>NW_017804376.1:0-70438 GCF_001625305.1 Branchiostoma belcheri
CTCGTAGACCACCCTGCTCTTCCCCACACCCCACTCGTAGACCACCCTGCTCTTCCCCACACCCCACTCGTAGACCACCCTGCTCTTCCCAACACCCCACTCATAGACCACCCTGCTCTTCCCCAAACCCCACTCGTAGACCACCCTGCTCTTCCCCACCACCCCCACTCGTAGACCACCCTGCTCTTCCCCACACCCCACTCGTACGACCACCCTGCTCTTCCCCACACCCCACATCACAAGCTGCTAGGGGGACCAAACCCACTTATTTCTTATAGGAAAACCTATCTGTCACCAAAAAGTCAAGACCATAGCATGTTCAGGACCGTTGAAGATACAAAAAACCGGAAGTTCTGATGCAGTACCAAGATCATCCGCCAGGGGGCCCGATATTTGATCTTGACCTTTGTCTTCACAAGACTTACCATCATACCAAATGTCATCACAATCCATAAAGGCGTTATGAAGTTATGCTGACTACAAGTGTGTGGAAACACACACACACACACACGCACACACAGACAGACAGACACACATACACACACACAGACAGACGCGCCTAAAACAATACCTCCATTTTTCATGGTGGTAACAAAAGTCCGATGCGTCAAAAAATGGTCCTTCTATTAAAGTTACGAAGGACCCAAAGCACAAATTCCTGCACTCCAACTTCAGCTACGCGACGCCCCTACTTTAGCACCCCAGTTAAAAAGAATTGGTGATGTAATCTCCAAGTAAATTCAAGGGGCTGGACCTTTTCTAGATCTGGCCAATGGATACTACCTGGCCAATTTGATAGTCTTTTGTCACATTAGGACATGCTTGGAGTTTAGGGGTGATGCGCAAGTGAAGTAAAGAAGTATTGGTTGCGCAGCTATATAAAGTCATCTATGTTGCGGAGCTATAAGGTAGGGGTCTACACATTTGGGTCCCAAAAGTTAATCCCATTGAACGAAATGGCACCGTACTGACGAGTCACACCCCACAATACAGTACAGACTTTCAGTGATTTACAAATCAGCTGTAAGTGGGAGGATTCGACTTGAGGATATATACCTGAAAATGTTGACCTCCATTTTTACTAGAAACGTGGAGTGGGATGTCACGAAATTGTTCGCAAAGAGGAACAACGTTTTCTACAACGGTGTTCCGTACCCGGACGTGACCTTCGTCATCCACATGACCCGCCGACCCACGTTCTACGTCATCAACATGCTGGTGCCCCGCGCCCTGCTGGCCCTTGTGGTGGGGGCGACCTTCTACCTGCCGCCAGACTGCGGGGAGAAGATCTCGTTCGGCGTGTCGGTGCTGCTGTCCTTGACGGTGTTCCAGCTGCTAGTCGCGGAGGCGGTGCCGCAGTCAGAAAGCGTCCCCGCAGTAGGTATGGACAAACGTAGTTCTGATTTATAGATGTGGAAACAACCTCATATTTGATGCAACGATATTATGCTAAATTACGCAAAACTAAGAATAAGTATAAGGTGTAGAATGAAGTACTTCGTGGACTTTTAAGACCGAAGAATGCCTACATTCTAAATGAACTCATCTTATATGACATATCCCTATCTTTTGATTTTGAGAACGTTGCCTTTATCTACAGTCTTGAGACACTTTACACTACATCATTGACGTATTCATTTATTGACAATGACAATGAACTTTATTGCATATTCACGCTCTACGTGAGCCAAATGCACTAAGTTTAGAAGAAACAGGTGTAACATTTCTGTGCTACATCTCTATTTACATGTAACATGATGTATCTACAAGATCTGTCTACAGGATCTATTCTCTTTATTCCTTCACAGGTCGGTTCATCATCGTGTCCCTGACGCTCATGACGCTCTCCCTGCTAGCCACTTCGTTCGTCATCACCTTGGGAGACTCTGGTCAGGAGAACCGCCCGGTGCCTGGATGGGCGCGGAAAGTGTTTCTCAAGTACGCCTCTAGAGCACTGCTGATGGGCGACCAGTCCGGACACAACGGGGACGAGCTTTGGCACCGGTACAACGCCCCACCCGAGCACATGCAAAACAACGGTAACCGCGAGGTAGACGGGAGCGACATACACTCTGGTACCGAACGGAGATCGAGACTTGACTTGCCAGCTAGATCACTCAGAGAGAGTCAGTCATACGTGGAATACCTGCTGGAAATGAAAGGCGCGGTTGAAGAAATCTCCGCGTACATGAAGAAGTTGGATACGGAAAAAAACATCCACAACGACTGGAAGACGTTAGCGATAGTGGTGGACAGGATCTTTCTCGTTCTGTACCTGGTAGCCTGTGTCGTCGCCCTTCTGGCGACCTTGCTGAACGTTAAGGCGGGAAGGCCTCCGCCAGGGAGTCATGGAGACGGCATATCATAGCGTTTTCGCACTTTTCTTTGCTTCAGTCATAAAGTATATGTACTGTCCCTGGTCATCAGTAAATAACAAACAGGACAACGGCTCACATGTTAACTTTGCCTGGGTTTCTATATTGCCAACGGAGAGTCTTTCGGCTATGGTCAGAACACAGTTTTCGCGGCCCTATGAGGATCTATATTGTTAAGGATCCCAGGGTGACTTACTTCTTCGCCGTAAAAATTATAGTAGAATGCACCTCACAAATACAAAAAAAACGAAGACGTTTGAGTAGGTACAAACTACACAAGAATTCGGAGATCTCATACCTCCATAAAATACATATATGTGAGTTTTTGTAAATATTTTTTATTTGTCTCATTGACTATGGAAATAAGGTCGTAATTACAATAATCTATTCTAATTTATGGTTTTCTGAATTCAAATTACAATATATTGCGAGTAAAATTTCTCTCCTTTGTCAATACTTCATTTCAACATATCCTCATTAATTATGCAAACAGAACTGACACCCAACAGAATACCCTCGACATGCTGGAATGATCATCATACATGATCGTGGGTGTCATTGGGAAGAAGAAGCATATGCATATTAAGCCAGTTACAGCAGTAATAGACTTAGAGGGTAACCATTTCATCTCTTTTCATGAAATTCTTATAAAAATATGATGTATCAATTTATTTGTAATTTATCCTCTTAATACAACCTACCTAGCTTCAAAGCATTTAATATCTCCTGCCTGGGGGCAATTTTAAAAATATTTCATTTCATGACAGAGGCATTTTATCTCTTTTGCATGAGACTATTATAAAAAATATGCTGAATAATTTCATTCATAATTTATTTGCTGTTTGATACAACATCATTGTGTTTCTTTTTTTCGATATGACTTTATCAGCAAATAGCAGACGTACAACATGAAGTGGTGTCTGAAATACCTTTGCTAATTAACATTAAAATGTGGAAAATTACGTTGCTACACCTATCAATAAAATTACATTGATTCACGAAACGTATATTACATTGAATAAAATATTAAAAGTCAGGGTACTAAGTAAAATCTTAAATAAAAGATATGAGAATAGCGTAACAGTACTACAAGTAAAATTACAAGCATACAAGTCAAGTACACAGGTTTGTAGTACACAAGATTCTTATCCTCATTATCTTCTCAGGCTAGCTGATTGCCCAGTAATACTGAGACTTAGTCCACTCTGCTTGATATACATACTATTATTAGATAGAAATTATAAACCCGCACGCAATGATACTTCCTTTTATACTATAGATTACCTGAAAGCAAGAAGCTTTCATCACTTTCATGATTATATATCATAGAATGTCCTTGCTGAAAGACGTGTGCACATCTGTTGTTTATTTTATTTACATATTGGGGTGACATTTCAATTTTTATGCTCTCCTGAAGAAGTAAGATTTCAGTATTGCCTCACCAATAGAAAGAATCTATATACTGCTGTTTTGTCTCTACAACAGATAGACACACAGAACAGCAACCAGCAGCACAATAAATGCCAGCAGGAAATACAGGAGCTGTGGGATGGATGGCAGGATCTTCTCTATTGGATCGACTCTAACGGGGGTGGGGGGTACTTCAACACTGGGGGGCTCCTCCTGCCAGATCTGGTCTTCTGATATCTTCCCCATGGCGTGTAAAACCTGCAAGTTCAAGATTACACTTTGACTCATGTCACAGTGAAATTGCTATTATATAGTAGATATCACAGTTAGAATAGCATTGAACTTTTAAATGGCTGCAGTAATACATTGTACATGGTTTACCTGTCTTGCAGCTCTCTCTCCAGCTTCTACTGCCCCATCCATGTACCCACTCCACTTCACAGCCGTCTCTGTACCAGCAAAGTACATCTGACAAAACGGCTTGCGGAGCTCTCTGTAGTGAATGAATGAACTCTCGATGTTAATTCTTGATACTTGTATCATTTGTGGAGTATAAAACACTGTTAATTGTAGCAGAATCTTTGAACAAAATGCACTTCACCCAAAAGATAGGGCTCTATCAACACAGAACAAAGGGTACAAAATGTGTATTCCCGGTACCTTCCAAAGCTGGTCAGCACACCTGGTCCTAAGGTGGCGACATAGCAGCCCCCAGAAAAGCTTTCTGCCATCCAGTTCTGCTCTACATAGTTCACAGGCTGAAAGGAATTCATACAATGCCTTCTTGTCAATATGAAGGAAGTTAAAGTGATGCAAATGCCTGCACTCTTGACCATTATTCAGTGAAGTTTTAACATCAAAATCATTGTTTCCTTAAACGAAAAGGTCATAATCTCATCTGCATGCAGTGACCCAGGCAATACATGTAACATATGTACAATACATGTGACGTATGTACAAAGATTGTATATCATGTCCTATCATTGTTAAGTTAGTGATAGTTGCACTGTGACTTACATGAAGGAACTCTGGACACTGGAAGACTTCAGCATAGTGTTTACACACTGCCTGCTTCCTGAAAATAGAGTTTTAAAATTTTACGACTTATTCAGTACAAACTTGAATCTAGATGTATCTGCATATCTATGTCAGATTCTTTTGACATGTTTGGAGTTATTTGCCTGTCTCCATACCATATAACTCATAAGGAGAAAGAATGAGGTCAGGCTCTTCTTTATCACTACTGGTGGTACCTTTGCTCAGGGGACATCTCACAAAGCTCTCTGGCATGTGTGGACAGGATGAAACCCATGATGGCAGGATGGGAGCCATCTGGTTTGGTGTCATCCATGCAGTAATTGACAGGCCCCTTGTCAGACAATGCTGAGCCACAAAAACCTGTCATGCACAAATTTAAAGGCGATTGCACTCAGTTCATTTTCCACAGTGACATGTGCTGTTCCTATTGTCATAATTATGACTTTGATGTTTCCCTCAAATAGTATTAATCTCTTTAATTTGCTTGTTCATTTTTTCTAGTCTCAATACTATGCAAAAATTCCACAAATATTTCATACATAAAATCTGAAGTAACATTACTCTTACAGTAAATGATTTGTTGAAAAATGACCAATACTTAAAACTGGTAATTACCTTTCTCTTTCCAAAATGCTGTTTCGTAGTAGGTGACTGTCTTGATGATAGATCCCATTGGCATCCTCTGTATCATCTGGTAATGGCAAAAAAAATACATTTACTAATACAAGTACTAGAAAACAATGTATTTCCAATTTTTTTAGCAAACATTTAGCTGGTATGTTATACCTTGGACTACAGTGACTCAATACTCAAAATCAGGCAATAATTACTACAGTATATAGAATTCAAAATTCAGTTGTTGATAATTGAAGAAGAAGTCTACCTGCATTTTCAAGTCTGGCAGTGGAGGTTCAAATAGAATTCTGTGCAGAAGGGGTGAAGGCACAGCACTGATGACATGTTTGGCCTGAAAAATGAATCAGGAAATTCTATATCAGCAAAACTGCTCGGATCAATCGGAGACAGTTATATATGACAGAGACTTGCAACAGAGGGATGGAAAATAAAGGGGACCTTGAACCTGCAATATACTGTTTCAAACTCCTATTTCTCCAACAGTGACCATCATTTAATATTATGAGGCAGGACATGACAAGAAATAGAAAAAGGTAAAAGAATTGTGCTCAGATATACAGTAACTGTTATATTTCACAAATGCAAAAGAGGCTGAAATCAAGACACCCCATAACCTACTCTGTACTGCTGCCCAGTGTGTGTGGTCACCATGACAACTGCCTCCTGCTGTTCTATCCTCATGACAGGGCTGGACAGAACAACTCTGTTGCCAAGCAACTCCGCAATCTTCTCACTCACTTGCATAGAACCACCCACAAATTTTCTCTCCTGTATTGAAGAAAAAATTGTCAAGAGCCATTATTTCAATTTTACAATTTCTTTTCAAAAAGTCAACGACGGGCATGAGACAACTTGTATATGAACATCCTTAGGTTACTGGCTATACTGTACCTGTGCTCCATTGGTGATACTGATCATTCTTCTGAGTCCCTGACCAGAATGCAGGTAAGTTAGGAAGTACAGGAAAGAGATCTCTTGGGGCTCACAGCAGTATATGGCCACCACAATCAAACCCACCATCTTCCTCGCTAAGCTGGATTTGGAAGAGATTACAAGAGATTTAATTTTTAAAAATGAACGCAAAATCGTAAGGTGGTTTCAATTTCCTAATCATTACATTAAGTTATGGGAGCATTTGACAGCACTCAATTTCTGGTAACTTTCAACCACCAAAGTTTCAACCATTAAATGCCTACCTTGTCCAGCACTCCTTGTCCATGAACTCCTTGACTGTCATACTGTCCCATTCTGCTGCTCTTGGTGCATTCCAAGGAGCATCAGGGGGTATCTTGTATCATTAAAGACTGATGATTAGTTGACTCAAATCAATACACATATAGCTACATAATCAAACTGTGCACGATGGGCTATGATAGGGCACTGTTTTAGCTTAGTCAAAATATTCATTTAAAACCATTTATTTTTACATCTCAGTTTTAGAGAAGCTTCAAATAAAGATAGAGTTCTAAACAAATTGAATTATATTTCTTTCTGATAAAGACATTGTTAAACATTCAAAGAAAAATGCTAAAACATGTCCGAACCTGTTGACAGAAATCCTCTATTTTCTGCAAGCAGCTGTTCAGGTCGAAAAGATTAAGCGGGTTGTTTGACAGAGCTGAGGGGTCGTCGGGTTTGGTAACTGCACGCTGCACTCCCTGAACAGATACAAAGTTTAATGGTATTAAGTTTCTTGTGTTAAAACAGTACTAGAAAGTATATGTATCCTACTGTGACTGAAAATGAACGTCATCTCATCATAGATTGTTCCAAATACAAACAAATACCCAAAGTTAACTGCGACGGGGGCCGACATCGTCTAACAGATGTTGGCCTTTGACCCAGTGTTGACGTAACACTTCAAAGAAGCCGCGTGACAAGCCTCACTGGGTCAGTCTACTGAGGAAAAACAGAGTGACTGGTCAAAAGCTCTCGGTGAGAGAACTTTTTTGTGTTGGATCTAAAGTTTTAACCTTAAACAAATTTCCAAAGTTGTAACAAAATTATCTTCCACTCCACCTGCTCAAGATCTATTCTTCATGCTATAGATAAGTTCAATTGTAACATTAAAATCTAGTAGACAATCCTTTTACAGTGTGCATTGTATCATTTGACATACCTCCCAGTAATTCACTGTTTTCTCCTTTTCATTGACCTTGTAGAGTTTCAAGTCCAGTTCTTTTGCCAGGCGCAGGATTCTGTCCTGTGTGGGCCCCACATACGCACCTCCCAGGTCAACATACCCATAGCTGGGATCCTGAGGAAATAAAAGGAGGAATGACAAAAAATGTAACCTTCTGCATGCTGCATTACCGCGTTACTCCATAAAAATACATTGTGATCAATCGATGCCAATGCAAATGGCTTAACTTCAACAGATTGAAGATTAATTTGAACCATAGATGAACACTTGACAATTATTAGTAGTACTAGTATCTGCTATCACTATAATTTTGGGCATGAACATGAACACCTGTTCCACTCACCCTGGCAGTGAAGGTCCTTCCCCCAACCCTGTCCCTGGCCTCCAGCACTCGTACATCCAGACCTGACTCGTGGAGGAGCTTGGCAGCACACAAACCTGAGTACAGTATTTAGTAGTACTAGTAGAGTCATTCGGTCAGGTAGGACATCTGCTTTATAGGAAGGTGGTGTAAACTTTCTGAAGCACTGATCATTGAATATAGTTTTGATGTTGAAACAAATAAGTACTATAAATTCATTATGTGTGGACTAACCATAATCCAACAAGTAACATAGAACATATTTACTTGCTGTGTCACTTTGTGATTTAGATTTATCTGTTTCAACATGACCAATTTAGCTGTTAAGTTATTGGCCACATAACGGTACACCCTTGAAGCTGATATTGATGTAAAAATTATGTTACAGTCGTTGATAATGTTTCAAGCTTTTATTTAGTATCACTATTAAGGATTGAGCAATGTCTAAGGTGAAAGACCCCCCTCGAGACATAAACAAAACACGTTTGGTCATGTATAACGCATGGTCCGCCGCGTAAATTACATGTAACGTGGTTTATATGTCTCACCTTATGGTCTTCTCAGGGACCGTTTGAACTTTGAATAGTGATCGTGAACCTCGCCGTCCTTTTTAACCATCACTCACCACTTATTCCAGCCCCTATCACCACCACATCGGCATCTACCACTTCCTTCTTCCTTCCAGCTTCAGGACTAGCCATGGCGAAGCAGATTCCACCTCAGAAGTACGAAAATACTTACGAATTTGGGCTCCTTGCTCTACCTGAAAGTGTACAGCTGTCGTCACGCCCACATGGATGAACTTTGACCTTAAAAGTTTAAGCTACCCACAATTCTTCGCGCGGGACAAAGTTGCGCGTCGGAGCGGTTGCTAGGGACGGGCGTACTCACAATATATTTGGGCCTAACTAATCTTTTTAACATTAAACAATCATTACCCTCAGCCGTGCTCAAAAAATGTGACATCAACAGACGTGTCTTCTACGCGCTTATTGGGTACAGAAGGCTTATTGAAGATTTTATGAAAATTAATTTTTGCTTTACCATGCAGCTTTTGTTATATATAATATAGTTACAAGCTTTAACTTTGAAGAAACGATACTGAAACTATACAGAACACAATTAGGCAATAGCTGGAGTCACAGTCCCTCTCCAGTGTCAAAATGGAAGAGAGATGTACATGTAAAATCCTTTACAGGTTCATGTAATGCAACAATGCATATATGTGGCTGCAAGTGTCATTGGCAGTGTCTGTACTTTGGAAAAAGTTCTCAACAAAATATCAAAAGGAACAGAAATAAACCACACAAGGAAAGAGTCAGACATCAGGGAGACTGATGGTACAAAACAACCATGTAATTTCAAAGTCCATGATTGACCAGCAATTTGATTTCAAACTTGATGATTATAAATCTGTCACCCTACAAAATATATATTAAGCAATATATTTAGTTGAATAGCTGATAGCCATGGAATGGTTGACCATTTAATGTCAGGTACATGACACTATATGATAAAAACAAGCTGAATCCAATCATTATATTGATATGCAATCTCAAACAATCTATCTAGTAGATTCTTCTAGCATCAGATCATCTTAAAGCATAAAGTCAATATTTACGTTACATTGCTGAATTATCATCATTATCTTGTCTGGCTGCATGCTAGGACTAAGTCCAGTCTGCTTAATATACGTAGATAAAAATAAAACTTTACACAAAGCATTGCACTTTCTTTTATACTGGAGAGTACCTTAATGACGTAATGACTCTAATGAGCCTTAAGGGGGACTTCCAGTGCACATATTCTATACATACAATGCATATCAATTGTATAGTGCATTTACATATACATGTGGTGTTAACATTTTTGTGTTACCCTGTGTTCAAAAGTAAGATTTCAGTGTTGCCTCATTCAGGCCTAAAACTAATACATGTACTGCTGTACTCTTGCAATACTGCAGCTGTACTCTCTTTACACTCTTTACGACAGATAGACCCCAAGCAGAACAGCAGCCAGCACAACCAGCAGCACAACAAAGGCCAGCAGGAAATACAGGAGCTGTGGGATGGACGGCAGGATCTTCCCCAATGGATCGGCTTCAGTGGGGGTGAGCGGGAAGTCAATACTGGGGGGCTCCTCCTGCCAGATCTGGTCTTCTGATATCTTCCCCATGGCGTGTAAAACCTGCAAGTTCAAGATTACACTTTCACTCATGTTACAGTGAAATTGGTATTATATATACATTTATATATATAGCATTACACTTATATATAGCATTGAACTTTCCTTAAAATGCTGATTCAGAAGTAATGTATGGTTTTACCTGTCTTGCAGCTCTCTCTCCAGCTTCTACTGCCCCATCCATGTACCCACTCCACTTCACAGCCGTCTCTGTACCAGCAAAGTACACCTGACAAAATGGCTTGCGGAGCTCCCTGTAGGGAATATATGAAATGAATACTTGATGTACTTCCTACAGGCCATTTAATAAAGGTTGTCCATCATTCTATATCATTTGGTTGTGCATAAGTTTGTATCATTTGTTAATGCTAGCTATCCAGTTTTTGTTGACTGATATGTACTTCATCCAATATTAGCACAGAAACACAGAACAAAAGTACCAGTACCTGCCATAGCTGGTCAGCACACCTGGTCCTAAGTTGGCGCCATAGCCCCCAGAAAAGGTTTCTGCTGACCAGTCCAGTTCTACATAGTTCACAGGCTGAAGGGAGATTACACAAAGTTATTGTATTGACAATTCAGCCTGATAACACAAAATGTCAGCAGGTACATTCTGTACATGTAAGGGACATGAGACTTCTTATCAATGGGAAGGAAGGTGAAGTGATGCACATGCCTGAACTCTTGACTTAAATTCAGTTTATCTATCATACATGTATACTGAAGACATTCTTCATAGTTTGCTCAACATAAAAATCTTTTCCCCCTTTTCCCTACTCTGTTTAATTTAAGGTGCTTACCTCACCTACAGCGATAGGCAACACATGTATGTCATGCATGCACTATCACTTTAAAAATACATGAAGTGAACAATTAGCAATAGCTAATTGTACTGGGACTTACATGTAGGAACTCCGGGCACTGGAAGATTTCAGCATAGTGTTTACACACTGCCTGCTTCCTGAAAATATGAAAGCCAACTTAAACCAAAAGCAGGCTACATATTTCATCTGTAGATTGAATATAATCTATATCAGATTCTTTTGACACATTTGGAGTTATTTGCCTTTCTCCATACCATATAACTCATTAGGAAAAAGAATGAGGTCAAGCTCTTCTTCATCACTACTCTGGTGGTACCTTTGCTCAGGAGACATCTCACAAAGTTCTCTGGCATGTGTGGATGAGATGAAACCCACAATGGCAGGATGGGAGCCATCTGGTTTGGTGTCATCCATACAACCATTGACAGGCCCCTTGTCAGACAGTGCCGTTCCGGAAAATCCTGTGAAGTACAAATTTGAAGGTGATTTCACTCTCAGTTCCTTTTTAGAGATGACAAGAGGACTGTGTTTTAGTGTTATTTCCCCTCAGAAGTGAAAATCTCTTAGTTTTGTCATCATTCTGCTTAAGTCCCCATATTATTAATTCAAAGACCTCTCCAAACCTTTCATATAAAAGCATGCTCAAATGTATAGAGATTATGAAATATAGTAATCTGAAGTAACATTAACAGTTACAGAACAATTTCTTGGAAAATGTCATAAAACTGAAGCTGCTGGACCTTCCTCCTTCCAAAATGCTGTTTCGTAGTAGGTGACCGTCTTGATCATAGATCCCATTGGCATCCTCTGTATCATCTGGTGATGACAAATAAGATATCTCTATTATCTCTAGTATAGAGTTATACATGTATACAAACTTTCAGCTGATATTTTCTTATGCTAAACATTAATTTAAAAGTATATGCTGACTCCATATTGTACAATAATAGTCAGTATTACAGGATATATAGAAAAAAGTATCCTACATAGAAAATGATGAACTTTGATACTAAAAAAAACAATTTGTTTAAATTCAAGAGGCCTACCTGCATTTTCAAGGCTGGCAGCGAAGGTTCAAATAAAATTCCGTGCAGAAGGCATGGTGGTACAGCACTAATGACATATTTAGCCTGAAAAATGAAACAGGTAAATCTATGTCAGGAAATTTGATTTGAGCTGGTACTGTACATGTACTTCTTAAAAATTCTATTAAATATTCTACCTGTGACCATCATAATCAGACAGGGCATGACAGGAAATAGAAAAAAAAAATTGTGCTCTGATATGTAGTTATATTTCACAAATACAAAAGCTGCAATCAAGACAAGCAATAACCTACTCTGTACTGCTGCCCAGTGTGTGTGGTCACCGTGGCAACTGCCTCCTGCTGTTCTATCCTCATGACAGGGCTGGACAGAACAACTCTGTTGCCAAGCAACTCTGCAATCTTCTCACTCACTTGCATAGAACCACCCACAAATTTCATCTCCTGTAATTGATAAGAACACATAATCATTAATAAGAAACACATCATCAATTTTAATATTCATTCTAAAATGTCAGAAGATTGGCATAAAATTGCTTGTTTTACCACTAGTGTTACATTATGTGAAAATCCTTGAGGTATTCTGTACCTGTGCTCCACTCATTGCAGTATCAATGCCCTGGGCAGAATTCAGGGAAGTCAGATAGAACAGGAAAGAGATCTCTTCTGGTTGAGAACCAGAAAAGATCTCCGTAAGCAAACCCATCATCTTCCTGGCCAAGCTGTTTTTGAAGGAGCGTCAAAAGAAATTTAGACAATTACAAAGCTATAATGTTACATCAAAGAATCCTTCAATCATTATTTTAAAGGACAAGTAAAGAGACAACTAATGCGAACATTTAACTGTTACAGCACGTTGTCTAATACTACTAAATTCCTATAACTGTTGACAGAAAGAAATGTAAAATAGCAGACAAATGAATTACAAGTAAGTACAACTGTACATGGGAATATTGTATCTATGGACAGACAGCAACTTTCAACCATTAAATGCCTACCTTGTCCAGCACTCCTTGTCCATGAACTCCTTGACTGTCATACTGTCCCATTCTGCTGCCCTCGGTGCATTCCATGGAGCATCAGGTGGAAGCTTGTATCATTCAAGACCGACTGTTAATGGTTTTGATGCAATCACAACATCAAATTTTCACAATGTGTCTAATAAGACCTTGTTTCATCTTTGTCAAAAGTATCAGTCAAAATCAATTTTTACATCACAGCTTTATAGAACATATACATGATACGGTGTAGTTGTAAACATGTTGAACAACTCTTTTATCCATAAAATTTTCAAGGTCAAGAAAATGTTCTATTCGAAATCATTACTATTGAATCGGTACTAACAAAAATGTTGAAACATATCCAAACCTGTTTTGCAAAAGCATCCAGTTTTTGAAAACAGCTGTTTAAATCCAGAAGATCCAGTGGGTTGTTTGACAGAGCTGAGGGGTCGTTGGGGTTGGTGACTGCTCGCTGCACTCCCTGAATGGATACAAAGTTTTGGTATTGACTTTCTTGTGTTATACATGTTTAAAATGATATTGAAAATCATTTCATAATGGATTGTTCCAATTAAACTGTGACAAATGCCTATTAAAACCTTGGGCTTTGATGGGTTAAACCTGAAGAACATAATACAAAGCCTTGGGTATCTAAATCAACCTTATGTAGCTTTTAAAGCCTTATCGACCTTAAAATCAA
Organism: Branchiostoma belcheri; assembly: GCF_001625305.1. Classification (NCBI taxonomy): domain Eukaryota; kingdom Metazoa; phylum Chordata; class Leptocardii; order Amphioxiformes; family Branchiostomatidae; genus Branchiostoma; species Branchiostoma belcheri. The sequence continues at coordinate 13,718 of NW_017804376.1, forward strand.
ATTGAATGTTTCTCCAGGGACTTAAAGACCAACATACATCCAGGAGCTGCAATGAGGGATAGCAAATTAGGGCACTATCACATACCTTCATGTAACTCACTGTTTTCCCCTCTTCATCCATCTTGTAGAGTTTCAAGTCAAACTCTTTTACCAGGCGCAGTATTTTGTCCTGTCCAGGCCCCACATACGCACCTCCCAAGTCAACATACCCATAGCTGGGATCCTGAAGGATAAAAAAATCCCTTAAGCTCATCTGTGAAAGTCTCACGACAAGATGATGATGAACCTTCTCCATGCTAGTATTTACCACAACCAACACCAAACACCTTAGCAGGCTGAATGTTAATTTGAACCATAGAAGAACAGTGTTGTAACTATAATGTTACATGTATAACAGCCCCTTTCCTCAGCCCATAACCAGTGATGTCTATTCAACCACTGCATGACTTAGTGTATAGTAGATAAATTCTAACACACAATTACAGTAGTATTGGCCTCTGACATTGAGCTGACATGACTTAACAATATGTATTTTCTCATTAAATCTAAGTGGTACTATAACTACTGATGATGGCAATTAAAGTAAAATTCCCAAAAATAATAACACCTGTTATACTGACCCTGGCAGTGAAGGTTCTTCCCCCAACCCTGTCCCTGGCCTCCAGAACTCGTACATCCAGACCTGACTCATGGAGGAGCTTGGCAGCACACAGACCTGAGCAGTCACATACCAGTATATTAAATGTTATGTAAGAGAATAAAGTACATCTATTTTACATTGTCTACATTATTTTGCAAGTACATAATTCACTACTCTCTCAAGACCACAACAATAACCTGGGACAAATTTTTGTTTTGATAGCCAATGACAATGGCCACTAAATCTACTGCATTACCATTACTTGCTGGATGTCATTCACACTATATATGTTGATAGGTAATGCAGGTACAATCAAGATTCCTCACCACTTATTCCAGCTCCTATGACCACCACATCGGTATCTACCATTTTCTTCTTCCTTCCAGCCTCAGGACTAGCCATGGTGAAGCACTGCTGGTTCCACCTCAGAAGTCCAAGAAAGCAGTTTATGATCTTAGCATGCAGGTAAAAATTATTATCTTAGATAGTAGACAGTAACAAAATGCAAAAGAAAGTGGCACGGGCGATCAAGGAGGTCTCCTTTTAAACCCCTTGGGTCGACCGCTAGGTCGAAGATTATGTCATGTCCATGGGGAATCAACTACATTGTAGTATCAAAGTCGATAATCATCATAATTTGCCATGTACAAAAGGCGGAATTTGGAACGACCGCCAGGTCGAAAAGAACAAATGCCACGCCCACGCAGGTGAACTTTGACCTAAAAGTTTCAATTACCCACAATTCTCCGCGCGGGACGGGAGTCAAGGCGGTTGCTAAGGACGAGCGTTCTCTCAAATTCGGGCCGAAATTATGTCTTTTTGACTCCGCCGTCGACTGAAACTACACAAGAAGGATTTTCTACAATTTTATCTGCCCAACGAGTCCACTTACCTGTGGATAAAAGGTATGTCATGGTAGATAAAGGCTTGAGAATGGAGGTTCTTTTTCTGATTGTTTACAACGGCAGCCATCTTGAATCCAGGGCAATTAGTAAACGTTTCCATGCTTCAGACATAGGTTTTAGCGCGAAGCTGTGATTTCTTTTCATGGCTATACCGCAAGGACACGGAAATGTGTGTCATTATCTTTGGAAACGTTGGAATTGTGGTTGTAGACCAATAGTTTTCTAGTCGAATCCTCTATCACCCCCCTCCCCATTCAATGCCTACTTGATTTATTACAATGGAGAACAATTGAATCGGTTTCTTATTTCATGGCGATGGCGCAGGTCTTAATTCACACTTATATTTTGTCACGTTTCCGTGCTGATCCGATACCAAACGTTGTCTGATAGTTGTTGGCAATATATGCATATTGCAAATTGCAATTTTTTGGTTTATAATAGCACTCAAAATCAATAATATCACACTATTTTGAAGTCTGTTCAGTGATCTTCCCCATTATGAACTAGGTCAAATCTAGATATCTGCTTTTAGTAGGAGTTTGAAGCCCTACAGACCACAGAAGTGAAAAAAAAAATGTATCAATCAGTCAAGCTACAATGGTCGTGGATTATCAAATTAGTTTAGTCAAATGTTAGTTAGCTAATTTAGCAGTTCAGCAATCTATCATAATTTTGACCGAACTTGTTTCATCGTGTGTCAGAAAACAAGTTGGAGCCCCTCATTCTAAGTAAAGCACTAGTATCGTAATTTGACAATGTCTACTGATGCTCCAGTATGCTCTAATTTGTATCACAAAAAACTGATCTTTTTCTTTCATCAGATTTAAACAATGGCAGATGAGGCAGGAGATATACCAGAGGAAGGAGCCAATGGTGTGACCAATGGAGACGGGGAACCTGTGGAGAATGGTGACGACAAGCATTCGTCAGGATCACCTGGTGATTAATGCACACGTTTTCTAAGACTCTCTGTTTCCAGTAAAAACTATACACCAAACCTGTTTTTGCACCAACTGTATATAATATTTTTTTGGATCTATGCATACTGTATAGCATTCACATGCTAAAGATTTAGGTCATGGAATTACATTTTAGGTAGTATCTTCCTGGAGTTTGAATTTGAAATTCACACTGACACATTAATCATACCTGGTTCTATTTTCTATATCCTAATGAAATATGGTATTATTAAGTTATTCATCACCTATGAAATAAAGTTTGGTCTTTGCCATAAATAAACCATAAATAAAGTCAACATTGTGAAACAGAAATGCTTAGCAAAGTACAATTCCAATATGATTATATGAATCCCTTGTTCAGATTTTTGCTCCAACATGGCATTTTTCCTATGATAGTTTTTGTTATTGCTGACCACACAACATACCTTTCTTCCAGAAAACGCTACAAATGGAGAGCTGGTTGTACAGAATGGAGACATGGTGAATGGAGAGACAACAGATGTGCAGGTGGCTAAACCACCTGTAGACGTGGTGAGGCACCTTTCAAAACCACCTGTCAGAGTTCCTGTCTCTCTTTCTCATTTATTTATTCAGTGTCACCCATTCCTCTTACCTAGTAATTGCGCTGTGCAACAGCAGTGTTCAAAATACCCATCTGCATTCTGCAAGTTTGCATTATTAAGTGTTTCCAAATTGCATTTTGACTCATCTGCAATATTGCAGAACATTGAAAAAAAGTATTTCTTTTACAAAAATATACTTACAATGATCTACTATCTTGGTTGAATATGACATTGAATTGTTTTTAACATATTGACAAATAGTTTGCTTGGCTCAAACGATTGCCTTTAACCATCTCCCTGCTGCCTAACCCCACAATCAATACAAACCTGGTGCCAGTTGGCTACTTTAGCATGCTGAAAGTTCAAACTTACCATTTTTCCTTCCTGACTAGCTAATACAGCATGGGAAATGTCTTGTAACCGTTATGTGTAATGTTTGTGATTTGACTTTAATACTTTTAAATTTCAGAAAAAGCTGATCAAAGACAGAGTCATCCTTAGTGCCTTGAAAGCTGACATGTGGACAGAAGAGCATGATGGGACTATTGAGAGATGGTTCTCTGAGAGTCCCAGTCGTCTGTTGGTGGTGTATCATGACCCCCACTCTGGTCTGAACGTGGCCTATTCCACACCGCATCACCCTCCAGAGGAACTCACATACTTCATTAGGTAGATACTTGGTGGTTCATGGGAAACATTTTTTTCCATTACTGTGTTTTGTACTACACATGTACATATAATACATACTATTAATTTTATTAAGTTAAATAGATGCTGTAAATGTGCCATAACTTATAAAGCTATACCAGCTACTTTCATTAGTTAATCTAATGATTATCATGAAATTTGTCAAGAGCTACGACATCATGAAAAAACAGAGGGAAATAGAGAAAAACTTGAACCTGTATTAATTTTACTCCTTAAAACCAAGTGCAACAAGCTTAAGGTATAAACCTGGTCTTCAGACTTTTTATGCTCATTTTTGAGCTTAGCACTTTTCGTAAAACTCTGAGAGCCAACAAATCAAGGTATGGTCTAATCATGATGGTTTCAATCATGCACGTCATGTTTATTTCTTCACCCAGGCCAGAGGGTGTAGAAATCACAGCTGAAAACTTCCACAAGAGGGTCCAGTATGGAACCGTGAAGTCCCAGTACATAGAGAGCCTGCTGAGGCTGATGACTGGTGTCTACGCACCCATCTTCTTCGAGAACAAGTCATGGCCCGACAGTATCCTTGTCATAACTGTACAATCATTACATAAACTTTCCACCATGTAAGACAGTTAGAAGCTGTGTGTTTTCCTGTATGATGCCTTCATGCCAGCTTACATAGAATGTTGCATAACATTTCATATCTAACATGGCTGTAGCTGAGTTATTTGCATCATCCAAGCTTCAAATTCTAAATATCTTTTTGTCAACATTTTGCTTACCATGAAAGACCATAAAAAGCATAAGGTCTGAGATCTTGAAAAATGCCATGTCAAGTTTCCTTAACCAGCCCTCAGGTATCAAAAATGACTTCTCGGCTCAGCTTCACAAGTTCCTGGCCAACCTGACAGACACACGGTACAAGATGGAGGGCCACACAGTCCTGTACATCCCCAATGAGGGTACCAGCATTCCGCCGGAAGTAGCCGCCAAGGACAAGGAACTAGTCTCAAGGCTGGAGAGTAAGTCTTTGGATGTCTTTCCTTCAAGGTTTACTTGAATGTCCTAATATCCTTTGCTCTGAATTAAAACCTAGAATATCGAATGGAGACCAGTGGTTAGTCACCCTGCCTCTAGACCAAGAGGTTGGGACAGTAAATCTCAGCTGTTGTAGGTTGACCAATACTACAGGAGATTCTGAAACAAATACAGGACAGACAATACTTATTTTCAGTCGTGTAAAGTGCTAATTGTTGAAAAGATATGACCCAGTATGTACTGGGTACTTATTGGGTACATATTGTTGTCACTCCTGTCACAAGCAGTAGAAGACTAGTGAGCTACCGTAAACTGGTTCAAGATCACTTCCACTAAAGACACCCCCTGTTTTATCCACAGCTGCTATGATCCACTGGACAAGGCAGATCAAGGAGGTCCTAAGTTCCCAGGATGCAATAGAGACTGCCGACAACGCTGGTCCTCTGGAAGAGATTGAGTTCTGGAAGTCTCGCTGTGACGACCTGTCCGGTTTGAGCGAACAGCTCGACAAACCTGGGGTCAAGAGAATACAGAGGATCTTAGAGCTGTCCAAGTCTTCCTATGTGGCACCTTTCCTCAAGATGGCAAGGATGATCCAGGTAAGTGGGATTGTCAGGTGTCCCAGGTGCTTCTGGACATGCACCTGTATCAGATGGTACAGGTGTAGTAACTGAATAGATATTGAAGTCTCCAGCATGTAATTTATTGCAGATGCGTGTAACATATTATGACATCTTGTGGTTTTCCATGCTCATTTGTTGTGCCAAGCTGAACATTCTTACTAAACTTTTTTTGTTCCAAAGTCTGTGGTATCAATGTCCAAAATTTTTCACCATGACCACACTGTAGTTCCAAACATTGTCATCACTCTCTTAACATATATGAATAGTTGACTAATGCTTTTTTGTAATTTGCCTAACACCAATTGACCAGGAAGAATTATTGGGAGTAGGTACAGGTATGTGCGGCAATGGATAAAATTGCCAGGAGGTTCAAAAAGGATTTTAAGATGTATTTTGAAAAAAGTGTGCAGGGAAAAGTATGATTGATACGAGAGAAAAATTTTCATGCATGCCCGTACTTACTGAAAATGTTGAAAAATAAATTGACAGAATATCCTTCCTGGTCTGCATTGCTTGCCACTGTAGTTATCTGTACATATAACCCCATTCACAACATCTCTTTAGTATACATCATCTTAAATAGTCTAGTAAGTATTTCATATATGCCATACCATGTAGTTTTACATCATCCTAACATCAATTTGCCCTGTTTGTTATAGGTTGGAGATTCTGAAGTAGTAAGTAAAAAGTATATCTGTTTTCACATCACTGTGGAATGAAGGAACTCTGACCTCTCACTCTGTCTTACTAATTGGAAAGGAGAAAGGCATAAGGCACTTTTTAATGTCTTATAATTTGCTTATATATATATATAGATCGTTAACTTTAAGGTAGTTTTGCTATGAGCTGCTGATGCTCTACCAGCTCGGTCGAGGAAAATATTAAAGGTCTAGTATGTTCTCTCACATCTAATAACATAATAACACATTTCTTCCTGAGCACATGGTAGGTACACAGGGTAACATGCACCCTTTGCATGTTGTGTAAGTTTCACACAATTATGGCAATTATTTTAAGGATCACCCAGGTCTTCTTAAAACCCCTGCTTCTCCCATTGGGTCAGTTAGGGCTAACTCTTAGTGATGCAGAGGTCACATTTCCAAACGGGCCCGGCCGGGCTGTTTTGAATTAACGAAAAATCAACAATTTATACCAAGAATATATGCAAATAGTTCCCATTATTAAATGTTTCAACGTTTTGTGCTGTCTTTTATATCCTACTCTTTGTTCCATACGACTGCCCGGCCAGGCCTTGTTTGGAAATGTGACCTCAGCATGAGTCGAGCATGTCTTGACCATTGATGTTTCTGATCGACTTAGGGAGAGGAGATGCTGTTGCAGTAACCCAAGTTTAGTTCAGTGCCTAAGAAGTTATCATAATGTCTTATTTGTGATCTTTCCTCCCCCCCCTCAGGACGGCTCAGCGCAGGCCCAGAGTAACCTGAAGTTCCTGTCGTCCCTGAAAGAGCCGTGCCAGGCGCTAGACGAGGCATCTCCCAAGGACATCCCTGCCATGTTACCCAAGATCCTCAGCATCATCCGCATGATCTGGTCCAACTCCGAGTTCTACAACACACGCGAGCGACTCACAGGGCTCTTCAGAAAGGTCGGAATTCTAGCTTTTTTTCCACGATTTTTCTAATTTTTGGGGGGGATAATACATGGCAACTTGGTGCTTTTCTTGGTCTAAGTATGGTTGTCCAATTATGTTAAGATCGAAAAATTGATTGAAAAAAGGTTAGGTTATAGGATAGATATATAAAGGTTTTGTTTTCTGTGGACAAGCAAATTATAAATAATTCAATGCAGATTTTAAGTAATTCTCGTTAGGTTAATCAATATTTATACTAATCACAAGGTACATGTATGGCTAGGTTTTTATTAGAAAGAAAGCACCATCACACAACTCTGTAGTAATGCCTCAAGAGTTTCACACAATTTGAAAGCATTTGTTACTTTGAAGACATTTCAGTACCAAGGACAGCTGGTTCTGTACCATTTTAAAAATAGTTCAAACTTTATATTGGATATAATTGTTACACAGCAAACGTTGATTCAATTTTTTTATGAACACCACAGATGAGTAATGAGATCATCAGAAGATGTTGTAAAGAGATCTCCCTGGAGAGGATTTTTGACGGTTACATCAAGTCCAGCATGCAGAGTCTACACGAGAGCATCCAGTGCTGCATCTCATGGAAGGAGACATACCAAAGGGTAAGACAACTTCAAGATACTGTAATCCACTTTATATTTGTGGTAGAAAAATTTCGCAAATTAATGTAAACCACTTTATATTTGTGGTAGAAAAATTTCGCAGTCTGAGAAAAATGGACATGTTCATGGAACTATATGTTTGCGGGTGCAATGACAGGTGCAGAAGAAATTTGGCAAATTAATTTGTTCGCAGTGGTGTTAAATTTGCGGTACACAAGTGACCACAAAAAATGGGGAATATAAAAGTACATCTGTACCACAAATATGAAGTGATTTACAGTATCAAATATCACAAGTTTTTAGAAGCAACTGCAGTTGTGTGGTAGAAGGATCTACAGGTAATGTTGCCTGATAGAGACCAAAACAGAACACTGCTTCAATCTGTATCCCCCATCACCATGGTTTAACTGTTGTCAGAGATGAATTTTATACAATCAACCTTTGGCTAGCCTAGTAGTGGTATTTTTTGTGTGTAACCACTTTTCTCTTTTCTTTTACTTTGTACCAGACTGCGAGAGTCCATCACAGGTTCAGTCCCCAAGGCTGGGTACTCGACCAGACAAGTATCTTTGCACAAGTCGATGCCTTTGTCCAGAGATGCAAGGACCTGCTAGAGGTATGTATTAAAATGTGATGAAATATCCTCTAGGAACTTTGCATTATGCTTTCAGAAATTTGTTTTCATATTTCAGACACTTTTTGTATCTAACTTCATTATGCTGCAAAAATCCTAATTTCAAATGATTTTATATGTATTATCATGAAAGTTCATCTGTGTTGGTATTCCCATCTGGTAGATGATGTCAGCCAGAGTGACTGGTTGAAAGCTGTAGGTGAGAGAACTTCTTTGTGTTGGATCAAAAGTTTTAACTTTAAACATGATTTTTATCTGTCCTCAGGTGTGTGAGTGCCAGATGCACTTTGCCCGATGGGAGGATGGCACAAAAACGCCCTTGCCGCACTTCGCCGGACACCGTGGACCCGAGGTTGCTCGCAGTCTCCTAGAGATCGAGGCCTCATTTGAGAGAAACCTGCAGATCCTAAAAGACGTCAAGAAGACCATTCTGGATGTCAAGGCAACATCATGGCACGATGACTACAACAAGTGAGTCAGCAGTTTTTGCTTATCATCTTAAACATTGTGTTGTGTATGCAGCATTTGCAATCACAACTACAACATTCTAAAACAAAAAATAGCAATGTCTTAGATCTAAGTAATAGCAACTGTTATAGTTTGTATAGTTGGCCTAAATTAACAGGCACAGAATTTTAGCGTATGACTTTTTTTTTCAAGACTTTTCAAGAAAAAAGTTTTTTTTTCAAGACTTTTCTTGAAAAAAGTATAGTGAAGAAGATTCATAAATTAGCATCTTCTATTGCTGCTTCTAGCACTGTCTGACATTGACAATTTGTGAAAACATTTTGTACTTTCAAAATGGTCAGATTTGACACATTTGCTTGCTTGCTACAATTTTCCAAATTTTTACACGATGATACTAAATTTCCTTACAGATTCCGTGCTGGAGTGAAGGATCTGGAAGTCATGATGCAGAACGTCATCTCCTCTGCCTTTGAGACCATCACCACAGTCCAGGCTGGTGTGGAACTGCTGGATGCCTTTGCTCATCTCAATAGCAGAGAGGTTTGTCAATACCGCTGTCCTTCATAACAGCTGGACAGCAGTTTATGTCTAATCAATTATCCAAGTCTGTTGAGAAAATGTCGATGAGAAGTTTTTGGTTGAGGAAAGAGTTTTTTTTTTCAGAAAAATTATAAAGAGGGGTAAACGTCAGAAGACACTGACAGTACCTATCAAAATTGAACTCAGTCTGGTACAGTAGTTTGAAAACTTTTCTATAGACATTGTACATTTTCATTCATACATGAAATAAAATGGCTTTTTGTGTTGATCTTATTGTTCAAGGCAAGGTCACTCTGTCCATTCCTAGGCCTTTTATTATGTTATGATAGTGTATGAAATATAGGTGCTGAGCAGCAGTACATGAAATACATCTACTCAAACCCATCTTTGAGTTGCTCAGAGCTAGACCAGAAACAAAAATGGCTATGAATGAATTCCTTTTTTTTTTCATCTTTCCAGGCCGTGCGCAGAACGATTGACAAGAAGACGGTGGAGATCTGGGGCCTGTTTAATGAGGAGCTGAACCTGGTGAAGAAGGAGATGTCCAAGGCCAAGTCCGTAGAGCTGCCGGCCATGCACCCCAAGTACGCAGGGGCCTCGCACTGGGCACGGGCACTCAAGAGGAGGATAGACGCACCCATGCAGGTCAGTTATACATGTAAAGTGCTATAGGAGAACAGTTGGCTCACTCACTATCCGGTTTATTGTCTGTCATCCCTGTCTTCTGAGGGTTAGATGTACTTTAGGTACAGAAATTTGATTGCAAAGACCATGTACAATGTACTAGCTCATTCATACATGTATGTCCCCATACCCATACAGGTAAACATATATATATATTTATTGTATCTGTCCTTGGTGCTGAAAACACACTCACACTTGCAATATCTTTCACATTCTTTAACACACTAGAAGTTTGATTGCAAAGACCATGTGATAGCTCATCCTTATGTCCCCATACCCATAAACCTAAGGTAAACATATATCTGTCCTTGATGCTAAAAACACACTCACACTTGTGTTCACATTCTTTTACACACTCTTTTACAAATTAAATTACAACTTACAAGAATGTACAGAAGAGAAACATCAATAATGTCTTCCTACTTTCATCTCTTCCTACCCACCAGACGCTGGGCAAGGCCTTCTTCCTCCCAAAGACTGGTTCAGGTACAGAGGCGACCACACAGTACCAGCAGTTGGCCCAGGCCCTGGATGAGTTCATCAGGAAGATGTTTAACGAGTGGACGGGCACCGTGGAGAGGGACCTGGGGAAGAGACTGGAGATCCCTCTCATGTGCCGCAGTCAGGAGAAACAGGGGATGCTCGACATCAACTTTGACAAGTAAGTTGTTGCAAAGACTTACTTTTTTTTCCTTCTTCAATTATCTGCGGATATTTTTGTGGTGTCAATAATGTATTAATGGTATACACAGTATTTTTTATGTAGTACCTAAAAGTACGTGGTAGTAGAAAGGTCCAAATTGCACACTTACATGAAGATGACATAAAGAAAGTAAGAAGAGTACAAAAGGGAACTTGCTACACACTTTTTGAAGAATGAAAGACCAGGAGCCCAAAACTTTCTGAATAAGGGGAATTAGTGGCAGAGAACACCAGGCCAAACATTGAGTTACCAGGATTGGCCAAAAACTGGATGAATAACAAGACAGTAGTTTCTATATTTGTCACAATCAATTTCCCATTGATTATTTACGTGACCAAAAGATAATCTTACATCTTGATATTTCATCAAACACGAGAGCTTTCAACCAATCCTTCTGGTCTTCCTCAATAGAATGACCCAGTGAGACTTGTCACGTGTCTTCTCTGAAGTGTGCCATCAACACTGGGTCAAAGGTATCTGGTAAACTACTGCTAAAGGAGTTTCTCTCTCTTGTTAGGTCCCTGCTGAAGCTGTTTAATGAGATCCACCATTGGGAGCAGCTGATGTTTGAGATCCCCCACTACGCACATGAAGTCTACATGAAGAAGGAAGATCTACGGGGACTGAGGGAACATGTACTACTGGTCGTCAGAGACTATAACAGGTAATAACAGGGCAGCATAGACTTAGATATGTCCACTACGTTTAGTGGGAAAATAGGAAGCAGTGGTCAGTATGCTGCATGTATCATACAATGTAAGTTTGTAGCTTGCTCAACCCATTCTAGAATACCATGCGGGAGTCTTGTTGAAAAATGAATGGTTTTTCTATTAAGTACAAAAGTATCAAACTTCAAAGCAAGTGGCTTGCTGAAAAAGCATTTCTGAATGAGTATAAGTAAAAAGTTGCTTACTCACTGTATTGGCTCTTGGCTTGCTTAGTACATTTGTATCTTAGTACCTTTAAGCTAGCACGTGCACTTTAGTACCTTATCATCATCTACTGGCTAAAAGTGCTTGTTTATGCTACTAGATTGCAATGTTTTCATGATTCATACGTTCTTTTAATGTCCAGAATCATCGCTGCCCTGTCGACTGAGGAGAGAGGGTTGTTCCGGGAGAGAATCCGGTTCCTGGACAAGAAGATCCACCCTGGCCTGACCAAGCTGACCTGGGCCTCCAAGGGCATCTCTGACTTCTTTGTCCAGGAATGTCGCACACATGCTGGCAAGGTCAGATCATCTTATTGTGACCTTGACTTCTGTCAGCGCTGTCATTTCTGTAGCTTTGCTTGCAAACAACTGATTAAACGTTAAAACATTAATTAAATTTCTGCTTGATACTCTATTTTGTTTAAAATTTTTACTTAATACTCTACATGTGTATTTTGTTAGTGTTTGGAATACTTGTAGATTTCATGGTATTACTTTTTTGTTATTCATACAGATACAGTCTTATTCGCACATCATACAAGTCTAAATCATTGGTCCGATACAAAGTTATTAGGCTGTATTTTATGCAACACTTAATTGTGTTGAAAAAAATTAGATTTTTTTGCTAATTCAGAATCCTTCCAATTGTACCTCCAGGTCCAGTCCATTGTAGATGACTACAAGGCAGCCAACCTGACCATCTCCAGGAACTGTGTGCGCATCAGCGAGATGCTGCAAGTGTTTTGATATTTTACCCTGATAAGAGCTGGAAAGATAAAATTAAGACTTTTTGCTAACTAGAAATCCTCCCGATCACACCACCAGGTCCAGTCCATTGTAGATGACTACAAGGCCGCCAACCTGACCATCTCCAGGAACTGTGTGCGCATCAGCGAGATGCTGCTGGTGAAGATCGACGGGAAGCGGGTGTACGAGGACCTGGCCTTTGAGGACGACCAGGTGCGGCACCGCGGGAACCAGCAGCAGCGGCTGCAGACCATCCACGACGAGATCGTACAGATCATGAGGAAGACTTACGAGGTGTTCAGGACTGACGGTGCAGAGGTAAGTTTTTTTATGTTTACCGAATGAGAACATCTTGTTTTTGCTCTGTTTCCTCTGCTTCTTCTTCTCCAAACCAATGAGGTCAATGGCCTGAACCAGACGTCTGTCACCATGGTAACTAGTATTGGGTTACATCATGTTGCAATTTTATAGCAGGAGTGATTTAGACTACTGTACCATATATATTATGAATGTGTTTGAGTATACCAGTGGACTAGACCGCTATTTTTGTATCATCATCTGTACTGTGCAGCCAACATGCGTGGGCAACATGCTAAACAGAAACAGGCGTCCTATAAACCTTATTGTGTGGGAAGGACCTTGTTAAAATCTTCCTTCCCTCCACAGGTCCAGAACCACTGGTACCGGTACACAGAGAAGATGGACCGTATGGTGGAGGAGGCCTTCCGTCTGAACGTGAAGTGGTCGCTACAGGAACTCTCACGCGCCATCAACGGAGACGGAAAAACCACGCCCAACCCGCTCTTCAGGGTCAAGGTCGTTCTGGAGGGAGACAAGGTCAATCTCTATTTCTTTATTATGTTTACCTTTGCAGAAGGAAAACACATTGCTTTTGCTCAGTTTCTTCTTCCGTTACAAACTCATAAGGTCTATGACCTGGACCAGACGGCTGTCACCATGATAACTGGTGTTGTAGCAGACACTGTGGTGTTGAATTACATGATGTAGCAAGGGACCGGTTATGTGTTTGAGAAAGAATAAAGAGGCCAGTACTTTGTAAGGCTAGTTCCATCTGTTGTACATGTAAAACATAATATTATATTATAATAGACATTTTGATGGCCTATTGGTTTAGAGATCACGGGTTTGATTCTTGGCTAGGGGGATGAGTTTTCAATAGCATGCAAAGGACACAGTGGATTAACAACCCTTGGCCTGTACAACACATTAAAAAGGTTATCACGAAACCTTTACCGTTTCATTTTCAAAGTTTGGTAGTAAGTAAGATAATGAGTGAGATCTTCCTCTACCATCATTCAAGAATCCTAATATGTCATGGACACAATGGAACAATTAACTTGTATTTACATGCCAAGGTGTAAACACTATTTAACTTCTGCTTCAATCAATGTGATGTTCTGTATCTGTCTGCATGTTTGCATGCTAATGCCTGTTGCATGTTGTACTGTTTCTGTTTGCCTCCATACCAGACCTCTCGCTATCGGAAACTGTATGTAAGTCACACCATTGCCACAATACAAGTCAATAATCGCACTATATGGAATGAAATAAAGTGATAATAATTGCCTGTTAACTAAAGGTATACTTGACACAATTTTACTGTAACTGTAACCAATTTACCAGAACTGCTTATATTGAAAAATGATGAAATATTAAAAAAAAATTGCTGACACTTTCCTCAAAGGTAAAACTAGAAGTCTCAGACATATTTGGAATAGGAGCCAAGGACACCATTTTAAAAATCTGTGAATTTAATCTTGTTTGCTTGCCATTTTCTCTAGGTTGAGTTCTCGCCAACTCTGAAGAAGCTTGCGAGCATCGTGAACAACGTGAGCACCCAGCTGTCCCAGTCTGTGTCCATCATCAAGCGGTTACCAGACGTGCTGACCAGGAGGAGGTCACAGAAAGATGTAAGTCCTGTCATTCCTCAAGGACTGTAAGTAATGGACAGGAACAGTAAAAGTCAGCCAGTGAAAGAGCATTTTAAGCAGAAAACAGACAACAAAGAAGGATCCTATGGGTTGTATGGGTTGTATGTGAAACATAAAATCAGTTTGAAAGAATTAACAACATGAAAATGAATGCTTTGTACATTAAAGTAATGTTGAAAACTTAAGATCCACAGACATTATACATTGAACACTACAGAAACCTAAAAATGCTACCTTTTTAAGTAGTACATGTAGTAGTACATTCTCATAATGTATGGTATTGATAGTATGATTAGTGTAATGAACAACGTTTTCTGTATCACAACAGCCCATATATCAGATCATTGAAAGAGATGATGACACCAAGAAGATCCAGGGCAGCATCAGTTCTGGCATGCAGGCAAACGCACAACACCTGCAGCAGTACCTACAGACATGGGACGGGTGAGTGTTGTTTTTTGTCTTTGCCAAGTTGTACATTTAGTTTTGTAAGTTCAGCCCAGATTGGAAAGCTAAGTAAATTACTGCCACTTTCAAATTGGTGACTGAAGGTATTGAAGAAAGTGTTTGGTATAGCTAAAAGTGTGTCTGCTTGTTGTTGTTTTTTTCAAACAACTTTTCTACCAAGTTGTCAACAGGCTCTAAGAATGATTTGGGTTAAGAGAAATAACTGACAAATCATAATTTTTATGAATGCATCTGATCATTATTTCGTCTGTTCCCATGTAGGTACCGTGAGATCTGGGAGATCAACAAGGATGCCTTCATCAGGAGATACCAGCGACTCAACCCACCTGTCTCATCATTCGACGCTGACATTGCCAGGTAATCACGTACCTTACACAGATCTATAGAAACATTTTACACCTCATAATATGAGGGAAAAGATAATCTATGCAAAGTCTCCAGAGAATTGCTAATTTAAAAATAATCCACCAAAGGAATGGTTACTAGAAGCACTATGATTATGGTTCCTGCCCTTGGTGCTGAACTGCTTTCCACCCACAGTCTCTTTACCAGTGATCACCAAATATTAACTGTTCAGCCTCCCTCCCCAAACAGTCATGAGTTAGAGGTTTGAGAGTATTGTGATAGGGGCTTTGGGTGTCCTGTATTCCAACAGTCTCCTTTAAAGGGGGTACAGGGCTCAAAATAATGGGTGTATAATTAATATGCACTTTTGTGCAGGCGCCCAAAAATTTATTTTCACTGAGAAATTAGTGTTTTGCTAGAATTTTTTACTGTGCACTTTTTTTGGGTACCTAGCTGATATTTGTTTTTAGTACAAGATTACCATTCAAATCTCCTTGTATATATATATATATATATGCCAATCTTTATAAACTATCATCTTTGCCCTCTTCAGGTACACAGAAGTTGCCAACAACGTACAAAAGGAGGAGACAGTTCTGAACATCCAGTTTGTCCTGCTGGACTGCTCGCCGCTCAAGTTCTCCCTGCTCAACCACTGCAACGAGTGGCAGAACAAGTTCACCACGCTGCTCAGCGAGATGGCACGCGCCACCCTGAACGAGCTGCACACATACCTAAAGGAAAATGGAGAGAAGTAAGAAAAGACCTTCATCTTTTGATAGTGATAAACACTTGCAGTGTACCAGCCAAGGGTTGTTGATGCCTTTAATGGCAAAAATAATGTGCCCTGATCTAATAGTGTCAAAATAAGCCAGCCAAAATCACATGTACCTCAAGGAAAACGGAGAAAAGTATACCCCAAAAATTACTTGAGTCAAGTTAGGCATCTAGATAAACAATGCTCATAGTGATACTGAAGAAGAGTGGTGGATGTCACTCAAAATGTCTGGAATTTAAAATCTATAATGTACCCAGTAGCAGAGCTTGAATTTTCTACCATTACATGATACATGATGTGTGTTTTGTTCCAGAGTAAGCAAGCACCCGCAGACCCTGGATGAGCTTGGGGACGGGCTACAGCTGCTGGAGCACCTGCAGGGCGAGGTCCCCAACATCGAGGCACGCTTCCCACCCCTCCACGACCAGTTCGCCATCCTGGAGAAATACGACGTGCCTATTGATGACGAGGTGAGTGGGACCATTCCATTAGAAGTGCAGGGGGGGCATCTGACGGTGTTTAAATCATTATTTACCTTCATGCTTTATCATATTCTGTGCACATGAAATGCTACGTAACATGAGTTCAACAATGTGGATCTGTACACAGAAATAAATAATGGAAAACTAAAAACTGAATAACTTGCAATTGATGCGGTGTGATGATGATATAAAAAAGATATATTTGGCAGTCAAATTTTTTTTTAACAAGGTCGATTTGAAGACTTGGTTGGAACTGTATATGAAATGATTTTTTTTTTCAACCTCGGTGTTTTTACCAGCTGCTTTATCGTAAATATAATGTACATTTTGAGTCTGCCTTCTGTTAGCATAGAAGTCAACACTGTCATAATTTCCATTTTATTGTTGATTAGCATTAAGAGCAGTCCTGTCCTTGATGCTGTGCACTATTCATAAATAAAATAGACAGTCCTATCCTTGGTGCTGAATACTATTAATACATGTAAATACAATAAACAGCGCCCTATCCTTGGAGCTAAACGCTCTGACTCCATACATATCTGCAAAACAATCCGGTCCTTGGTGCTGAACACTATCCATACATCCAAAACAGGTCTGTTTTTGTGCTGAACACAATCAATACATTTTTAAACACTTGAACTTGAACAATTTTCCCCCTCACAGACCCGTCAGAAGCTGGAGGACCTGAGCAATGCCTGGGTGTCCTTCCAGCAGTGCCTGATTGACAGCGACGCCATGCTGAAACGCCACAAGGACAAGTTCAAGTCTGGGCTCATCGCCTCCTCAGAAGAGTTCAAGAAGCAAGTGGCTAACTTGGTGGACGAGTTCTCAACCAAGGGACCATTCAGCAGTCAGGTATGGCTAACGTATTCAGTGGTAGAAATAATTTTTTTTAATGTTCTGCAATATTGCAGAATGTCACAATATTGTTCTGCGTTTGGCTGTTTGAAAGAATGAAGGAATATGACAAAATTATGAAAGGCAGCTTAAAATTGTAAGAATCAATACTACATGTAACAGTTGATACTTGCATATTTCAGGCTGGTTGTGACCCAGCCCTGGAGCAGATCTCTGCCATCAGACAGAGTCTCAACATGCTGAAGCTTCAGGAGAACAACCTTAGAAGGGGGCTGGGCATCTTTAAGATAGAACAGCCACCCTCTAAGGAGATCGCTGGGCTGGATAAGGTAAGCTTTGAAAGTTAGGAAAACTGTGATACTGCAGTTTTACAATCTCTGTGTAGAGAGACTCTTTTTTACACAACCAACTGTTTTCTTCACAGCCGATGTTTCGGTGACCGCCTGTCACCTTCCTCAGGGCAATTCTGACTGGTTCACATTGCACTGCAGCACAGGTGTCACTGCTATAGATGCATTCCTGTGCTGCAGTGTAATGTGAACCAGTCAGAATTGCCATGAGAAAAGTGACTTACCAACCTGATGAAACCATTCACGGGCCTTTGTCTCTATTCTTCCCATCATGGTAGGATCTGGACTTCCTAGAGCAAGTGTGGGAGCTGACTAAGGAATGGGAGGGCAACTGGGACCAGTGGAAGGTGGGCAAGTTTAACGAGCTGGTCACCACGGACATGGAGATGACCGCAGGCAACCTGTTCAAGAAGCTGAACAGACTCAGCAGAGAACTCAAGGTAAAGATTTCTTCAGTGTTTTTCTAACAGTCTTTTTTTTTTTGGTATTGGCTCCACTTTGTGCAAGTCAGTTCTTTGCAAAGTGTTTTGGTCAGCTATATAACTTTTAGCCTCTTGTGTGTGATTACTGCATTTTAAATTGGATAGAAAAACAGGAAATCTGAGGGAAGATAGACTGAGTATAATATACAGTCATGTAGATATAGCTTTTAAGTGGGTATTTGATTTAGTACTTTAAATATCATGGCCTTGGTTAATCAATGATACACAAAAATTGTGTTCTCTAACACTCAGCAGAAAATTTATTTTTGCTTGCATATCATGTATGGTGTAATCATTATATTTTGTATGATCTGGCAATCACAGTAAATTATTTCTGAGCTGATACAGATATATGATAGTCTTTTGTCAAGCCTTTCCCACATTCTAACAAGCATCTCTTTTTCGCTTCTTGTCCTACAGGAGAAGAACTGGGAGATTATAGACACGTCCAAGGCGAGGGTGGACCAGTTCCGCCGCACCATGCCGCTCATCCAGGACCTGAGGAACGACGCCATGCGCGACCGCCACTGGGCGCAGATCAAGACGGAAGTCCAGAAACCGTTCGACCACCTCGGAGAGGACTTCACCCTGGGGAAGATCATCGAGCTGGGGCTGGACCAGTTCAGTGAACAGATCAGTGAGATCTCGGCGGCTGCCAGTAAGGAACTGTCCATCGAGCAGGCATTGGCAGAAATCTCCTCCTTATGGGAGGACACAAACCTGGAGATCGGACCGTACAAGGATCGCGGACACTTCAGGCTCAAGTCAGTTATAAAACTATTCAGTTTCTAGACCATTCCGTTCTTTTCTTAAAAAAATAAAATCTTTAATAGAAATTCATGAGACTGAATTAGAATATAGACAGAAGAATATGTAGTCTATGTGACCATTTTGAATGACAATCTTAATATACAGTTCCCTCTCACATTTACTTGTTGACTACTATTTTTTGATAACCTTGAAAAAAGAGTTGCAAAGTCAGTTTTACTTACCAAAGTTTGTCTCGTGCCAATTATTAAGTTCTTAAAAGAATATGACAAAATGCAACATTTTTCAAACAAAATGTAAGAAATATTTGACTGTTTATTTTCATCAAGGGTACTGACTTTTCCTTTATGCCCAAAAGGCTTCATCAACATTAATTTCTGTGATCATTTGTTCTAATGAGAAAATTACAAACTGCAAATTTTTTTCTAACAAAATATAGCAAACATTTGAGTGTGTTATTTCCACAGGGGTACAGATGAGGTGTTCCAGCAGCTGGAGGATAACCAGGTGACCCTGTCCACCATGAAAGCATCTCGTTACATCAAACCCTTCGAGGCTCAGGTGGACAAGTGGGAGAGGACCCTGTCTCACATCCTGGAAGTCATTGAGATGATCCTCACTGTACAGAGGCAGTGGATGTACCTAGAGGTGTGTTAATATTCTTTTCTTGTTATCTTGTGTTGCTATATATAAACCATAATGATTTGATAAGCATCTGTTTGTTTATAACAGTGTTTGGGGTGAACAGTATATGGTCTAATGGTTTACAAGGAGTTTAATGGTGACTGGAGTCCAAATCCCTCCTGCTATAAAATTGCAACATGATGTAACCCATCACTAGGTACCATGGTGACAGACGTCTGGTTCAGGTCATTGACCTTATTTGTTTGGAGAAGAAGAGAAAGAAGAAACAGAGCAGAAACAATACGTTTTCCTTTGGTTGACATAAAAATTGCAAATTTGTCTTGTCAGAACATCTTCCTGGGTGAGGACATCAGAAAGCAGCTCCCGCGGGAGTCGGCAGAGTTTGATGACGTCAACGCCAACTGGAAGGTCATCATGACCAGGATGAACAAGGATCCGAATGCACAGAGGGGAACACATCACGAGGGTAAGGCATCTGTAGTAATGCATTTGTAACCTACCTGTCCTTGGTGCTGAAAACTATCCATGCATACATCACAGACCTGCTCTTGGTGCTAACTACTCTCTATACACATAGAGCAGTCCTGTCCTTAGTGATAAATTGATACATATGCAATAGACCTGTCTTTTGTGCCAAACACTAGCCACAAACACATACGTATGTACATTCATTTGATCAGAGCAGACCTATCCTTGGTGCTGAAAACTACCCATAAATACAGAATGGACCTGTTGTTAGTATTGAACACTATCCATACACACAGAACAGTCCTGTCTTTGGTAGTGAATACTGCAGAACATACATACAGAACAGTCCTTTCCTTGTTGCTGAGCTCTATCCATGAATACAATTAACAGTCCTATCCTTTGCTGAACACTATCCATGAATACAATAAACAGCCCTGTCCTTGGTGCTGACCACTATTCATCAATACAATAAATATTCTTATCCTTGATGCTGAACACTCTCCATACATAAATGCAAAACAATCCTGTCATAGGTGCTGAACACAATCCAAACATACAGAACAACCCTGTCCTAGGTGCTGAACACTACCCAACAGACGTGTCTCTGTTACTGTAGTTTTGCACAGCACTATTGATAAATGGGCACCTTATAACATGGACTCAGAAGTCCTTATGATATGTTGATCCGTACTTTGATTAATCATTTTTTTTCTATTCTTTATTATCATATCAACATTGCAGACATACACATTAAATTATTATAATGTTGCCTGAATGACATTGATATTTTTAAAATCATTATATTAAGATAAACACATAACCTTACATTGCGTTACATATATACATGAATATATACTAAAGTACATACTTCTGATATGAACTGGACTGTCAAGTACATCCTAGCAAGACATAACAAGTATGACTCTGATTATACAGTCTGATCGTAGAGTCTGATGGACTGATGTAGGAAAGAGTTCTGAAGTCTTTTTGTTCTGGCTGGGGGGATGGAGATGGTGTTTTTGTTTCTAAGAGAACATCCAGTAGCCAAAAATCATTTTGTTGTTGTTGCTCCCAGGCATCCTGGAGAAGCTGAATGACATGAACACCAAGCTGGAAGAGATCCAGAAGTCCCTGGACATGTACCTGGAGACCAAGCGCCAGATCTTCCCCAGGTTCTACTTCATCTCTAATGACGACCTGCTGGAGATACTCGGACAGTCACGCAACCCTGAAGCTGTAAGTTAATTCTGAGAAAAACTGCTCTGTCATGATTTCATTCGATTTGATTTATTGCAACAAATAGTATACAGAGAATACTCATTTTCACTTGAGTTTAGTGGGGAAAGTTGTGTAAAGTGCAGGGCACAAGATTAGTGGCATGTCAGGACTCAAACCAGAGACCTCTTGGTTCCGAGTAAAGCAAGCTGCTGTTGCACCACAGGACCCCATAGTTATTTGTCACCTGCATCTGTTAGCTGCTTCTAGTAAGACTGGTTGATCTAAATGAAAGAAAAATCATGACACTAAAATCCTCTTAAAAGATCCTTTTGTCAGCTAGATTCATTTTCAGCGAGAACATTCAACACAACAGTCATTTATTTGGATGTATTTATTAGCATTGGCAGTTGATGTGCTTGGTTAACATCTAGAAATACTAGACTAAGTGTGGTTTTAAACCTGATTTAATTTGTGATATTGTCCCAGTGCCCAAATTGCTGCAGTCAAATTAGTAATTTTGTCATCTTGCAATTTATCACATAGCTAAGATTGACCCAACTTTTGAAACTCTTCCCTCCAGGTCCAGCCTCATCTGAAGAAGTGCTTCGACAACATCAAGTCTCTGAAGACCCACAAGATCGGGGTGGGAAACAAGACCGAGGCGCAGGGCATGTCCTCCACGGATGGCGAGTATGTGGAGTTTGGACACCCTGTGCTGCTGGAGGGGCCTGTGGAGGTACAGTTTGTTTGGAAAAAAAATGAACATTTCAAAAAAATAAACTGTTGTCTTTCAAAATGCAGGCATACACCTTTATGTTACATGTTACGCAGCATAAAGGTTGAGCCTTAAACAGCATCACCATTGTTAAAGTATGCTAGTACAGTATAGTGGTAGGGGAAAAGATCACAATATGAAGTCTTACATATACCGAAATACGGTAGAAGAACTTTATTGCATGACAGTGCACATGGTACAATGTATGGCAAGGTGCAAAGAAAAAGGAAAGGAATTAAACTATTAAGACCAAATGTAGAATACAATCTAATATATCCTAATTACTCAAACAACAAGGGCTAGCACAAGTCTTTGATAAAGTGTTACAATTGAGTGGGGCTAAACACGAGTATCGTTATTTTTCCCTGCCACCCAAAAATACAGAACACGAATTACATGACATATATTTACAGCAATCATCAAAACTGTAGTAAGTGTAAACCTTTCTTTCCTGCCCTGTCCAGGCATGGCTGTGTGATGTGGAGAGGACCATGAGATGGACCCTGAAGGATCTACTGAAGCAGTGCAGGACAGCTCTCAAGAAACAAGTCAGCAAGAGGGACAAGTGGGTCAAGGACTGGGCTGGACAGGTACTGGACACATCCATGGCATTGTTAGCTTTCTGTAAATTATTACATATCATTCTAGACTTGCAATAGACCTGTTTACCTTTCAGGGATTGCAAGAACTGATTACGTCATGGGGGACATTTCGAATAAAATGCCATTCTAGTCTCGGAAGTTGAACGCGGCTTTTACTTGCAAGCAGTGTCCCCCCTGTCAGATCACTGTGATGGTCTGCATTCTGCTCTTAGATACCAGAATCGGCTATCTGGTGAGATTAGGTGGAAGAAAACGGGACAGCCATCCTTCTGTGAAGTATCGATAAGTTTTAGACTCATTGTACCGACACAGGTCAGGAACTTTCAGAAATCAGAGTTACACACATCAGTAAATCTGCCAGAGGGGACAATACAAGCAAAAGCTGGGTCTAGAATGATGTTCTATTCAAAATATCCCCCACATGTGACGTAAGCAGTTCAATGCAATCAGTATAAGGTAAACTGGTCTATTAGAATATCAGCCTTGCTTCCATATTATTGCATGCATTAGATGTGAGGCTTTGCTGTAACATCACCAAATGTTTTTTTCCCCAGATGTTGATCACCTCCAGTCAGATGCAGTGGACAGCAGACGTCACCAAGGCCCTGGCTCAGACCAAGGAACGAGGTGACAAGAAGGCCCTCAAGAGCCTGAAAAAGAAACAGGTTAGTCTGGCAATAAAACAATTTTCTTAAACACTGTCATACCTAAACATTCCTCGACCAGTAAAACAGTCTTAGGTCTTGAAAAAAAGTAATGTATCTTAAGTTTCTAAAATGGCGATTGCAGATGAATGTCAATTGCCATTGCTTTGAATAGTGAAAATTTGAACTAGATTATTCTGTTAAGATGCTTTTGCAAAGTGCTTTGCAGCTAATCTCTTGTATCTTATCTCTTGATTGTTGTTGTTCCTTCTGTAGATCTCCATGCTGAACAAGTTCTCCGAGGCTATCCGTGGCAACCTGACCAAGATCCAACGTCTGAAGATCGTTGCCTTGGTAACCATTGAGGTCCACGCCCGTGACGTGATTGAGAAGCTCATCAAGTCTGGTGTCAGTGACGTCACAGCTTTCGAGTGGCTCATGCAGCTCCGCGTCTACTGGGACAAGGTAGTGTGGCGGCCATATTGTTGACATTGAGAGTTCAAATTTGACCTTCAAAGTATTACCAGAGATAAGAAATGTTCTCAGGGGTAAATGATATACCTGGATCACATCTTTTGCAGGATCTAGGCTTATTTGTCCTTGAATTTAACTTTCAGCATTCAATTATTCCGTAACCATGCAGTAATTTCTTCTCTCATTGATCTCAATAATTTGGAAATTTTTGCAGGATATCGATGACTGTGTAGTACGACAGACAAACACCCAGTTCCAGTATGGGTATGAGTACCTGGGGAACTCTGGCAGGCTGGTCATCACTCCACTCACTGACAGGTAGGGGTTTTGAAATACTAGAATGTCTTTGTCCAGTATCTATTTCATTTGTTTTACATCATTTAGACAATCCCAGAATTTTGTCTTCCAATGTGCCAACTTGTACTTCTGAAGTTCATTTCCAAAATCAGTTTTGGACAGGAATCAACTTCATGCTTGGATTTTCCTTGTTAGTCAAAACATTCATCAAATAGTGACTCTTTTGAGGGTAGCAAACACATACCTCCAAATTTTCGACATCCACTGAATGCCTTGATCACGGAGCGGCCTAGTATCACGAGAACATGAGAACACAAGACTAAGTCAAGACTTGTGTAACTCTTCTGACCTCCTCTGCCTCCTTGCGAAGCAAGAGATAAGTAGGAAATTTTCCTGAATTCCTTTTGAATTTTGGACTGATTCCATACTTGTTTTCCCAGATGCTACATGACCCTGACCACAGCCCTGCACCTCCATCGGGGAGGCAGTCCTAAGGGCCCGGCCGGGACAGGCAAGACAGAGACTGTGAAGGACCTGGGCAAGGCCCTGGGAGACTATGTCATCGTGGTGAACTGTTCCGAGGGTCTGGACTACAAGTCTATGGGCAGGATGTTCTCAGGACTCGCACAGGTGGGTAGTGTCTGAAATAATGCAGGACCATCACTCCAATGCATTTTCAATAGATTAAAAACAATAAATTCGGCACATTCGCACAACACTAGACTGGTACAAAAAGGAGCATTCCAGCAAATCTAAACCTAGAAC
This sequence comes from Branchiostoma belcheri, assembly GCF_001625305.1. Taxonomy (NCBI): domain Eukaryota; kingdom Metazoa; phylum Chordata; class Leptocardii; order Amphioxiformes; family Branchiostomatidae; genus Branchiostoma; species Branchiostoma belcheri. Next base: position 38,395 of record NW_017804376.1, read on the forward strand.
CAATGCCATGACTCGGGCTTTCGTGGATTAAAACAGGTGCATTGAAACATACAATACTTTGCCTACTCACATTTCATCCTCAAACCCATGTGAATGTTTAAAGAAAAAATCTGGAATTGGACGAAAACACATAAAAATAAACACGCTCTGAACTTTGTGATAGTTTTATTTTTTCATGTTGAATTCCATGTTTTTCTCCAGACCGGTGCCTGGGGCTGTTTTGATGAGTTTAACCGCATCAACATCGAGGTGTTGTCAGTGGTAGCCCAGCAGATCCTGTCCATCCTGTCAGCACTGGCGGCCGGATCACAGAGGTTCGTGTTTGAGGGGCGGGAGATCAACCTGATCTGGTCCTGTGGGATCTTCATCACCATGAACCCTGGTGAGTAACGGTTTTGGAATGAGCCATCCTTCTTGCCTAACAGATTTCCACATTTGACCTCAAGGACAAATTGTGTTTTAATCATAATTGGATGCTTACAATCAAGTTGCTTTGAAGAAATTGAACTGAATACTGAGACTTGCTTGAACAATGTTGAATAATAGTACTGACAATTTCTGTTCCTCAATCTGTTTTTTCTCCTTCTGTCTTTTTTTCTCCTGTAAGTCAAAATGACACATTTATCAATCAATCATAGAGCTCTGACAATTATTAGTTTGGAAAGAATTTTAAGTCATGATCATCTTCCTTGAACTAAAAGTTGCCCATTTCCATTGATTTTATCCATGTGCCTGTAAACTTATGTCAATATTAATTAAAATCTAAAATGTGTTCCCAGGCTATGCTGCATGAATTGAGCTGCCAGACCTGTGATAGTGTTTTGTACAGTGGTTAATATTACTGTATAACCCTAAGAGTTTTGAGGGTAACAATGTTGACTACTGGTGCTGTTCCCAGGCTATGCTGGGCGTACTGAGCTACCAGACAACCTGAAGTCCATGTTCCGGCCCATCTCCATGGTGGTTCCTGACTCAGGCTACATCGCTGAGATCACTCTGTTTGGAGAGGGCTTCAGCAACACCAGGGTAAGTCTGGACAAAATGTGATGCACTTAGTTTTGTAGATAGACACTCACAGAACAATGTAGCATACATGTTTTGGTACCGTAACAGAAAGTGAAAAACTCTTGCTTTGAAGTCACCAAGTCACTACTTTGAAGCCACTTTTGCTTGAAACTCACTGCAAATTTAAAGTAAAAACATGTCAGTTTGGCTTGTTTCTGTGCATCATTTTGTGTGTGTTTTTCAAGTGATGGATTTACTTGCACTGTTTCTCCACACTTAGACCAATTTGGCAGCCATTATGTACAGTATTTGCCATTATAACTGGGCAAAACTCTCACTATTATAAACCTCTGACATGCATTTTTTCCCTCCCCAGGTCCTTGCTAAGAAGGTGCAGACTCTGTACTCCCTGGCTGTGCAGCAGTTGTCCAAGCAGGACCATTACGACTTCGGTCTGCGAGCACTGGTGTCTGTGCTGAGGTATGCTGGCAGGAAGAAGCGAGCAAACCCAAACATGCCGGACGAGGAGGTAAGAAAGTTGTTTATTGGATTCATTGTAACAGTAACAGTTAATGACACACTGGTAACTATGGCATCCCAGCTAGCCAGTGGCTGTTAGAAAGCGCTAGCACTCCTGACAAGAAAAAATGATAACATTCATGTATGAGGAGACTAGGTCTGTGCGTGGAAGGTTTTCAGCACCAAGGACAGGTGTGTTAACATGTGTGTGGTTGGTGTTCAACACCAAGGACAGGTGTGTTAACCTGTGTGTGGATGGTGTACAGCACTAAGGACAGGTATGTTTGCCTGTGTGTGGATGGTGTTAAGCACCAAGGTTAGGTGTATTTGCCTGTGTGTGGATGGTGTTCAGCACAAAGGACAGGTGTGTTTGCCTGTGTTTGGAAGGTGGTCAGCACCAAGGACAGGTGTGTTTACCTGTGTGTGGATGGTGTTCAGCATCTTTTCTATGTATGGATGGTGCACTGTCATGAATGTATGATATGAATTTTTGTATTTCCTCTTTGTTGAAAATCAAATGCAGGTATTGATCATCTCCATGAGGGACATGAACTTGGCCAAGCTGACCTCCATTGACCTTCCCCTCTTCAACTCCATCGTGTCTGACTTGTTCCCTGGTGTGGACCCTCCCGCCATCGACTATGGCAAGGTACAGACCTGTTTGAACCTAGTTACTCCGTGAAGGAGGTCAGGACCTCCGGACGGAGTGTTGTAATCGGCTGATTTTTCATGTTCGCAGTCAAAACACTGGGTTCTCTTTGTGTAATCGGCACGCAATTTTATACGCCGTCTGCGGGCATGCCCGTGTTGATGCACGAATGTGTATTTTTGCCGTTGCTGCTTTCGCGGTCAATGTAATATCGCAGACGCACCCCTACAATTACGAGGCGAATTGGAATGGTCCAGAAAAACGCGTTGTTTGGAATAGCAGTGGGGTTCAAAAAAGTTCATGCAGATACGGGGTGGTTTTTATAAGTGGTTCCAGATGTTTTTGCCCATGGTTAAGAGATGCCAAGTTTTTTGGAAGATGTTCGCAGCCAAAACGCATTCTTCCGTACGTCGCATTTCTGTGTAATTTCGCATGTGGTGTTGCATTATGTCCGGGATGATGCACGTCTTTTTATTTTTACCGTAGCTGTTTTGATATTGGAGTAAATGCTTATTTTCGAAACATCCCCATTTCTTTGAAATGGTTTCGTCCGTTTATGCAACTGTTACTGCGCTAATGACGACCAGTCGCGCCGTCCTGATACACCGCGAATGTGCGAGTGTTCCCTGTAGACAGTCCCGGGAGTCATTTTTTTGCACATTCCAGGAGCCAAACCAAAATACGTTCATGAACCGAGTCCAAAAAACCGAAACGTGAAAATCGGATGATCGGACCTGATGTACATTTCTCTTTCTATAGATTGTACACACAATACACACATCTTTAGATAATCTGGCCATGGCAGGTTAAAAAAAAGTAACCCTGAATCATACTAGATTAGCGTAAATGCATGTTAATGCGTTCAAAACAAGAAAAAATTGTTTCCGGGTATTAATCTCTTGAATCACGGCGCTGAATATTGACGCAAAAATATTTCGGGCATCGCGCGCCCTTCCCGCGTCACGTGTAGGCATCTCGCATCTCTGATTGGTTGTTGCGTCTTAAGATGACTGAGCCGACGCGCGTTTAAACAATTTTTCTTTGTTCGATTTATCACACTTCACAGAGAATTGTCGCCAATGGCTACTTCTTTTTGTTGCAATATATAATACTTCACGGAGAATTGTCGCCTATGGCTTCTTGTTTAGTTTTATTATTGCTACAGTCTGTTATTTGTTGTTCAACAAGGGTTCACATATCACGGTGCAACGGCCATGTGGGTAGAGTAAGTTGTGAGTTGGTAAGTTGTGAGTTTGATCCCCGATAAGTTGTGAGTTCGAGCCCTGGCTGAGTCATACCAAAGACTTTTAAAAATTAGAAATATGGTACATACTGCTTCCTCTACATAGCATTTAGTATTTGGGAAAGAGTATGGGAGTTAAACACACACAATTACCAGTGGAATAGCCTACTGCTGTAGTGATTGCACAACTGTGTGGCCCAAGGGAAATGGAGACAGGCACCAACCTATGCACCAGAGGTGCACGAAAGAACTTTCACTTTAAGAACTTTCACTTTAAGTAACTCACATATCACAAAAGTGGACTGACTACAACTTCATGCACTTATTGTCTTGTAATTTTTCTTTTCAGTTCAAACAAGCCATAGACGCTGAGCTGAAGGCTGCTGGCCTACAGAACATCTTCTTCACCACCCAGAAGATCATTCAGCTGTTCGAGACCAAGAACTCTCGTCACTCCACCATGATCGTGGGGAAGACGGGCAGCGGGAAGACGGTGACGTGGCGCATGCTGCAGGCAACCATGGCGAGGATGAAGAAACAAGGCGACACTACGTTCTCTTGTGAAAATGTCAAGGTTAGTGTGTTTTAGCACGTCGGCAGAACGTACCGCACCTGTAACCTGTAATGTATTGTGCATAGCACTTTGGCAGAATGTCTCATGTAAGGTCGTATTTGCGCATATAAGATTAACATCCCGTCTGTAGTTTCCAATTGTCATGTTGGGAAAGATGTCCTCTGCAACAGGCAAAATTCTGATGCAACGTTGACCAAACTTCCAAACCGTGACAAATCAGAGTTTTGCACAGCCGCCTTATGTTTTGCCAACCTGCTGGGTGTTTTAGGGAACAGACTGTTCAGTCTTTGTAGGCTGTAAATCAAAATTGTCCCTTTCATTGCCATATATATGTAAAATACACATTCAATTGAAACTTGATATCACAAGACTTATGTTTTCCTTGTTCCTGTAGGACTATCCCATCAACCCCAAGGCCCTGTCCCTGGGTGAGCTGTACGGAGAGTTTGACCTCAACACCAACGAGTGGACAGACGGAGTTCTGTCCAGTGTCATGAGACTGACCTGTGCAGGTAAGTCCTTTCCTTGGTGCTGAAATCTAGGATGTAACATTCCTTTTTCTTTTCTAATTCATATTCATTATGTTTACCTTTGCAGAAGGAAAACATTTTGTTTTTGCCCTGTTTTTTCTTCCTCTTCTTCTTCTGCTTCTCCAAACAGATAAAGGTCAATGACCTGAACCAAATGTCTGTCACCATGGTACCTAGTGTTGGGTTATTGCAATTTTATAGCAGGAGGGATTTAGACCCCTGTCTGACCAATATATATGAATGTGTTTGAGTGAGAATTAACAGAGCAGACCATATGTGGAGGTAAACATTATGCATTTGCTTTGCAAATGTTATCTTTCTAGTGTAATGTATGATTTGTGTGTGCCAGATGAGAAGCCAGACCAGAAGTGGATACTGTTTGACGGTCCGGTGGACACCCTGTGGATTGAGAGCATGAACTCAGTCATGGACGACAACAAGATTCTCACCCTTATCAACGGAGAGAGGATCGGCATGCCTGATCAAGTAGGTTATCAAATATTGTTTTACATTTCACTTTCATTTATTTATGAAGAAGCATTGATCATGAGCTGAGATGCAATTTCAACCAAATTTCCACTCTCACAACTTATCCTGATGACTGTCAGTGATCAAACCAAAGCATAGTTGCAATCATTTTTGTGGAAAGCTTTTCAATGCAACTATACCAGCACAGAAAAGGTACCAATACAACAAATGTCACATATATAATGTAGGAGAAAGAAGTATGATCACATATTGCTGCTACTCCGTTGTAATGATATGATGAACAGTTAATCTATCCCAGATGCTCTTTTGCATAACCCTTTTAACTGTTCCCCATGTAGGTTTTCCAGTTGTTTGATACAACTTATTTTTGTGTCTGTATCTGCATAGCCAGTACAACTGCCTTTTGGCATAACATACCAGCTCAAAGGTGGTATTTGTCATGCACAGATGCTGTTTTGTGTGATCCCTCTAATTGCCCCCCTCCCCCGCAGGTGTCCCTGTTGTTTGAGGTGGAGGACCTGGCGGTGGCCTCACCTGCCACTGTTAGCAGGTGTGGCATGGTGTACAACGACTACAACGACCTCAGGTGGAAACCCTATGTTGACTCCTGGCTGGACAAGCGGACACAAAAGGTAATGTCCAAACCAAGAAGAATTGCGTGGAGGATGAAAATTTCATTTGTACTTTTGCACTCATTGCAGCTATGTCTCAAGCAATTTGTCACCAGCCACATAGTCTGTAGAAAGAAAAATTTTAAGTAATATTCATGAAAGTTATCATTGGCGCAAATAAAAGTAAAGCATATTTGTCTATTATACATGAAACATATCCTCTAGAAGAGTTTGTGTTGGTAATAGTAGATGTTATCAATATTTTAAAAGTGGGATCACAAAGTTATAAATGAGTGTGTAAAACTAATCCTGCTATGTTGTTATTTTCAGCAATCTGTGGAGCACCTTCAGCGGCTGTTTGACAAGTATGTGAACCAGGTGCTGGAGTTCCGCAGAACCCAGTGTAAGGAGCTGGTGGTCTCGTCTGAGCTGAACGTGGTGGCATCTCTGTGCAGACTCCTGGATTCACTGGCTACCGAAGAGAATGGGGTAGGTATTTTGACTAGATTTATGTTTTTTGTGTGTATCTTCCCAATTTTGTCAATAGTTATTGAAGACTTTGATGTATTTTCCTCAGTACAGGACGGGATTGATTCAGTGATTTTCATACTTATTATTAATGATAATTTATGAAAAGTAAATTTCAACTTAAAACCCTAGTACAAAATGTACAAAATGTAGATTGATACAAAGCCTTATAAAATATTGCCCCTAGATGTGTATCTGTGAGAGTGAGTGAGTGAGTGAGTGAGTGAGTGATTGAGTGAGTGAGTGAGTGAGTGAGTGAGTGAGTGAGTGAGTGAGTGAGTGAGTGAGCAAGTGAGGAAGTACATTTTTTTTTCAAGTTTTGTGCAACAAGGCATATGGTATGTGCCAACCTTTTTATGTTTTGCAAAAAAGAATGCTAAGAATTGAACCCCAAAGTCTAACATTTTGGGTTTTGAAAATAACCAGTGAGTGAAGAAAAACGTATTTCCTGTTACCCGTTAGGTGAACCCCAACGACAGCGATAACTATGGGCGTATGATCGAGCTGTGGTTCATGTTCTGTAAAAAGCAAGTGCTAAGAATTTAGTCTCAATGTTTAACAGTTGGGTTAAAAAATAAGCAATGAGTGAAGAAAAACGTATTTCCCGTTGCCCCGTTAGGTGAACCCCCACGACAGTGATAACTACGGGCGTATGATCGAGCTGTGGTTCATGTTCTGTCTCATCTGGTCCGTGGGAGCCACCGTGGACGAGGACGGCAGGAAGAAGATGGACAACTACATCCGGGAGCTGGAGGGGTCCTTCCCAAACAAGGACACCATCTATGAGTACTACGTGGACCCCAAGAACAAGGTGTACAGCCACTTTGAGGACAAACTGCCTCGAGACTGGAGATACAACCCAACGTATGTACAGAATATAACATCATCATATTAATGATAACAGGAGCTTGATAGGATAGCTGGCAAGACAACTTGAAAAGGATGTTGTCTTTCTTATAGACTTTCATATAAGCTTAAAGAGGAATTCAAAATCAACTACAGTATATGGTTAATATGTATATCATTATTAATATAGACAGTCTTGTAGCATTTCATCACAGTATACCTCTCTGTTGTTGAACAAATCTATATAAGGTGGACATGATAAACTCACCAAGGATTTCAGCCATTTAATTTTTTTAACAGAAATTTGTTGAGTAAAGTGTCTATCCACACAATTTTCTTGCACCATATCTCAAGGTTTGTCTTATATCATGTACTGAATGTGTAACTGACATCTATTTCCTCACAGTACTCCATTCTACAAGATCATGGTACCGACAGTTGACACAGTCAGATATAACTTCCTGGCCTCGGTCCTGCTGGAGAAGGGGAACCCTGTCCTGCTGACCGGACCAGTCGGTACAGGGAAAACCTCCGTGGCACAGAACGCTCTGCTTCAACTGGACTCCAAGAAGTACAACATCCTCACTGTCAATTTGTCTGCTCAGGTCAGGCTCTAGACTTTTTTTCAAAGCATACATAATGAAAGAAAATTCAGATCAATTCTTGAACATGATAGTTAGTAAAGGATGCACAATATTGTGCATAAAAGAATTATTAATAGATACCAAAATGATTTACTAGTAGTTTGCTTCTTCATGATATTGGAGAGGACTTACCAAACCCTTCGTCCTCACTCAAAATCACTAACACACATGACTCTAGACCTTTTGCACTTCAGCAGTAAAGATTCCATAACCTTCTTTGATGCTGTAGGGCTGTGGGCTGCTGTCAACTGTGTCCTCTCCTTCCACTACCGTTTACCTCCCCAACCAAAGTGTGGGTGGAGTGAGGAAAGCCAAGTGCCTTTCCCAAGGACACAGCACCTACCCAGGAATCAAATCAGTGTCTGTTCGCCTAACTGTAGTGTTTTCTTTCCAGACTTCATCCAACAATGTCCAGGACATCATAGAGAGCCGAGTAGAGAAGAGGACCAAGGGTGTGTACGTTCCCATCGGTGGGAAGAAACTCATCACCTTCATGGACGACTTCAACATGCCGGCTAAGGACCTGTTTGGCTCCCAGCCTCCTCTGGAGCTCATCCGTCAGTGGATCGACTACAGCTTCTGGTACGACAGGGAAAAACAGACGGTCAAATATGTGAAGGTAAGTTTTCTTCATGTTCATGTGGACTCTATCTGCACACTTGTATACAACACGGACTCCGTTCAGAAGCAGTTACAAGTGCCCTTTAATATTACACACCAAAATCCTAAGTAAAGAAACAGTAACTGTTACAAATGCCCTGTAGCATTGTAGAAATGTTCACAGATATTTGATCCCAAAATAGACTGTAAGTCAAGAATTAGGCATTGTATCAGCAGTAGTTTTGGACTACAGTTTGTATATCTCTAGTATAAAGCACAGGTTTGTCAGAGAGAAAACTACTTTCACTGATGTTACTGTTTGAGCCTGTTTTAGGATTGTGTTACAGTTGTTAACTTGTATAAATGCCTGCTGCTCTTCCACACTTCCACAGGACATGTTGTTGATGGCATCCATGGGTCCCCCTGGAGGAGGCAGGACCAACATCTCCGGCAGACTTCAGAGCAGGTTCAACATGATCAACATGACCTTCCCAAGTGTAGGTTTCCCTTTATACAGTCTAAAAGAACCCCAATGGCAGTTATTGAATTTAGAATTTCTGATAGTACCAAAATTTGAAATGCAATATGTCAAGTAGTACCTTTTTTGGTCAAGTAGTTCCTTTTTTGGTCAAGTAGTACCTTTTTTGGTCAAGTAGTACTTTTTTTTGGTCAAGCAGTGCCTTTTTTGGTCAAGTACATGTAGTACCTGTTTTGGTCAAGTAGTACTTTTTTTGGCCAAGTAGTACCTTTTTTGGTAAAGTAGTACTTTTTTTGGCCAAGTAGTACCTTTTTTGGTAAAGTAGTACCTTTTTATGTCAAGTAGACTAAGTACCTTTTTTGGTAATCATAAAAAACTTTTCAGCATTAATATGTCATCTATTCATCTCACCAGCTTTACATTGAAACTCTTCCATATTTTAGCCTATTTTAGTCATTGACTGTCAATCCTTCAGTTGCTATTGCTTACCAGACTGTATGGAAAAAAAAAATTTTTGCGAAAGTTAACCACTGTTCCTCTCCAATCGTGTCCGTGCAGGAGTCCCAACAGAAGCGAATCTTCGGAACGATGATCAACCAGAAGCTCCAGGACTTTGAAGAAGATGTGAAGCCGATCGGTGATGTCATCACCCAGGCCACGCTGGAGGTGTACGAGTCTGTGGTGGAGAAGTTCCTCCCCACTCCAGCCAAGATCCACTATCTCTTCAACCTGAGAGACATCTCCAAGGTATATCAAGAACCAAAGAGCTATCTAATACATAGTGTGAATAGAGGGCCAAAATGGGTCATGTTATCAGACATGGTAGTGGTTCTGTAACCATTTAAGAAAAGAGACTGAGTGATACAATCCTGTTTGTTGCTGAAAATTCTTTCTTCCTGGCTGACAGCATTACCCTGTCCTTGGTACTGACTGTGTTTCCCTGTCCCTGGTACTGACTGTGTTTCCCAGTCCTTGGTGCTGACCATGTTTCCCTGTCCTTGGTGCTGGCTGTCTTTCCCTGTCCTTGGTGCTGACTGCCTTTCCCTTCCTTAATGCAAGTAGCATTTTATATATAATTAATGCATAATCTAAAGCATGCTTTTTCAAAAATTTCCAGGTGTTCCAAGGGTTGTTGCGAGCCCACCGTGACTTCCACGACACGAAGCAGGCCATGACGCGGCTCTGGATCCACGAGTGTTTCCGCGTCTTCTCGGACCGTCTGATTGACGCTGACGACATGCAGACCTATGTGGAGCTGCTGAGTGAGAAGCTGGGCTCTCTCTTCGATGTGACCTACCACTCCATCTGTCCCAACAAACAGCCGCCCATATTTGGTAAGGTTCTATCATGACCCTTATCAGTTAGGCTCCATCTAAAGACCATATTTGGTCATTCTCTTTCCATATTTGGTCAAAGTACTTTTTGATAGCCTAAGTGCCTGTTGGTGACACTCTGAGGCCATATTACCCTACCGGTATTTAGTAAGGAAAGTTTGATGACCAAATTTGGTAGTCACTTTTCAAGTTTTCGTAGCCATAAGTAAGTCAACTTTTTAGTTTTTCAATTTGTCATTTTTAGGAAAGGAAAATGAGAAATCAAATTGATTACTTAAAGAAAGACGATAGAGAACAATCTAAGGAATCTAAGCAGAACTGCTTTCATACAAATGATTTAGAATGTTTTCTCTTTATCAAAAATGTATTTTTTTTAGCCCTATATGCAATGGAAGAAGCTAGTAATGATCTTTTGCTGTACTTCTTCAGGTGACTTCCTGAATGACAAGGGTGTGTATGAAGACCTGACGGACATCAAAGCCCTGAAGAGGTTCATGGAGGATCAGCTGGAGGATTACAACAACACCCCAGGCTGGATCGCCATGGACCTGGTGCTCTTTAGGGACGCCATGGAACATGGTAAAGATTTGTATTAAGTTGTCCTAGGAATTTTTCTTTCTTCTCGTAAAAAATGTGGATGATAAATTTGTTAATCATCTCAACAGGAAGCTCAGTTACAGTGCAATAAGTCTTGCTTTCTTTTAGTCTGAGATTAGATTGTCAATTGAAAGCTCTAAACCTTGTAAATACTGTTAGTTTTCCAGATTTTATCCACAACATTAAACAATGTGAACAGGTAATTTTTAAGATATTCAGGGGAAAGATTATTGTTCTAGCTTCCCTGTTTTCCAAACACACAATTCTGTGGAAAAATATTGCCACTTGAGAACATAAATTGTTACCATTATAACACAATCTGTTAGATTCTGAAACACTTTGTTATGTCCGGCAGTTTCCCGTATTGTACGAGTGATCAGACAGCCCCGAGGTAACATGTTCTTGGTTGGTATCGGAGGCAGCGGCAGACAGAGCCTGGGTCGCCTGGCTGCCTACATCTGCGAGTACCAGGTCTTCCAGATCGAGGTGACCAGGCACTACAGAAAGACGGAGTTCAGAGATGGTGAGATCAGTTGTCACTTTTGTTGTTTTGCAGTAAACATTGGTGCTGTTGTTTGTCTACATTAAGGAAGGGCCGGAAGTATTTGTCAGTAATTTGAAGTATTTATCAGTTTATATGGTTTTAACCATATGTACACGAATACAACCTTAAAACATCCCAACCTTCTGTAGTTTCCGAGTAATATGTCACTATAAGATATATGCAATTGGCAAAATTCTGATGCAACGTTGACCAAACATCCAACAAAAACTGAAAAATTGGGGTTTTTCACAGGCACAGTACACTCTGTCGATGTGCTTGGTTTTTGTATCTTCTAGTCTGGTCGCATGTTTGTTCACACGTTCTTCCGTCCTATCTTCCCCAGACTTGAAGCGGCTGTACTGGATGGCGGGAGTGGAGAACAAACCGACGGTGTTCCTGTTTGTGGACACCCAGGTCGTTGAAGAGTCCTTCCTAGAGGATATCAACAACATCCTGTCCAGCGGAGAGGTCCCCAACCTCTACAAACCTGACGAGTTCGAAGAGGTGTGTGTAGTTATGTTTACCGAAGGAAAACATTATTGTTTTTGCTCTGTTTCTTCCTCTTCTTCTCCAAACAAATAAGGTCAATGACCTGAACCAGACGTCTGTCACCAAGGTAACTAGTGTTGGATTACATCATGTTGCAATTTTATAGCAGGAGGGATTTAGACTCCTGTTTGACCAGGTATAAACATCAAGATCTTATTGAAAATACCTCATTGTTCTGCAGTTAATGTAATAGATTTAATGACTACTTCACTAGGTTCGAAATAATTTGACGGAGGCAGCGAAGAAGGACGGGATCAATGACACCCCAGAACAGATGTTTGCCTACCTGGTGGAGAAGGTCAGGAACAACCTGCACGTGGTGCTGTGTATGAGCCCTGTGGGAGAGCCTTTCAGGTTAGTGTTTCTTTCTTTATTTATTTATTTCCGTCATATTTAAACAGGGTGACCTATTCAGTGATGGCACTGAATGACTACTATTTATGGTATACTAAAACTAAAAAATATGTGGTATACTAACTAAAAAAAACAGAAAACCATTTCCAAAGTTAAACCTTTAATTCTTGCTATGTTTTCCTAATTAGATAATAAAACAACCATCAAAAAGAGTAATCCACTTTTTTTCCATGTAGAAATCGCATCCGACAGTACCCAGCCTTTGTCAGCACCACCACCATTGATTGGTTCCTGGAATGGCCCCATGATGCTTTGCTGGAGGTGGCAGAGAGATATCTGGAGTCTATGGACCTGGGAACCAATGAGGATGTGAGTTCTGTTCTACCTGGAATACAACAGGACCCTGAACTGCTGAAGTCTATTCCTAAGTTGTTATATGTTTGCATCATGGGATCATACCAGAATATGTGAAATTTTGCTGTAAGTTTTCCCAGTTATGAACTGAAGCTATATACTGGAGTCCTAGCTATGCAAGCAAAGGAATTTTAATGTAGCCACGAGGAAGGTAGATGAAAGGTTACAGAAATGTTAAAATGATAAAATCCTTTGGTTGTGCAGCTAAGAGCCCAACATACATTTACTAATTTGATTAAACTATTTACAGGCTAATTGAAGGCATTTGTATGAAGAAGCTAAAGAGTCTTATCATCAAATTGTGACATTTTTTCTCTGATTTCGTTTCCCAGATTAAGCCTGCAGTGGCGCAGGTGTTTGTGGTGATGCACCGCTCGGTTGTGGACTTCTCTGCTCGAATGTTCCTGGAGATGAAGAGGCACAACTACGTAACGCCCACCAACTACCTGGAACTGGTGTCTGGATACAAGGAGTAAGCTCAGCATATGAACCTTACGCCTAGGAAAAATTGCTGTGTTTCCTGTTTTTTTTATTTATTTATTTATTTTAGCAATCTCTAGTTATCCAACTTATACAATACAGGTTAACAAAGTAAAAAGTGCATGAGGACACTTCTATTTTTAATGTCAGTGTTGGAAATCTGATTGTGCAATGTCTCATCTATCACATGGTTATGGAGCTAGAAAAGGTCGATCAGCTCAAAAAATATAAAAGGGTGAGCAGCTGAGTACTGTTAAAGTGCTGACATTGTAGGTGTGACATTAGACTGACTTCACCCGTCTTATTCCCAGACTGCTGTACGAGAAGCGTAAGGAGATCGGAGACGAGATCAACAAGCTTCGTAACGGCCTGATGAAGATCGACGACACGCGAGCCAAGGTGGAGGTCATGTCGGTGGAGCTGGAGGAGGCGCGGACCAAAGTGGCTCAGTTCCAGAAGGAGTGTGACGAGTACCTGGTCACCATCGTGCAGCAGAAGAGAGAGGCTGATGAACAACAGAAGGTGACTGGGAATTTGTAGTATAGAACCAGTAGGGTTCAGAATTTTCATACTGTAAATCACTTTATATTCATGGTAGCAAAATTTAGCTGTCTGAGAGAAATGGACATATTGTGTGTTCGCTGTGGTGGCAGATGCTGAAGAAAGAAAGTTGGCAAATTATTTGTAATTATGGTAATGATAAATTCATAGAAGTCAGGTGAGATTTCCAGCCCTGAAAAGTCTTTCTTCAAATGACATTTGACCATGGCAGTCATGTTTTCAGCACCAAGGAGAGAAACTTTGCACAGAGATTTTTCTTGGTGAATTAGTTAGGATATTTGAATCTACTTAATTTTTAAATGCTGTTATTTTGTGTGTAGTCTGTTGCAGCTGCAAGTGTGAAGATTGGTGAGGATGAGAAGCGGTGCCAGGGGATGGCTGATGCTGCCCAGAAGGACCTGGATGAAGCCATGCCTGCCCTGGAGGCTGCCGTAAAGGTAAGTAGAAAGGCATCTAATGCAATTTCAGAGCAGAAAAACTGGAAATACTGAAAATGGCAATCTTTATGATATTGACACATACTGCTTCACATTAGAACATTTCAATCAGTATTTCATACTTTAGGTAATTAAAACTGCAGAAACAAGCCCCAAGATAAGTCCTTTATTTTATGGGTGGTACCCTAAAAATCAGCCAAGGGCCCTTTCAGTAACCATTTTCCATCAGACTGTTGGACGAATTATATCACATAGGTTGATAGTACTAGCCAGAATAACTCATCAACAGTAGATAGAATGTGATAACATTGTCTTCTTTAATCACCTCAAGTTTATCAATATCTGAACTAAGCAGATGGTTGTACTGAGTTGTGTGTATACTGTTTTCCCCTGTCAGGCCTTAGAGTCCTTGAACAAGAAGGACATGACAGAGATCAAGTCCTACGCCAAGCCTCCAGCGCTGGTCGAGACCGTCATGCAAGCTGTGATGATCCTACGAGGGAACGAACCAACCTGGGCAGAGGCCAAACGACAGCTAGGTACGCTATCCTTTAGTTTACTAGTATTATGCTGGCTTACTTGAGCTTTTAACTGATTGAGCTATATTTGATGACTGTTCAAAACGTGTTCTCAAGGACTTATTGATGATGCACATATAAATGATGCACATATTGGAAACAAAAAGAATGTTCAACATTTCAATGTGTACAGGGTCTTAATTTCAACCGCATAGTATTTATATATAGAAAACTTCGAAAGGGAATATATTATCTGAACAGATAAATGAAGGAAGATGAAGATTAACATGTACATTATTCCTAATAGGTGACCAGAACTTCATCAAGCAGCTGGTCAACTTTGACCGTGACAACATCTCGGACAGAACGCTGAAGAAGATTGGTCAGTACTGTGCCCAGCCCGACTTTGATCCTGAGATCATCGGGCGTGTGTCTGCTGCTGCCAAGTCCCTGTGTATGTGGTGCAGAGCTATGGAGGTCAGTCAACACAAACAACATCAAAATTATGTATTTATCAACATTTAATGATGATGACACAAAATATATTTCTGGCAACCAACTAGATATCTGTAAAAAGTTTTAATGTTGGTAAAATATCTGGGTAGCTTCAACCGCTGCAATGTAGTGAGCCTGTTGCAGAAAATTTTCTGAATCCAAGCTAAAATATAGACCAAAGCTTGTATGTGTGACAATGTTCTGTAAATGTCTGCCATTGCAGGTGTACGGACGTATCTACCGAGTGGTGGAACCCAAGCGTAACAGGCTGAACAACGCTCTGTCCCAGCTCAAGGAGAAACAAGCATCTCTAGCAGAGGCCAAGCGAAGACTTGATGAAGTGAGACTTTAATTGTTTCATTCTATGTTAAGAATAGATATGAGCATACTTGTTTTTTCTTCATCTTTGAATTGAAACAGCTTACTGGATTTTTGTATCATTGTTATCCAATGCCGTGGCAGGAAATGAGATCATCATTATTACTTTTTCTGGAACCTTCCTGGCACCTTTAACTAACTTCCTGTCAGTGTCCCTGACATGCCTAGCATGCAGAAATAACTACTGAAACACAAGCAAATACAGACACACCAAAAATACATCCTCATTAGAAGCAGGTAATAGTAAGAGTGTTGACTGTTGTAATTTCAGGTGAACAAGCGTATGGAGGACCTGAAGAGACAGTATGATGAGAAACTGGCCCAGAAGGAAGAGCTGAGGAAGAAGGCCGAGGAGACGGAACTGAAACTGGACCGGGCCGGCAAACTGGTGTCCGGTCTGGCTGGGGAGAAGGTTCGCTGGGAGGAAAATGCCACTGTAAGTTTAACCTTCAGCAAGCTGAAGTAGCCTTTTGGCACCATTTCTGTATCCATTGGTTAATGGGGTTAGGCAGCAGGGAGAAGGCTAAGATAGGATCTACTATTTTGTTCTGTTTTAAAGTAGGTGTAACCCCTCTTGCTTTGAGCAGACTTAGAAAACTAGTAAACTGAGTATTTGCTGTCCTATATTCCTTCCTTGTCCCTTTCAGGTCAACTAAAGTGCATATATAGTGATCAGAGGCTTTGCATGAAGAACATTGTTTTCACAAAAATGTTTTCCATGCAAAGTGGATTATTAGCTTTGATAGAAACGAGCAGTTTGATATGGCCTGACATCCCTGATTCATTTCCTAGATCCTGGAGGGCAACATGGGATACCTCGTGGGAGACTGTCTGATTGCAGCTGCCTTCCTGTCCTACGCCGGTCCCTTCCTCTCCAACTATCGTGACGACATGGTCTTAAACATCTGGATCAAAGAGGTCCGGCAGCTCAACGTGCCCTGCAGTCCCGACTTCAGCTTCGCTCAGTTCCTGTCCAAGCCCACGGTGGTGCGAGACTGGAACATCCAGGGCCTGCCTTCCGACGCCTTCTCCACGGAGAACGGCGTGATCGTGTCCCGCGGCAGGCGCTGGCCGCTCATGGTGGATCCACAGGGACAGGCCATCAAATGGATCAAGAACATGGAAAGGCAGAGGGTACGTATGCTGGTATTAGTTACTTCTTCTAACTTTTGTCTTTTAGGGACTATTATTGCAGCTATACTAGTAGAGGGATAAATATCTTTGAGCTCTCTAGCGGACAGTAGATAGTTCTTAAAAATTTTTTGAGTAAGTCATAATTGTTCTCCATAAATCTACCTTAGATTTGTGAAGTTCAATCTTGCAGTCTATTACAAATTTCTTTTGTATAGTCTACACATTCTTACACATTCTGCCTAGAAAATACTACAATGCAATACTTTTTACTTTCTGCATCTTAGAATTCTTATAAATACAATCTACTGGGAACCATTTCTTGAACTAAATGGAGTCTGGATTTCTTTTTTCTCATCCCAGGACCTGAAGATCATTGACCTCCAGCAGCATGACTACCTGAGGACCCTGGAGAACGCCGTCCAGTTTGGCACCCCCGTTCTGCTGCAGAACGTACAGGAGGAGCTGGACCCCTCACTCAGCCCCATCCTCAGCAAGTCTATCATCAAAGTCGGTCAGTAAAGAGGGACAGTCATCTAGCTGTGTCCTGATACTTCATTGGTCAATCATCTATCTGTCCTGACACTTCATTGGTCATTCATCTAATAGTATCTGTCCTGACACTTCATTGGTCAATTGTCAATCTGTCCTTACACTTCATTGGTCAATCAGCCATCATCACTTTAGGCATAGCGTGATGCACTCAGAATGTACACAATGTATGTATGACCATGTAGATTTCTACATGATATGGCAAGAAGGATAATCAGTGTCCTGACATTTGCTTGCTCAATCAATACTTCATTTTAATCATCAAGTGTCATTTTTGATTAGAACATATATCTGTATCTGTATAATTTTCTTCATTTAAAAGCAGCAATGTAGAGGCATCAAAAGGTTATGTCTAGGTGGTGAGAGAATAACACAAAGCCATGGTGTGTCCTCACAGGTGGCCGTTTCCTGATCCGACTGGGTGACAAGGAAGTGGAGTACAGCCCTGACTTCAAGTTCTACATCACCACCAAGCTCAGTAACCCCCACTACACCCCCGAGATCAGCACCAAGACAACCATCATCAACTTCGCTGTGAAGGAGCAGGGTCTGGAGGCACAGCTGCTGGGAATAGTTGTCAGAAAGGTGAACAGCATTTTTTCTTTCCAAATTATCATGAAAGTTTATCTGTGTTGGTAGTAATCATAGTAAAATGTTGAACTTTATTTTAACACACAGGTTAAACAGAGATCAAATTCAGTAAAGTCTCTTGTGAATTTTTAACCTGTGTGTTGGAATTAGGTTCAACATTTTACTTAGCATTTTTTCAATACTAATGAAGCAGCAGTCAGGTGCTGACTGCCATATTGGTGTCCCTGTTTGCATTTCAATGGATCATAGGTTAAGCATGCATAATAGCATTACTATGTTGCATCAGCAACTTTTATGCATCCTTCTGGTATTCTTGTTGTTGTGCTATATAGACAGTTAATAGTGATTAATTGGGGGTCAGAATATCTTTAAATACCAGTTAATTTTAAAGTTTTACAATGCTCTTGTTTTTTGTCTGTCAGGAACGTCCAGAGCTTGAGGAACAGAAGGACAGTCTGGTGATCAACATTGCTGCTGGGAAGAAGAAACTGAAGGAGTTGGAGGATGAAATTCTCAGGTAGGCAACAACAGGACATGGAAAAATAAGTGATAAGTGATAAGTCTTGGTAGAGGTTTGCCTGGTGCATGTGTACAGTGTCAGTACCTTGTTCCATTTTGTTTGAACCTTCATCTATTCATGAGAAGCTCAAATTAGCCTGCAGGCTGCTTTTCATTGAGCTCATGAGGGAAAAGGTACAGATTCCATCATTTAAAGTCCTACTGGATCTATACACATATGTTTGCACAATACATAGTACACCTAGTAGATAGAGCAGTAATCATACCAGAAAACAAATGATGATGAAATAGACTAAACTTAGGGAATGAGGGTTTCTGTCCTTGCGGCAGGACAGCTTAGCCACATTTATCTGTACATACTTTGATGTTTTTTTTAGATGTGTTTCTGTCATGTTATGTTTCTGTATGCTATGGGCCATTGAGCCTGTACTCTAACATTGATTCTACCATTCCAGACTGCTGAATGAGGCTCAGGGCTCCCTCCTGGACGATGAACAGCTGGTCAACACCCTGCAGTCCTCCAAGGTCACGTCAGCAGAGGTCGGAGAACAGCTGCAGATCAGCGAACAGACGGAGATCAAGATCGACGCGGCCAGAGAGGTGCGATCGAAAACTCTCTCAACCTTCACACAAGAAAACTGTAACAGTTACTCAAGCACCTGGATAGATTTTAATCAATGTATTTTCAAAATTTAACCACTGCAGTTGATTGAGTAACTGTACAGTTTTATTGACAAGAAAGTGTATCTCATTGCCTGGATCATGTCTAACCTTCAGCAATGCCTCTTGACCATATTCAGTTGATTTTTAGCCAAATATTGCAGGAACTTTCAAATTGGTATTTTCACATCCAACTTGAATGTTTCAGTCAGCCAAGTTTCAACTATTAACAGCTAGTAGTAGCTTTAGATTTTCGAAAAGAATTCTGCAATCAGACATTGAAGCCTTGAACTGTTGGTTCTTATTGTTTCAAAAACCGTAACAACTCTATCAGTCCAAATCATTCTTTTGACATCATTATTTATGGTATCCTTGAAGCAAAAAAAATATCTATCTTTTCTGAATCTTTATCAAATAAAACCTAATATACAAACTATTCCATTTTTACCATATTACCAAATGGCTAACATATGAAATATTTTATCCGCAGGGTTACAGGCCATGTTCCACCCGAGCGTCGATCCTGTTCTTTGTGCTGAACGACATGGGCCGTATCGACCCCATGTACCAGTTCTCCCTGGACGCCTACATCGATCTCTTCATCATCTCCATTGACAAGAGTCAGCGCAGTCCCAAACTGGAGGAGCGAATCAACAACCTGAACGAGTACCACACATACGCAGTCTACAGGTGAGAGGAGATGCTATTCACTATTGTTGTAGTGCAGAGATTCATTATTGTAGTTTCAGCATTGACCTGTTCCAGACGAGTAGTAAAAAAACTTTGACCCTTCTCCCCACCATAACCAAGTACAGATGATATTGTACTCATAGTAAGACCAGTCAAATGAATCTCTTCAAGATCAGTTTTGGACTTAACAAAATAATCTAAATTCTGTGATTGATGGTAATGGATACGTGTACCTTTTGGTGAAAGAGCAGATCTTGAAAACCTTTACTTCTACTTTCTTATAGGTTATATTCTTCTGATTAGTACATTTTGCTAGATTAAAGTTAAACTTTTTTTAACTGTGCTACTTTTTTTTTCAGGTACACGTGTCGAGGTTTGTTTGAGCGGCACAAGCTGCTCTTCTCCTTCCAGATGTGCGCCAAGATCCTGGAGAATGCTGGAAAACTCAACATGGACGAGTACAACTTCTTCCTCAGGGGCGGAGTGGTCAGTAATATTGTACTGTTTTCTTATGTGCAGTTGCTGAAAATAAGGGCTAAGTCCATTGTATGAAGTGCCATTCAAGATATGTGAACTTAGCTTGGTTACCAAACCTATTATAGCTCCTGAGTCCTACATCCTCTCCGCAAATAGGATGTAGGACTCGGGAGCTATAATAGGTTTGGTAACCAGGCTAATGTGAACTTTAGTGTCAATCGCCTTTTCCATCCACATCAAAAGACTTCCCTCAACAGTTTGAAAATGAGTCTAAAATAGATACTGTTATGCACAGTTTTGCCTAATGATTAGCTAATGCTTACTGCTTTAGAACTGCAATGAAGTACTAAAATGTGACTGTTCATCCATACTTCCTTTCCCTCTGTCAACACATGCTTATAAAGGTCATTAAAAGGAATAGGTCCAAGTACAGAAGGAGGAGCATGGTAAGATGTACATGTTGGTGTTCAGGTGAACACACAGGTGTGAATACATAGGTCTGAATACACAGGACTGGTGTGAACACACAGGTGTGAAAAAAACAGGTGTGAACATATAGGTGAACACTTAAGTGCCCGAGTGAACACAGGTGTCACTTCAACTACCGGTAACCATGATTTAGATGGTCTCAATGTAGTCATCATTTACTTTTTTGGTCCTGATTGTGCAAATCATTCTTTCCTATAATTTTCCTTTTGAAAACATCCACAATTTCAACTAGGCAACTTTTATTTTTCACTCCCTTACTAATCAATCATTCGCCAGCCTTCAGTTAAAACAAAAATGTATTATGTAAATAGAGCACAGGTCAAGTTAGCATGACTCTTTTCTCTTATTCTGTAACGAATCCAAATGCTTGCAAAGCTGTTGTCCCACTCCAAAGGGTGTTATACAGAATCTGATTAAGATTGATAATGATGTAAACCTTCAACAGTGAGTCAAAGCTGCCATGAAGTTTGAATCAATAACTGAAAGTCATTGTGTGTGTGCAGGTGATGGACCGTGCTGACCAGATGGACAACCCCTGCACAACCTGGCTAGTGGACTCTTCCTGGGACAACATCACTGAACTCGACAAGTCAGTTGGATTCCTCATTTCTTATCATATAAAAGCATAGATTTAATATTTAAATGCTCCTTATCATGTCAAGGAAAAGGAGAATATTTGACATTGCTTGTCTTCCATAAGTGAGACGAAATTATCAGTATACTAGTATGACCATATTGTAAGTAATATATTGTATCAATAGTAGTTTGCAGTTACTGTAAGAACTCTGAGATTATCAGATACTTTAGTTTTGTAGTATTGTTGTCTTACTGCCACACATTGTACCATGTACATTTGTCGAGCAATAAAGTTCATTCATATTAACAAAAGTGTTCTTTTCCAACCTAGTACATGTAATAAGCAATGGACTGGGCCATATGGGGCTTGGGTGTTTTTTATATTGTCTATTCTTCTTGTGCTTGGTCCATAGCTAATAAAAGTAATCATGAGTTACTTCATTCCTTACAGACTCACCAACTTCCATGGGATCATGACGTCCTTTGAGCAGTACCCACGTGACTGGCACATCTGGTACACAGCCTCCGAGCCTGAGAGGTCACCACTACCTGGTAAACGTGGCACAGACTTCTTCATGTGTATAGTAGGCAAATGGATATGGATGTTGGCATCTATATCTGTATCAAATGAGTCAAGTGTAACAGCCCTTAACTATAACACACCCAAGGTTCATGAACAGTGCCTAGTAATTAACATCAAATGCATTACATGTGTACCACCAAGCTTTGGTTCCAGCTAAAAGTCTTATTGAATATTAGTTTTATCAAAGGCTTCAATATGTTCTCCATATTTATGGTCAAAATTTGTGCTAGGAGTGAGCACAAAACCCCCTATCTCACAAGATAAGCAGGTCAAAGAGAGATGGAAATTTGTAGCACTGAAAAAGGGATAGGTGAAGCTGGGAAGCAATAATAAATAGTACATTTTTCATTTATTTCTGTCATATGATGATGATGTTGAATGGATTATTTGACTCTACTTGCACTGTTTCCCTACAGGTGAATGGGACAATGCCTGTAATGAGTTGCAGCGTATGTTGATCGTCCGCTCCCTCCGTCCCGACCGCGTCTCCTTCTGCGTGACCTCGTTCATTGTGAACAACCTGGGGTCCAAGTTCGTGGAGCCGCCTGTTCTGGACATGAAAGCAGTGGTGGACGACTCCACCACCAAGACTCCCCTCATCTTTGTGCTTTCCCCTGGAGTGGTGGGTTCTGTTTGGGCTGTTGTTTTTCTTGGTACCTTTTGCTTCGTGGAGTCAGATACAACCTAACCTTGCACTTTGTGTGGAACTGTGCATGTGTGTTGTGTATGGCCTGTTTGCATATGTGTGGATGGCACCAAGGACAGGTGTGTTTGCCCATGTATGATGGTGTTCAGCACCAAGGACAGGTGTGTTTACTTGTGTGTGGATGGTGTTCAGTACCAAGGACAGGAATATTTGTTTATATGTTGATAGTGTTCAGCACCAAGGACAGGTACATTTACCTGTGTGTGGATGACATTTAGCACCAAGGACAGTTATATACATATACTACTGAGGGAATACAGCTGTGTAAAAGATGTCAGTTCCACATATCTGATGATTTTGGATGTTGTTTTCAGGACCCGACCAGCAGCCTTCTCCAGCTGGCTGAACAGTCTGGCATGGCCAGCAGGTTCCATGCCCTGTCTCTGGGTCAGGGACAGGCTCCCATCGCTACCAGGATGATCAAGGAAGGAGTCAGAGAGGTAAACTTCACTTCCAAAGCCGTATTGCTTAAACTACATTGTACGTATAGCATATTTTCTCCTATTTTCTTTCAATTATAAAGCTTGATATACCCAATAGATTACTTTTGCCTTTCTTGGATAATTTGTTTGGTAATGAGTTAAATCAGCCATGTTACATATATAGCTGTATCAAGGAGTTGCAGCCAATACCGGTACTGTCCTTTACCACAGCTAAGTTGCTTTCACAGGATTTTTAGTGTTATGCAAGTACACAACATGTACTATGTACGTCAATAATCTGTTATCTTGCACTCATTTAACACATCACAGGAGGCTCTTGGTTTAGTGCGAAGTTCAAGGACTGACTCCAAACAATTGAAACAGTAAATTTATTTGCAAAGTGCACAAGTATGCAGCCCTCAACCACATTAGATTAAAATACATGTACATGACATATAATCACCCATCCCCTGTCCAGGGCAACTGGGTGTTCCTGGCCAACTGCCACCTGTCGCTCAGCTGGATGCCGCAGCTGGACAAGCTGGTGGAACAGCTGCAGATTGAGGAGCCCCACCCTGACTTCCGCCTGTGGCTCAGCTCCAGCCCGCATCCTGACTTCCCCATCTCCATCCTGCAGGCCGGCATCAAGATGACCACCGAACCTCCAAAGGTACGAGGAACACTTTTTTGTTTTGTTTACCGAAGGAAAACGTATTATTGTTTTTTCTCAGTTTCTTCTCCAAACACAAAAGGCATGATAAATGGGTCATATGAATATTGCTCTGTCGATACAGACTAAGATAACATTAAAATGCCAGGCATGGGACTATTTTACTGAAATTTTTGCTTCTATCCTTTCTCCAGGGTCTGAAGGCCAACATGAAGCGTCTGTACAACCTGATCACAGAGCAGCAGTTTTCTCGCTGCCACAAGCAGGACAAGTACAAGAAGCTGCTGTTTGGGCTCTGCTTCTTCCACTCCATCCTCCTGGAGCGCCGCAAGTTCCTTCAGCTGGGCTGGAACATCATCTATGGCTTCAACGACTCTGACTTTGAGGTGAGATCTACGTACAGCATTGTATTGAACCTTTGAGTCAGCTAGCCTTACTTTTTATGCATATGCACTGCAGCCATCTACATTTTGTTTACTAGTTCTGGAATGGCAAAAACAGACTTCTTTTTTCTTATTTACAGTCTGTAATGAATATTTAAAGTCTTGAAATATCCTGAAGAAAAGATTAAAGTACAGTATGTCATGGACTACTAGTATTCTCAACAGTCTTCACATTGACCATGTGGTTTCAGTACCATGGACAGTGCCAGTGGTTTGTGTAAAGTTAACAACAGCAATCCTTTAACATGTGTTTGAGTGGAAACAAATTGATATTTTTTCTAATTTTTGAATTTTTGTCAAAGAAGTTGCATTTACCATAATGGTAATTATGAACCATCTGAAATAGATTTGTTCACACTCACTCACTAACTGCTATCGATGTAGACATTACCATGCCATATATCACTATGTTAGCAAGCCTACTAATTAAAGTCTTGTCACATATTTTAGGTGTCTGAGAATCTGCTGAGTATCTACCTGGATGAGTATGATGAGACTCCGTGGGATGCCCTGAAGTACCTGATCGCAGGAGTGAACTACGGAGGCCACATCACCGACGACTGGGACCGCAGGCTACTCATGACCTACATCATGGACTTCTTCAAAGACGACGCCGTGTCCGCTCCATTCTACAAGTCAGTCTTTGTCTTTAACATATTTTAGCACTTAATCAGCACTATGTATTTTCCAAGCACCTGCACGAATCCTGTAATGTATTGTGCATAGCACTTCCACAGAACGTCTCATATGAGGTCGTATTTACGCATATAATTTTAACACTCCATCTGTAGTTTCCAAATGTTATTTCGGAAAAAAAATTGTATTATGAAGTATATACTTGAATTTTAACGGTGGCTTTGTGATCAATGATGCATTTCAGATTTATTTGTGTACCTGCTATGTCATCAGAAATAAAATCTGAATCTTGCGCTTTGCTGCCAGGTTGTCCAGCCTTCCCACTTACTACATCCCTAAGGACGGCCCTCTGCAGACCTACAAGGAGTACATCAGCATGTTACCTGGTGTGGACCACCCCGAGGCTTTTGGACAGCATCCAAACGCTGACATTGCCAGCCAGATCACAGAGACACGCACACTGTTTGAAACTCTGCTGTCACTGGTGCCACAAGTGTCTGCTGCTGGAAAGGGAGAGAGCAAAGAAGACAAGGTAAGGAATTCATGTGAAATTTGTGGTATGATATGTGGGCTGAAATACACTACAAAAACAAAAGCTGTTTCTTTCTTTATGTTCCAAAAATGGAGATCTTCATCATTCTGTATTGTCTATTCAGTACATGACCATCCTTCAGTGTAGTAACATACCAGGTCCTGCTTCTCGGGCTATCAAACAATCTGTGCCACCTAACCATTGCACATCTAACTCCAGGTGTTGTTATAGCTTGGTAACTTTTAGGGATGATGCTATAGCCTGGTTACCAGACCTATTATAGCTGCCGAGTCCTACACCCCCTCCACAAATAGTGAGGAGAGGATGTAGGACTGGTAACCAGGCTAATGATGCCATATGAATTATGCCTGAATGTTGCATTATTCTGAGTTCCTGATTCTGAACATAGAAGTCCTCAGATGTATGACAGAATCCCATTCTTGTCTACTCCTGTAGGTTCTCCAGCTTGCAGCTGATGTTCTTCAGAAGGTTCCAGAGAACATCGACTATGAGGGCACAGCCAAGATCCTGGATGGAGACAACTCACCTCTCAACGTCGTCCTGCTACAGGTAGGGCTTTCAAACCTCCTCACGCAGATGTAGATGAATCAAACCAGACATCTATCTTATGAAACAGACAAAGTCTGAAAAGCATTATTTTATGCCTGAAGACTGGTGGTGATTTTAATGTTAAACGTCAATAACATAATATTAAATGGAATACAGGTTTGTCTGTACTATTCATCAGCAGCTGTATGGGCCCTTACAGAATATTTAAGTATATGACATAACACAATATTAAAAGGGAAATGAAATGACTCAGAGTCTAGTGATACAGTTCTTGGATATATATAGTAAACAATAGTTAAATCCAAGTCTGTATAGTAAAGTTCAACAATAGTATTCACTTGCCTACTACTAGTATTTATGTGAGAATTAAAATGCTAAGAAAGTAAACCAATTTCTGTTTCAGGAAATCCAACGGTACAATGCCCTGTTGGAGGTCATGCGTAAGTCTCTGGTTGAACTTGAGAAGGGAATCAAGGGCATTGTGGTGATGTCCAGCGACCTTGAAGAGACCTTCAACTGCATCTTTGCTGCCACTGTGCCGCCGATGTGGGAATTTGTAAGTAATCCACAGGACATTTCATCATCTAACAGTAATATTGACATCCGTACTATGAGTTTGACATGCATTGAGTAAAATATTCAACAAGTAATCCAAAGATATCAGCCTAATTTTCCTTTTCATAACTTTTTGTTGTATTCCTATTAGCAATGTAATAGTACAGAGTTTTATTTTTATGGCCTTGTCTTCATAATTTGTATCTTAGCCTTTTATGTCTTCATCATCATAAAGAAATCATTATTTAGACACCTGTTTTGTCAACTTTTGAATTTTAGAAATTCAGTTCCCTGTAAAAAAATTTGTCTTCACTTTATTTGCATATCAATCAATAGGTTGTGCTTATAAACCTGTTTTCCCCTCTGGTCTCTCAGTCACTGACGAAAGCTAGTGGATACTAGCTGAAACGTCTGACGTTTTCAAAATCATATCCAGTTGCTTGAGTAACTGTTTTTTGGCGTCCCTGTAACATTACATTTATTTGGTCATGTACATGAGCCTGTACTCCAGTGTTTAAATAACATGAAATATCTGCACAGAACCTGTGCAAAAATATCTGAAGAATGTTACATATAACGAATCAAACAACTAAGACATAACATTTCAATCTTCTCTTCAGGCCTACCCCTCCATGAAGCCTCTGGCAGCGTGGACCCGAGACCTGATCCAGAGGGTGGAACAGTTTGCCAAGTGGGCGGAGACGGCCCACCCGCCTGTCATCTTCTGGATGGCCGGCTTCACCTTCCCCACCGGCTTCCTCACCGCCGTCCTGCAGACGTCAGCGAGGCAGAACAGTGTGTCGGTCGACTCCCTGTCCTGGGAGTTTGTGGTGTCAACTGTGGATGACAACAACATCACGGGGGCTCCAAAGGTACTTGACACATTCATTGTGACATCTTTGTGTCACATCTCAGTCTTTGTGTCACATCTCAGTCACTAGATGTCATAATGAATTGTTTTCCATTGTCTCTGGTCTGGATGGTCTTCAGCACCAAGGACAGGTATATTTATCTGTGTGTAGATGGTGTTTAGACCAAGAATAGGTGTGTTTGCCTGCGTGTGGATGGCATTTAGCACCAAGGACAGGTATGTTGGGAAAGGTACTTTACACGACTTTCCTCACTTCACTTCACTCAGGTGAAAATGAGTACTTAGCTTCGGCTAGGGACGTCCCTCGGATAGGACGTTAAATGGAGGTCCCGTGTTTGGGAGAGCCACACCCCACGCACGTTAAAGAACCCACCGCACTTATCGAAAAGAGTAGGGGACCTTCCCGGTGTGGGTGGTTCAAACCTTACAGTCTGGTCTCGGGGTTGACATCTTTGAAAAGGTGATAGTCACCTGTTATGTCAATCCTTCCACAAATGTGGTAAATCTTAATAAATAAATGTTTGCTTCTGTGTGGATGGCATTTAGCACCAAGGACAGGTATGTTTGCTTCTGTGTGGATGGTCTATTGTCAACCATTGTGAACTCTTTCCATCTACAACCAATCTCTGCTACATCTGATGATCTACTTGTCCTAAAGGGCAGATTCAAACATCAACACAGTTGCTCTTGTCATTAAACAATCTAGACTTGAAGGTAACACTCTTCAATGACACAGCTTGTATTTTCCTATGTTGATATAATGTTGATGTTGTGTACAGGATGGTGTGTGGGTGAAAGGTCTGTTCCTGGAGGGAGCTGGCTGGGACAAGAAGAACGCGTGTCTGATTGAGGCTGACCCCATGCAGCTGGTCTGTTCCATCCCAACCATCCACTTCAAACCTGTGGAGAACAAAAAGAAGAGCAGCAAAGGTAAAAAAAAAATTCTATGTTTTGAAATATGATGAGAATTAAAATAAGAGCAACAGAAGGTAAGAAAAACCTTCAATGTTTTGAAATTTAATGAAAAAAGAAGACCAGGAAAAGTGAGAAAACCTTCTCTGATTTAAAATCTAATGAAAGGAAATGGTTTGCAATTCTTTAGTAAATTGACATCAGATAAAATAATCAATGCAAAAGCATAAACAGCTTATACATGTAGTGGTCTGATTTTTTTTTTCTTATATATCTATTTTTTCCAGTTCATCTAGTTGTAGATGTACATGTCCTTTGATTATTTGTTTTCTATGCAAGTGATGAGAATGATATTTGAAGAAAAAAGTATCTGACTGTCCCTTTTAGTTGCATGTCACACAGTGACTAAGCTAACTTGAGGTTGTTCCACGTTCTTGCAGGTATCTATTCATGCCCGTGTTACTACTTCCCCAACCGTGCTGGTGCCACCGGGCGGGCGTCCTTCGTTGTTGCTGTGGACCTGAAGACTGGAGCCATGCCGTCAGACCACTGGGTCAAGAGAGGATCTGCACTTCTCATGAGTTTGGACCACTAGTTTCAGACTCGTTACAAAAATAGGAATTGTTTAGAATGATGCATTCAAAGCAACATGAAGCTGAATTTGAACACTTTCACTTTGGTTTTGTTTCTTTGTGGAAGTTTTGAAGAGAAACTGCCAAGTTTGACTGAATTAAAGTGTTTTTTTATTTGCTTGAAGCATTTTGTGGGAATTTTGTTTGGGATCTGTATTATCATGGAGTTAGAAGGAGATTCTAACTCCATGGTATTATTGAAAGTATGCATTAATTGTTGGTGGGTTATGAACCTAATGTTTTAAAACTGACATGTTCTTTCGTGTCAAGTATTGTGTCGTCAAAACAATGTTTTAAACAACATGGTGTGGTATCACTATCTATGTCACTGTATACTGTCAATTAAAAAGTTACCAGGCGTGCCTTAGGAATTAAACTATGCAACAGCATGTTACTTGAAAAACTTGAAAAATGGTGAACAGCTTTTGAGTCTAGAGTGAAACAGAATTTCAGAATGCAGATGAATCTATGAACTCTATGTAACAGTAGTTTGTGTCACAATGGATTTTTATAGAACCTCAGACCTTTCGAGAATTAATGTTTGCAGCAGTTGTACATTTCCACTTTCTCATCTGATGTTATGATATTGTGTATATTGCGCACAAAGTTATTTTCGTCACCAAGACAAGCTCTATTTTCTGTATATTTCTGATTTGTCAAAAATAATATGAATGTAGTATTTTGATGAAGAAAATAAATCACTGGAGAGTTTATTCTACATAAAAGGCTTGATGTCTCATTTGAAATAGTTGTCTGATTTCTTTTGTTCATGGAATTAGCATGATTTGGCTAGATCAAGACCACATGTTAGACTTCATAGAAGACACAGAACGCGGTTCCTTTTAGGCGAGTTATTAAAAAGTAACCACCTGTTATTTCAACACTCCCTTGGGAATCATGATTACAAATAAGACTTCTAGTCATCACTTCTATCGCTATAAAAGGCAAAGCACTATGCCCTTCCTTAATTGAAAAAAGGCGTGACGATATGTAATTGCAAGATCGCGTCTTAGCTCATTATTTCTCATTATGAAGCACTGATTCAATCAAAATGCATCATATATATATTCTAGCAAGAAACCTCCCTTTCTCGAATCGATTATGGTATAGTCCGATGTGACCGTGAGGTCATGCGCAATGGTAGCTGGGATAGATCCTAAATTTTCCGTGACGTAGGCGGAGAGCGAAGAAGAAAGGTCGCCATTTTTGCGGACGTAAGGAATTTTCCACGTAAAAATCTCCACGTAAAAATCCGCAAATACGATCGTATCATTCGATCAGATTACCACATCTTGTCATCCAAACGTAAATCGTTGTATTTTGAGGAACCACCACGGGAAGATTCGAGGAGAAAGTCGCGAAAATGCCGCGTTCGCGGAGTCGCAGCGGGACCCCTGGCTCCAAGCACAAGAAGCACTCCAAACACAAGAGGCGAAGCCGCGACCGGTCCCGATCGAAGGACAGAAAACACAGATCCCGCTCACGGGAGAGGCGCGAACGGGAGAGGGACTCACACCGCGGGAGCAAGCGGCCGTCCCGGGTCCGCTCCAGATCGCCCGTTCCGCGGCGGTCGCGGAGTTCGAGCCCGGACGAGAGGGTGGACATCTTTGGTCGGATCATCAAGCGGCGGACGCCATCCGAGGAACGCAGAAGAAAGGAGGAAGAAGAAAGACTGGCCGAGTTAGAACGGCAGAGGAAAATGTAACCATCAGTCTTTTATCATAATTGTCTATCGATAGGTTACTGTATTTGAGTACAGTGGGGTGTGGTTGCGAAAAAAAAAACCTTTTAGATCTGATGTTATGTTCGATTTTGTATAGAATTTTTTCGAAAGCATACCAACCGACAGAGCCTTGCCAGTGTTCCAGTATTTTGTTGTGCTGTTTGTGTTGTAATGTTGAGGAAAAACCACATATCAGTGCATGCAGATGCATACTGATGTTAGTGATGTATACCTTTCAAGGTTGAAGAAAAAAATACATAAACGTACGCCCAGCTGTAAAAATTATCTGTAATCATTTCACCGATTTCACCGATGTGCTGCTGATAGCACGATAATCCGATTTTGTTGCTATTTCCTGCATCAGTTATCGATTTTTGGACTTCAGGAAAATGAGATATAAGTCGATTTGAGCCACAAATCTTTAACAGGAAAGAAATCATTACGACATTAGTCTTGGGATAAGAAATATTGGGGGCCCCGAGGGGCAACTTTATTTTTATCAACTCTGTCAACCGGGAGCAAAGTACAAACGTTATCATTGCTACTGGATAAATTATGATATGGCAGCCAGTGTATTGTTTAAAACAGTCAGTTTTTAGTGCTGTCTGACGAAAATTTGCTTTGACACATAATTTGGGGTGCCAATCTCAAGAAGCCAGTCTCAAGTATTTTTCTCGGTCGACTTAAATTTCACATTCTTGTGAAGTACTTGTAAGGTAAGTTGTTTACACTTCATTTTCATAGTATGGATCAATAAATCTGAATGTTATACAATGGAGTACTGACAACTGAAGAAAAGGCTGGCAAGAGAGTATTGTCATCATGGCCATATTTTTTGCTCTGAGTTGACTGTTTCCTTCCAACCTTTTTTGCAGACGGCAACAAGAAATCGAGGCCAGGCTTGTTGAAGAAGAGGTAGCCAAGAGAGTGGAGGAGATGGTTGCAAAGCGCGTAGAAGAGGAGCTAGAAAAGCGGAAAGACGAGATCGAACGCGAGGTGCTCCGGCGCGTGGAAGAAGCCAAAAAAATCATGGAACAGCAGATGCTCGAAGAGATGGAACGTCAAAGGAATGCTGAGTTGGAAGCACAGAGACTGAAAGAGGTACTGGAAAGTTTTGGTGTGTTTGTCCCCCTATTATCCACCATGACAAATCTTTACCAATTTTGTTTGCTGGTCATGCTTCCTCTCTTGTTATTCTGATCTCCCTTCCCTGGCCAGTTGGTATGAGAGACACTAGACTGGTATGATAGGTTGCTGTTGTCTACATTTCCTGAATACCATAGTCGTAGCATGTAGTCTACATAAAGAAAACACCTTCATTATGCATGATGTGCAAGTAATGCTATTCAACGGACAAATATACACAGAAATGAATGGTTATTTTTTGCTGGGAAAATGTATGTAAGGGGTATTTTTATTTCTCAGTGGCAGTAACTTTTACTTGATGTGTAAAAGGTGTGATAAGTGTGAGTTAGTAGTATTGCTTGCCTCCCCCTCTCCTTCTTTGTCTTCTCTTTACTGCTCTCTCCCAAGAAAGATTTGTCATGGTGGAAAACTGAAAATCTCCTGACCACAGCAAAACGGGAAATACCAGCAATACGGGATGCAATAGAACTCCATGTAAAGATGAACAGACTATTGCAACTCGTATTAAGAAACTTTCATGTAGTGGGGCTCAAAATGAACCAGTTTTGGGGCTCCCTTTAAATTAATTTAACAAAATACCC
>NW_017804376.1:70497-129350 GCF_001625305.1 Branchiostoma belcheri
CTCAAGGACTTACAACCAACCTTGGACTCAGAGAACTGTCCTCAAATCTTGAGAGAAAAAGACATATGAACTGTAAGAACGAAAAGATGGGACCAAGCATAGAGTAATGTATCATAACTAAACAAAGCAACCTGAAGAATTTGCAGGCACATCAGCGAAGAAAGACGGTGGGGTGCAAGAAAGGTATTTATGTATTGGTTAAGTACCTGTGCACTTTTCAAGAGTGTTTGTTCTGTGTGAGTGCCTGAAAGGATAGACCAGCCTGTAATGTGTTCTGATATGTATATGTAGGGAATGTGTGCTGTGTTGAAAGGAGATTGATAGTGGTGCTGTAAGAATGGGTGGCATGAGACCACTGTTGCAATGGGGATGGACCTCTGATTTCTTGTATGCTCATTTTGATCAAGGAACTCAGGATTTCCCCTGGAATGTTGAACAGTTCTTGTAAAAAGACAGCGACAAAAGTATGCTGAAGATTACGGTTAACAAACAGCCTTTTCAGTTGCTGCCTGCAGTGATCTACCGGTTGTGGTAATGAAAAAGTTCACGATTTAGGAAAATTCCTTGTCTCTATAACACAGGGAGACACCCTGGGTTGTCTTTGAGAAGAGTTAATCCCCTAAGCAGAATATCCAGAGTTGATTCAGTATGTTTTCTTGTTATAGCTGCCCTTTATGGTTGGCTGGTTCAGTCCAGCCCCATTTCTTCTAGAAATGAGCTCA
The DNA here is from genome assembly GCF_001625305.1 of Branchiostoma belcheri. Taxonomy (NCBI): domain Eukaryota; kingdom Metazoa; phylum Chordata; class Leptocardii; order Amphioxiformes; family Branchiostomatidae; genus Branchiostoma; species Branchiostoma belcheri. The sequence continues at coordinate 71,220 of NW_017804376.1, forward strand.
ACACCAACCCATCCTTGCTACAGGCCGAGCATAAAGGGCCTGCAAGCTTGGATCAGGTGGCAGGCTACACCATGTTACTGTAAATCCTGAAACTTCCAGTGTTTCTATTTTGCAGTGATCTCTCCACCACGAATATGCCTTTCTTGTATAACTGCTTTACACAGAATTGAACTGCAAATTTAAAACAGTGGAAACCTCCCTTTCCCTCCCGCTGCAAGATAAAACCACTGCAAATTTTTCACAATTTACAGTATGTCAATGACTTAGGTTGTTGATATGTTATATAAGATTCCCCATGCAAAGTCTACATGTACATGCATACATTGACTTTTCAGGATTGTTCGTTGTGTTGTTTGATGTCCATGTTGGGGTAGTTAGATGGGGTGGTAGGGGTATATCTTTGCTTTAGTGCTAACCCTTCTCTTTTCTTCCTTGTTTTAGGAGGAAGAGAACAAAAAACGTGCGGAACTTGAACGGATCATGATTGAGAACAACCGCAAAATTGAAGAAGCCCAACAGAAACTGGTAGGTGTATTTCTTTGGTGCCAAAGGGGGGAGGGGGGCAGTGTTTTCACAGACAGTGGTCGGGTTAGGGGTGGTTCTAAGGTTGTCAGGTTCTTAGCAGTTGTACCTTGGGGTATGATAGTTTGATTTGTGTGTGTTGTCTAACATGTTCTCCTTTCAGCTTTCAGCCACGCAAATCTAAACGTAAAGATGAGGCACCCTCTGTGCAGCGTAGCTAGACAGTTGCGACACCACCATATAACATGAACTGTATTTGCTCTCTTTTCTTCGTGCAGATTCCCACTAAATTTGCCAACTTTTGTTTTCACCTTTGGAAGAGTGCAGGTTTACTGAGAAGTAGCGTTGTGAAAAGGGCAGACCAGCACAATGGGTTTGTCATTCTATATTGTTAGTTGTGACATCTGCGTGGTATGATTGCAAATGGTTCAGTTGACAACAGGCCAAGGCAAAGCAACCACAAAATATCCTCTTTCCCATTGAATGCTGGAACTCCATCACGTTCAAGAACATGAAGTTCTCAACCCAAGGCACTGTATAAGCTAAACGTGTACTCTAAACTCGCACCTGCAAAAATCAGAGACTTACATAGGTTGGAAAAGAAACTCTGGTGCACTGTAAAAACCCTGCCTCCCTGAAAATTGTGGCGTGCACGAAGTCTTGAGATAGTTTGGCGAATGATGCAAAGCAGCACCGAACAGCAGGTAGGAGGTTGCGCTGGGTAAGTATTGGACGTGACGCTTCAAGGGGGGATAGAAGGACTCTGCAAAGCATGCAAGAAAAGTTCCTGTAGGCCAGGTTTTGGTCTTCCAAGCTTTTACCTGAAGACATGGTTCGACTGCATCATTCATATGGTAACAGGGTCAAAAAGTTCATGGCCTGTTCTGCAGACCTGGAAGGGTAACGGGATATTTCTGTCAAGGTATCAGTATCATTTCAATAGTTTGAGAGAAGATATTGTCAATGGGGTTGTATATGAAAATTAGCAAGGTTGTGAACTTTGTAAGAGTACAAAAGTGTGTTGCTTCTATATCAACCCAGATAGAGGGTAGAAGTACATACCGATCTTTATAGAATCATATGATGATAACAAGTTTATTATTGGAGTGTTTGGTAGACTAGCGTTGTATTTGTTCTCTGTTGACATGCTGACAGAACTTCTATTATTAAGGAGGATGGAAGGGATGATGTCCCCGCTAACATTAACTTTTTTCCCCTGTCCACTGTAGGCTGAGGAACGGCTAAAAATGATCGAGGAACAGCGTAAGATCCACGAGGAGAAGCTTGCATACGAGCGCGAGAAACTGAAGCAAGTAAAGGAGGAACAGGCCGTAGTTCTCAATAAGAAGAACAGCCGGCCCAAGCTGTCATTCTCTCTGAAGCCGGCCTCCTGATCAGTTGGCTACACCGTTGCCTTAAAGTCAGAGACTGGAGAGGGGTTGGGTGGGAAGGTTGGGGAGGGAAGGGAAAGGGGGTTGAAATGGACAAGGTAGGTGTTCCGTAAAAATCGTTCTCTCGTTCCGTGATTCACCAAAAGATGGATCCTAACATGTAGGCCACCGTTAGTAGATATGGTACAACTCATTGGGCGGATGTAGATATTACTTGGCGTCATACTTAACTCTGGACTGTGAATGTTTCCCAGGAATGTATTACTCGTGCTGTAAACAGACATGAGAATGTAGATGCTGAGTGTGACATTTTCCATACCTCTGCAAAGTGAACCAATCAATGTACATCTATTTCAAAAGGTTGGAATGGGGCTTGTCAGGAACCATACTTTTTTAAGTAAATGGGAAGGGGTACATCTAACATGGGTGGTGTTTGAATAATTGAATTGAAATGAAAGCATGGGGCAAGAAAATTTCCTGACTGTCCCCTCCTAACCTTTTGATAGTTCGATCTTTAATTTTACATATTATTTCAGTTTGACACGACAGTGAGAGCTTATGAAGAGCCATTCCACCTCCTGATGTGTTGTTCATCTAATGCTAATTTTGATAGTTTTATTTCCGTTCCACATGAAATTAAGAATTTTAGGGGTTTTATTCTGTGGAATTGTGGAAAAAATACCAAATGTTTTCCTGGATAAATGACTGGATTGTGTGTAGTTTATGACATACCGAGTGGCTTGAAATGAACATTGTCGTTCATTTGTAGGAAAAGTAGAGGGGGTAAAATTGTCAAAATTAGTGCTAGATCAGCAAACATAGGGGTCTTGTGAATAAAGGATGTTACCTGGAAGAAGTGGCTGGAGTTATGTTTGCTGTGTTTTTGTTTTGTTTTATAGACCAAAGAGGCATAGTTTTTATGAAAGAGACATTGTCCCTTACTGCCCAAAGTACAGTACCTTGTACAAAGTTTTAGACCCCCCTCAGAACTACGCCCCAGAAGGAAAATGAAGAAAAGCTAGGTTCCAAGTGTCACAAATGGATCTCTATGATGTCAATTTAAAAACTATTGGGATGATGTCAATTTAAAAACTTGGGAGATCCAAATGGGTACAGGTGTTGCACAATTCTAGCATATTTAAGGCAACATGCAGTAACCAATCCATGTACCATATAGGAATGCTTTATTCATCACTGTAATACCACACATACATACATTTACATTAAAAGTCACAGCTAATTACGTCACTAAGCAGCATGGTTTTGGACGACTAGCCCTCTTGGTCTTATGCCATAGGCAGTAGGACTGACTCTACAGCATAAAGCTGTCTTATTGACAAACATACACTTTTAGCAGGACCAGCTACGAATCTGTCCCTCAGTCATAGTTTGCCTCCAGAATGTAGCATTTTGCATGTGCTGTTTTGCACATTTTGTACATTTGTATCCTATGGAACTAAGTCACTGGTGCAAATGGCATCCTTCTATCTAGACATGAACATCAGGATAGAGTACTTAAAAAAAGTACCATATGCATCAGCAGCACATGCATGTTAGTTTTTTTTTTTTACTTTTTATAGCATGAATAAATAAGCATGTCCCTTTGATATGCAGTTTCCACTAGATCAGGCTCTAGTACAAGAATGGTAAACATGACATTTGCATAACATCTTTTGCACACATACACTTGATAATACCTTTTTTTAAGCCTCACAGGATTGATAAAAATGATTAAGCTGCATGTGGCACATACATTTCCTCCAGTTGCTGAAGTACTGATAGTGCAATGAAACAAAAGCTAATACTTTCATCTGGGGTTCTTAAAACGGTTGAATCAGAACCGAAACATTAGCAAGGTAAATGCCAGTTGTGATTTAAAATGTCCTATTATATACTAACCTGATGAAGCCAATTACATATTAATTAATGCCTATAACAGCTACAAACCACTGTTCATTCATGACCTAGATATTGGTAGATATGTCCATATTCCCCCATACAGTTTATATCACACTACTCTTCTGCAAGGGCCATCATACATGTATTTTGATAGAAAAGGAGGCTGCTACAGCGTTATGCATCTTGTCTCAACAGTAGACAATATTGTCAATAAACCTACTGATACTATATCTAATTGATTGGCCAGCTGTAACAATTCACAAGGGTTGTCACTATACAATTATAACAACATACCTTGCCTATTGGTTAGCAGTGTACTTGCTACAGTCAAGCCTGGCCTTAACAATCACCCATGGGACCGGAGAAAAGCTTGGTGATTAGGTTGTCAGAAGGTTGGCTGGCCAGGTTTGACTGTATAAGCTGTCATGTCACAAAGAGCCTCCATGTACATGTAACTAGGACAACTATCTTCATGCCATGTCTTTTAGCCTGTATACAAGACTGACAATAAGACACCCAACTAGGACAACTATCTTCATGCCATGTCTTTTAGCCTGTATACAAGACTGACAATAAGACACCCTGAGCATTTAGAGACACAGTGCTTATTACAACAGAAGCAAGCCTTGTCTTGTAATACTGTATCCATGTAACCATCACTGAAGTTCGCAAGTTCTATCAGCTCAATTATTTGCAGTTAAAGCTGTATAAGCCACTTGATGGAAGAAACACTGCCTGGACCAATCATAACTGGACTGTTGATCACATGACTCTCCTGACCAATCCAGACCCCACAAAATTCCTTGTGTCACAGGGACATATGCCAATCCCAGCAACTTTGGAACACACATATGTGCATTCACATGTATGTTTCACCATGATACAAGCAGGTTTGTGGGTCTGAAGTTTATCTATTGGAAGAAGGTTGTTGATCACATGATGAAGTGCCTGGTGTAGTCATACTCAACAGTGGGGATCACAGCCTGGACAAACTTGAGGAAGATCAGAAGATACCTGGAGGATTGTTAAGGAATACATGCATGGAGAGATAACAAACCCTGAGTTGTCTTTGAGAAGACCCCTTAGTAGAACATCTAGAGTTGATTTAGTATGTTTTTTTTTTACTAGGCCTGGGTGCTCAAAGACAAAACTAAAAAAAAACTAAGTAAAAAGAAAGGCCCAAACAGCTTTAACTTCTGCATGGAGAGTAGTACAAGTGAACAACATGTCATTTTACAATAAGCAGAGAAAGGATACATATGGACTCCCAGTTCTCCACCCCCGTCCGCCACAGTCTGGATAATCTTTTTCATCACATCAGCATGTCTGAAAGGAACAAGAACTGAGTATCATGGAAGTTCATTGATGTAGGTAGGTAGAACTTTATTCCAACATAAGGGTAGACAAGGATCACATTTTCAACGATGCCTGTCGCCTTCATGAGGACAAGTAATGGCCAATCACTTTCAAACATAAACCACAAGAGTTTACATATCTAACTCACTTGCAGGGATGTATGGAAGCCATGGGGGGTCCAGGCAGGTTGGGGTGAGCCTCCATGGTAACAGTTTTCTTGGCATGGTCCTGGCTGATGTCCTCATACATCTGTTCTACAGTTAAGGGTTTCCTGTTCTGGAAAGGTAAGAACACCAATAATGTACCAAGTGATGTCATTTCAATCTATTTCACCTTACACAGTACACGTACACCTTTATATTGTCACTAAAAGGACAACATTTGCAAGCAAATGCAAGATATTTCACTCCTATCTCTCCAAATGTGAAAATTGAGTTTAGAAATGCTTCAAGAAGATGGACAGCAACAAGACTGATAAAACTATGTACTGCAAATTTCCAAAAATTTACCATGAATAAGTTAAACTAGTAATTATTTACCTCATCATAACCAAAGAGCCATAGTCTGGGTGTCTGGTAATATTTGTCGTAGGTGATGTTCAGGTCGTATGTTCTGGTCTGTAGAATCCCGCTTTCTAGTGAAGCACCCTCCCCAGGACTCTCAGTCTTCACTGCTGCTTTCACATCAAGTGTTGCCTACGTACAAACAGAAAACAAAATTCTGACATCCAGACCAAAGTAATCAAGTGGTTTGTGTTTTTATGCAATTTACAAAGAAATATGCAGTTAGTTCATTCTTCATGTTCACATGAAAATAGAACCCTAGGAAAGTCACAATCAAAATCAGAAAAAGACTTTACCGGTATAATCAATACGTACATTGTCTTCTGCTTCTAACATTCCACTCTGTTCATATGCTGTAGGAGACAAGAAAAAAGTCAAAATTTATTTCATGACAAAGTACCGCAAAACTTCCTTCATGTTGGAAGGTAACAAACCATCCAAGAAGGCATCATACCAAAATGGATGAACAATAATGCTAGTAATAGTACAGTATCATTGGTTTATCTATTCATATATAACACATTCTAGAACCACATTGCAGTCAACAAATATGATTGCCTGAATTGTATAATCTTAGGCTCTACAGATACAAACAAATACTTGCAACTTATTGTTTATCAATGGTTAAATCCATATCTAAAGACTGTAAGTCCCACCTTCCATGTCTTCTGCCTCTTCATCATCATCCTCGTCATCATCATTATCTGCTGCCACCACAGCTGCTCCTTCAGTCTTCTGTGATGGTGAAACACGAGACCATGTCAGACGTAACCTTATAATTTATATCCAGTCTATCGTGATTGGGGCATAGTAGTTGGGGCAGTCTTCGGGGCTCTAATAGTTCCCCCCTGCCCAATACAAGACATTGGACTTGGACCCAAATTTTCAACTGCACTCCAGTTTTTGTCAAGGAATGAACATTCAGTCTCATTGGACAAAGTAAGAATCTTGGACACAGTCTTTTTTGCACAAGGGGTTAAAGAGGACATCTACATCAGGGCATTACAACCATCCCTCAACAGAGACGGGGGGCACCACAGACTTTCTGCAACCTATGATCCACTGCTCACAGAGTCACGTGTGTTATCTGCATCACGTCACAGAATTGGTGGATTGCTCATTCCTTGACAACGACTGGAGTTGTACAGTCGAAAATTTGGGTAAGTCCAATTTCTTGTGTTGGCACTTGTAGTCCAAACTCATTTCATAATGACTTCTACTAACATAGATGAACTTCCAAGATAAAACATAACTAGTTTATCACAGGATAACTCTTACCTTAGGCTCCAGAGTCATTTCTGACACTGTCTCTGTTACCGAGGTGATGGAGCTGGGGTCTGCGTTGTGATGAGTGTCCACCCAGCCCCCCTCCCCATCCTCCTCATCAATCACCTTCTCATACTCCTCTAAATACTCCATCTGTTTACAGCGCTTGTAACACGGCACTGAAAAGCAAGAAACGATAAAAATTCATAAAAAATCCATTGTTAGATATTAAAAAATCCTGGCATGCATTTCTTGATATTACTACAATGTGCCTCCGGACAAAATATGGTCGATGAACAGCGCTGGCTAGAAAAATTGATTTTTCTTAAAAGGGGGCATGCCTCAAGATGACGTCATGGTGACATTACAAAAATTTGCTGAAATTATTGTCTTGCACTAAGGTACTTCTATAAAGAAATTAAATGACCATACCTAACCCTAACTAGTATTTTTAAGATGTCCCCAAAGTCCTCAAAAACCACCTTAATTTTAAAGCTGAAAGTTCACAGAAAGCAGACATCCTCAAATTTAGGAGAAGCATGATGCTTTTTTTCAAGTAACTAGTGGTTGGCTCAAGCAACATGGGTAACTCCTACTCTTCTTGATAAGTGTGTTGGGTTCTTTTGCGCGCAGAGACACCTAAAGCTATTGCCTGAAGCTCCTCCATACACAAGCCACCAGCTTTAAGCCTTGATTCAAATGGATTAATATAATCTCTCACACTATGCCCCAGGGTTCAAAACTCCACCACCTGGATTCTCGGATACATACTAGTAAAGTGAAGCAGTGAGGTTGCTGAACCAGTTTTACCCAAGGGACACTCACCATTTCTTGTGATGAGAAACTGCTTGTCTTTGGGAAGGTACGGCTTACACTTAGACTCATCGCCAGCAGCCCTGCAGAAAGGACAACAAAGCAAATCATTTTTCTTAGAGCACACAGATCTTTCAAACATTGCAATGTTGCAATGAAAAATAACAGGATAAAAAAAAGTCACAGTAAAAGAACGTACAACCTTTCAATTCTGTTTGCTCACAAGCTTGGTAATGTCTCTAAACAACAAGGGTTGGGCAGGCTAAAATTTCTATCAGGAACACTGCCTTTTATAAAGTAGATTCAATCAAATTGCTTTTATTAGTGTTAGCTGCCAGAAGTTAAGTGGAGCAGGGTACTACAGAGAGGTACTGCAGACAAACTTGTCCCTGAGCATGATGTCCCTCGCGGGACCTTGGCTCAGTATTTATATAAGAAGATACATTGTAAGAGAGTTGCACAACTTACCATTGCCAGGTGGGACAGTGATGTACCAGGTGGTCACCTGCAGCTACAAATTCCTCAGGTGTCAGCACACCTGTCTCCTTAAACTTGGATTCCTGACATAAACACAAAAAACATGATGTTCGGCGTAGATCTATAGTATAGATAAGACTGGTCTTATACCAGAAACCTCCTTGGACCCGGTTTACACGACGACAAAAACCTGGCGTACGATAATGGCGTACGCACGCGATCGTACGACAATTGCGTACGACCATTTTTTCCAGCGTGTAAACCGGCCCCACCTATCGTACGCACCTATCGTACGCAATTTGCGTACGCCACCTCGAAGGCAGACGTACGATCGTGTACGATCGCCCAGCGGGGAGTCAGGATGCCTCCCCGCCTCGTGTAAACGCGACTGATCGTACGAACGGCGTTCGCAAGCACTTCCCTGTTGCAGGAGGTCAGGGGTCATATGCAAATTCCATTCTTCTTCCCGCGCCTGTGAAAACCCACGCCGTGTTACTGATCTTTACTCTGTTTTCTCTGATCCGTTTCGGTTTTCCTTTTGTTTTTTTATCGTATTTGATTTGTTTGTTGTTTTGCTGAGCCTGTTTGCTCGCGACTGCCGCAACTGACCATGGCAGAAGTCGCAATAGCTCTAACTGTCACGTTCCCACACTGACCGATCGATCCCGCCTTGAGCTTGAATGATGGCAATGACTGCAAAAATTGCTGCCCGTTGGATCTCATGGTACCGCTCCCTGCGACGTCCAACCCTTCTTCTACGCAATGCCCGGCGACGCAAGTACATCCGCGAAAAGAAGAATAGCAACATCTGACGCATGAAGAACAGAAAAAGAGCCTGTTCTCCCGCCATTTTGAAAATAGCGCTATGTCAAAGCTCGCGGCGGGTCAAATGGGGTCACGATAGTGTGGAGCGCTGCGGGAGTCCCGGCGCTGTCCGTCCCGCTCCGTGTAAACCGAAACGGACGTACGATCGCGTGCGTACGCCATTATCGTACGCCAGGTTTTTGTCGTCGTGTAAACCGGGTCTTGGTCTTACACAGTCCTCTGTCTGTACATAATCTGGTTGAGTAGGCGTGTCAGGAACTATGCATGAGATCGATCTTTTTGCAAATGTGCGGAAATAGAAATCGTTTCACCACATTCTATTGTTGACTTATACATATCGTATGAATACAGCACATGCGTAGGTTTAAGCTAGAGACTGTTAACTAAGACAAGACAGTCAGTATACCGGTCAAACGAAACTGCCCCATCCTTCAACCTGTACCACAGAAAATTATGGCGTCCGCACCTTGAGAACGGGGGTCAGGAATTCCGCCACTCCTAGCGCCGTTCCCTTCACGCTGTTGATCATACTCTGCATCTTGGACGCTTCTTCTACACGTCCTCGGACGTCGCTGGCTTCTTGGAGACCTAGAAGTTCCCTTTTCTTGAAGAAATCGCTCGCGAAGCTTTCGGTACACGTAGAGATCTTGCTCGAACCAGGAAGTGACCCTATGACGGTGATGTCATCACGCTTCCCAGAAAGCAATGCGGGGCTAGCCTGATACTCACAATAGTAGCGCTGTATCACAGTCAGAACGTCAAGGTAAGTATGGATAAGCAAGACTTTGCTGGTTTTTGATGGTTCTGTGTTGTTGACTCACCGCTTTATACTTTGAAAAATAACCAACACAAAGCCCCCTATTGCTCTCTATAAAGTTAAGTTCAATTTTGACTCTTCTAAACTCTTTTACGATTAATTCTGTCTTATCGCCATGACTAACATTCATGACTGATTTGTAGCCTCCTTCGCAGTCTTGTTGGGCGTCGGCGTTATTTTATCTCTGAGCGACGCGAGTAATATGCGGCCGCGAGGGACGATTTGCTGCCGAGGGAGCTTTTGCCACGGAGAGAAGGTTTCGCGCTCCAACAAGAAAAAATAACGCCTACGCCCAACAAGACTGCGAAGGAGGCTAACTGATTTGTAGATGTCATTGTATTATGGAAGTTTAACTTGTCAAAGAGCAGCATAGAATTATGAATAAAACAACAACCACTGTTTTCCTGCAAGGCATCTAATAATGCCTCTCATCTCCACTTTATTTTCTTTTTTCTCTTTCCCCTCAAAATATACTGCTGACTTCCCAATAAATTATTACTAGCAGCAAGGACATTATAATGTCTCTGCTAGCAGTATATATCATACCAAGGGCAAACAGTGGAGTACTGATAGCAGCATCAAGTACAATGAGGTCATGTATAAAATATCTTTTAAAATCTTTATAAAACATAGACAGCTTCTGTTCACATGGAAATGTATTATAAAAAGTGTAAACATACACTGTACATGTATGGTACATGTAACATATCCCACTCCATTGTCCCATAACAATTTTTACAGCATATTGTCTTGCAATATTTGCCAGTGATTTTTTTTTCTTTTTACGTGTTTTGCACATAGAATTTTATTCACCTTCAGCATTTGTTTCACACTTGCCTGAGAAGGGACAAGAATTGCATATACATGTAAAATGCCAAGTCGCCACCTGACTGTGTACAATACTTTTTCTTTCTTTTTACATGTCAAACTTATACTCACATACAATATTTATATGCAAAGAGCCTGTCTTCTTTCTAAGACTTAAACCCTAAAGGGAACAAGTCTGGAGACATTAAGGCTCATAGCTTTTTTTTTTTTACATGAAGGTAATTGCATCCACATGTATTAAATATTCACCAGCAGCACCAGTCTCCTCATAAGCCTGCTACTGTCTGGAGACAATTTACCATACTACAGTTCACTGCCAGCATTGTGTACACAGGATACATTGTTAAATAAAAATACTTCCCATGACCCCTGCAGAGTCCCATACATCTCTGGTTTAAACTCAAGTCAAAATGATGCACAACAATTAAAAGTGGAGGTAGCCCTGGTCTTGTACATTTCAGCATTATGCCCCTCAATCCCCCTAGATTAAAATCAAGCTGAAATGACTGACAATAAGTTAAAACTAGAGGAAGGCTCTTGCAAATCTCAGAGCATATCCCCTAAAACTCTATCACAGACTTTCCTGTATTACTAGCTTATTCAACTACTAGTAGTCAGTCTGTCTCTAGCCTGCGCGCCCACGGTGGGTCAGCCTCCTCCAGCCCTTGCTGAGCTTGGCCCGCACCCATCTCTTCACTCGGCAGTACTTCCCGTGCTTCTTGGCGCCGTCCTGTGCCGCCACGTCCGTGGCCGCCATGTTGCCGCCCTTCTTCAGGGTCTCCTCCAGCAGTTCCAGCTCCACCTGCTGCTTGTCGTTCACTGCTGCAGTCTCCATGGCAACTACCAGATCCTGGATGGGATCAGATGACACATAATTTTGTAACGGTGAGTCTGGGTCTGTAACGTGATATTGTTACAGTATTACTTCAAACTGTAATGTACATTTGCCTGTTGTTGTAGTCTTTCCTCATGCCTTTGTTGTGCAGATGATACATGTGGGATGACTAGAAAGAATAACTTGTAACCTATGGTGCATTAAATTTTTTTTGCTCTTGCAACCTAGAAAGCAAATTTACTTCACTATATGTCCCAATTTAGGCCTCGTTGTACCTAATACAGCTCTCAATACTCTCTAATAAATTTGACCCTTCTTTAAGCTTATGATATCATCACTTTAAAGCATTGACTACAATTATCACAACTTGGACTCGGACACACATTTAATTTTTTCTCTATACTGTGAGAACAGAATTGGTTCTGACTCCCTTGCCAATTCAGGCTGACTTTTTATTCATAGATACACTAATAAGAATTGAGCACCCAAAAAAGTGTCAAAAGCCATACACATGTATTTTATTCACATGTACGTTACTTACAGAGGAGTGCGCTGTCACGTAGGTGTCCACTGACAGCATGCTGACAGCATCAGTGAGTGCTGTCCTCTCCTGCTCAGCAGAGGATGCAGTCGACATGTAGGAGACAGCATCGAGGGAGCAGAGTGACCGGGTACTCGCTGTTTCCATGGACCAGCTCTTATCATCAGCCACGTCCACATCCGAGTCCCTTTAAAAAAAGATGTCAGGAAATTATCAACAAAGGCAATGCAAATTCTATAACCATGTAAAAGGCACATGAGTTGAGGTGTTGCCATGTTGCATACCATGCCATTGAGCTTGTTCTTACTGTACAAAACAGGTGTGTTGCCTTAAACTGCAGTTTACGGATTAAGTATAACAAACAAGAAAATCACAAAATGAGGATAGGGAAAGATAATACTGTAACAGCTCTTTGTTAAACATTGAACATTAACCAAAATGATTTGCCTACCAAGCAATGTCACTGACTACATAGTCCTTCTCCTCCTCTGGGTCCATCATGTAGGACGTGACGTCGAGGTAGGACAGCCCATCTGTCATTGGAGATGCAGCACTGTCTGCTCCAGACCCTTCCTTACCGATATCGCCCACTGTGTCCACTTCCCTTTGGGAAAATGTTATCATAATGGAATTTTAGATGTCTGAATGTCTCTGTCTGTACAGGGTAACATTGTTTTCTACAGATACAAACATAGTTTTCTTGGGTACACACTACACAACCTAATACTTTTGGCACTCTCTGCCATACCCTACAGATACTTAAGCACAGTGTGGATGGTGTTCAGCACCAAGGACAAGTCTGTTCTAAAGTGTGAATGGTGTTCAGTACCAAGGACAGATGTGCTTGACTGTATGGATGTTGTTCAGCACCAAGGACATGTCTTAAGTTTCATCAGATTGGTACATCTTTGTTGCACATGCACAACCAAAGGGCTATACCTACCAGTCGACAGTCTTGTCCTCAGAGTCCTTCTCGCATGAAAAGGTTGACAGGCAGGAGACTGCGTCAGCAGAGCAGGCGGACTCAGCTGTGCTCGTGGTTTCGGCCATGACGGTTCCGTCATTATCAGGCACCTCCTTCTCTTCGGCCATGACAGTTCCGTCATTATCAGGCACCTCCTTCTCTTCGGCCATGACAGTTCCGTCATTATCAGGCACCTCCTTCTCTTCGGCCATGACAGTTCCGTCATCATCAGGCAACTCCTTCTCTTCGGCCATGACAGTTCCGTCATTATCAGGCACCTCCTTCTCTTCGGCCATGACAGTTCCGTCATTATCAGGCACCTCCTTCTCTTCGGCCATGACAGTTCCGTCATCATCAGGCACCTCCTTCTTTTCAACCACAGTTGGCTTAGTCTCCCTTTGGAAAAATGTCAGAAAGTTTTATCAACTTCATGAACAGGTAATGAAAGTTTAATACTTAATAGACTGTCTTACTCTATAGCCATGAAAAGCATCACTGAGTTGTTATTAGACAAGAGTGTATCAAAGCAACTTACACTACACATTATGTACAAAACAGAGGCTATAATTGCCAGGCTTAAAGCAGCACTGAGCTTTGTCAGTGAATGGTTACCAAACTGAGATTGCTTTGAATTCAAATTGATAGATTATGCTAAGTTATTGGGGTACTAGACTAGTCAGACTCATCCTGGATGCCATCCTTATCTAAAAGCTTTAGTCTGCTCTCAGCAAAGGAGTTTTAAAAGGTACTAATGTTCTGAATGACTCAACAGTAGGATGTGGACTAAAGAAGTAAGGCTGGCATCCAGAATAAAGTAACACATGTAGTGCATTATAACATACTTGACATCGTCACTGCGTTCTCCTATGAAAGGCAGCATGATCTGCACCCTCTTCTGCACCACCTTATCCATGACTCGCTTGTTCTTACGGCACACCTTAGCATTCTTCTTCTCCAGTCTCACCAGCTGCTTGAGGACATCGCTGGAGAAAAAACAGTTTTGTAACGTCAAGCATGATACTACAGCCATCATTCCTATTACTAACTAACAACCAATCAGTCAACTATATCAAACTTGATACATGTCAGTGTTCTAGCCAGCCTGAATTTGTTTTCCGTCACCTCAATTTTGTTTGATATATCATCATATTGAGCGCCAAGGGTGTTACAATCCTAGGAAGTCTGGGGCATGCTCCTCCAGGAAAACTTTCAAATCTTGACCTGAATTTCTCTGCATTTTGAGTCTTTTAGTTAGTTTATTGACATCTCTTTCAATATCTTTACACGCTACTTTTTGTCCATCAAAGATGACAGATTTTGTAATAATTTATGTGTGGAGGTTTGGTTTTCAGTGTGTCTATTCTGTATATCAGATATACTTACTCCATTGACTTGTTCATATTCTTCAGTTCCTTCTTCTTCTTGTTCAACAAGGCTGCCCTCACACCAGCAGGCTCTCCCTGCAGCTTAGCCTTCTATAAGAGGATAAAGGAAAAAAAAACATGTATCACAAGAAATATACTAGTACTCAGAAATATATTCAGTCCAGGGTTGTTTTTTTTTCAGATGGCAACTTTGTCAAAAAAAAGACCAACAGGAAGATTATTTTGTAAGTTAGAATATGTTTTGTTAGGTATATATCCTTCTACACCAAGTCTTGTACTTTCAGGGTAACATTAACTCTTTCTAACCTTGCTAATGTCGTTAGTAGCAAGTATCTCCGGAGCTCCATCCTGTGGTATCGAGTCGATGAAGTCACTCAGGCTGGGGACGTACTTCAGAGTCACCCGCCGCCCCTGGCCACGGGAGGATGATGGCAGCTTGGGCTCATCCAGAGACTCTTGAGCATCGTAGTACTCCTCCTCGTGCACCTCCAAAGCATCATAGAACACCTCCTTCTCCTTCTCCAACTTCACATCACAGAACACCTCTTTCTCCATCTTCTCCGCAACTTTGGTCAGTTCTTCGGAGGTTGGCTGTAGCACAACATGTAGTCACATTCTGGTTACCTGATGGGACTCACATGATGTCTGATTCAAAATGTGAGGCACTTCTTAAAAATAAAAGAACAGACAAGTGATTCTCTAGAGTACCTATGTACATGTAGCATCCTCTGGACAGAGAACTATTTTAAAAGTAAAACTTGTTTATCTACATTGTGTACTAGGTTTTGTCACATGAGACTCCTGAACTGACAGTTTCCTTTTTGGAGTAAAGGTCACCTGAGGACAAAAGGATACGATGTTCTAGAATTAGCAGGTCCATTTTGGTAAGGTTTACACATTCATTTTAGAGTGTTACTTTTTGTTTCTAAGCTATAACTGAAACCCATACCAAAAACTGTTACTAAATAAATGAAAATTACCATGCGAGCCATCTTCACACCCTTCGACCTATCTCCTCCACTCAGCAGCTCCAGGGAGCGTGCCACCAGGGGCATTCTCTTCAGGAAGCTCTGTGTGTTGAAAACACAGTAAAACAGTTAAAAGCAATGTATACTGACATGAAACTTTATGTTATTTCAAAACTTTTGGTGCTCTAATGTACCAAAGTGTACCTAACTGCTTCATAATTCAATACCATAGAATAAATCCATGTCACGTTATAATCGTAATCACAGCAACACAATTTTTGTTGTCACCAAGGACATTATACAAAGTCTACAAACAATTGAAAATGAAACAGGGAAATCACTGGCAAAATTAATCTTACATGTGAATTACTGATCCCAAATAGTAGTACATGTAACGTTACAAGGAAAAATTATCAAATATAAGTCTATTGACTATTTCACCAGATAAAAGAGAGCATGTCAACCAACACTACAAAAAGTACAAATACAAAATAAAGTACAATACTTCCACTCATGACAATAAATTTATTTACCATACATACAAGGTAACACGTTGACGAAACATCCACAAAATCAGTATGTGAAATATGAAGTGTAAACAACATATTCTTTAGATTTAGAAACTTTTTAAAACTCACCGTGAAGCCCAGCACCCACGGCTCACTGTGGCCAGCGGGCGGGGAGGCCGGGGTCCGCGGCATGTCGGTTGACCGCCCCTCGGACTGGACCTTCTTCGGTCCGGGTTTCTTCGTCATTGTCACATCCATCATTCAGTGAATAGAGTAGACTGTAAATAAAAGATGACATGATCACGATAAACTCAGAAAATACAGCTTCGAGAAGAGAGAAACCAGACAACCCCTCCCCCATGCAACTTCTTCTAACGCAGTCGTCCTCTCTTCTATTAAACTAGAAACTTTTCCCTCTGGTAGAATTTCTCCAAATGTTTCCCGAGCGTTCTACTATGCGGTGACATCTTCTTGTAACATTCGATGCCGTCTCGTCGAGGTAGTAAGCCGGCTAGACTTCAGAATTCGACCAGAAAGGCTCAGATATTGTCGTAGATTTTCACACAGCACTTGTTGAGTCCAAACTGTGACCCCTGCCCCCCTCCCGTCATGCATTTTCTCCGGAGTGTTACATTTTTAGAGAGAGGACAACAGTTGATAAAACGTCCACTCCGAACTTCATGTTTGTTGCTGTCATCCAAACCTGATGAATTCATTCTACTGGGATCTCTTCTCATTCACAATTTTCTTAACTTACGACTTTAGTAAACTTAATGTGGCTCCCAACTAGTTTAGATAATCGCACCCCTCCCCCAAAGGACGGTGGTGATCTACTCGGCCAACCACCTGTAACTTCTAGCGTTACTGAGTTCACTTTGTTTCTGGCATCGGCCAAGAAACTTTGGAGTCACTCTCAGCTTTTAGCCGGTGGGAATTGAAGTGAAACTTGCGCCAAAGGATGGAGAGAGACTGAGTATTTCCTTGGTAAGTCAAGTCCCCTTTGAACAGTTGACTGGCAACTTTACTAGCACCCGTGGCAACACCAAGTTGACCTGACTAGTGCTAGTGCCTAGTATCATGTTTCTAACAACACTCGAACTAGAGTAACTAATTGTTAACGTTACCACTGTTTAGTTGTTCACTGAACACTTTTTATGTCAAGAAATCTAACCGTTACTTTGTTCAGACAACTTTTACCGCTTCAAGCTTTCACGTTGTGTTTCTGACCTTTGGAAAGGTGACATGGACATTTTCAGTACTCAACTTTTCGAGATAAAACTCCTCTCCGTGAAAAAAGTACTGATTTTTACGGCTAAACACACCGCGTGGTCTGTTCTATCGTCAAGAACTCCTAGACCAAATCCTACCTTTGAAATCTGTCTCAGATTCAGTAAACCTCGAAAATTACCAAGGAGAGCGTGCGAAACGCGACCTTCTGGCAAACCGTAGTCAAGGTAGAATGCACAAGGCGCTTTATGACGTCCCATTGTTGCGCTCAAGCCTGAGCATGCGCAGATACTAAAACCCTGGCGTCACAAATGAAGAGTCATATCATAACAACTCAGCAGCGCCGCCAGGCGGGATTTTCTACAACTGCAGTTTGCAATGCTCATGCGCAGTTTGAATTTGGACCGCCATCTTGGTTCTGTAAACTAAAAGTGAAAACCAGGGCAGTTTTTTCCACACATCTGGGAAACGTCTGGATTTCAGGGGATTCTGCTGATTTCAGCGCCGTCTAACAGGGATGGAGGCTGAGTATGACTCAGACGACAACCACAGTAAGTTATAGAGTAGCTGAGCTCTTGGTTCTAACTCCAAACCAACGCTAACTTCTGAGCATGGCGACAACAAAAACAGGGCCGCTGCGTCTTTTTGATCGCGTTCGCTTTACCTGGTGCACGTGAGAGCACTGCGTGAGAGTTATGCCGGAAGACAAAGCTTATATCGAAAATTTGTGGTGCGCTGTAAATATAGTGACGTTTCCAACGTCCCTTGTGTAACCGTTACTGTTTACAAAGAAAAAAAACTGGTGAAGCTTTCAACGATTTGTTAGATAATTTTTGTGCTTGCTGTTTACGACTCATACTGACAGGAACTAGAAGTAGAAGTTTGATAAGTTCCATTCATACTTCCAGGTGGCAATGAAGCTCCAGGCTCTCCAGAAGCCATGAGTGAGGGAGGATCAGAGGTCAGTGAACAGTCACTTCACCATTCAACAATCCTGTAGTTCATCTGCCCATTATATTTTTTATAGAGAGCTTGACGCATTTTGTAACATGGGAAAGCAAACCAGAATTGTACAGTTCAATAGTTACAAACATGTGCTAAAATAGGAGAGAATCTGACTATTTTCTCTCCCTGTCTGAATCTCTTAGGACGGGGAGGTCCAATCAGAGCCTGAGGAGGCAGCTGACCAGCTGTCCCCACCTGCGAGTCCCGAGACCCCCCCTGGCAGCCCCCTGTCCCCAGCTGAGTCAGGTGGAGGTGCGCCGGAGTCCCCTCCCCAGTCCCCCATGTCCCCTCCCCAGTCTCCTCCGGACAGTCCTGTATCACCTGTTGGGAGCCCCATTTCAGCTGAAAGTGCACCTGGCAGTCCCCAGTCCCCAGCAGGCAGCTACCAGTCAGGTGCGGGTAGCCCACAGTCAGGTGGGAGTGCCCCTGGTTCACCTGGGTCTGTCCCCTCCCCACCAGCAAGCCCCATGTCTCCAGGGAGCCCACAGTCTCCTGCTAGTCCCCAGTCACCTGCTAGTCCTCAGTCACCTGCAGGTAGCCCACAATCACCTGCAAGCCCCCAGTCACCTGCAAGCCCCGAGTCACCCGCAAGCCCGCAGTCAGCTGCAAGTCCACAGTCACCTCCTGCTAGCCCCCAGTCTCCAATGGGAAGCCCTCAGTCACCTGCTAGCCCCCTATCACCTGCAGGTAGCCCCCAGTCACCTGCTGGTAGTCCACAATCACCTGCAGGTAGTCCACAATCACCCGCAGGTAGCCCCCAATCACCTGCAAGCCCCCAGTCACCCGCAAGCCCCCAGTCACCTGCAAGCCCCCAGTCACCTGCAAGCCCTCAGTCACCTGCTGGAAGCCCCCAGTCACCTGCAAGCCCCCAATCACCTGCTGGCAGCCCAATATCTGCTGGCAGCCCACACGGCTCCGCAAGTGGTGACGACGATCAAGCACCAAACGAGGACGAAGAAAACAACATGGAGGAAGGGAACGACAACGCTTTCGAGCAGAGCGATGCTGAAGAGGAAGACAGGGAGGCTGCCGGTGATGAAGAAGAGCATAAGGATATAGAATCTGGTCCTGAGGGAGAGATGGAGCAGGGCAGTGATGCTGAAGGGGAGAACAATGTGGACAGAGAAGTAGATAATGACAGAGAACAGACAGGGGAGGAGGAGAGATACAGTCCTGGTGCACAGGACGGACTGAGAAGTGGTGCCAGCAGCCCAGGACAGCAGGACCAGCCAGATGAACAGATGGACTCAGCAGAGCTAGGAGGTCAGAATGACAGGAGTGAGGGAGAAGAAGAGGAAGAAAAAGAGGATGTTCCAAGCAGAAGGAGGGTACGAGTGATGGATGACAGCAGTGATGAGGAAGGGGAAAACAGGACAAGAGAAGACACGCCACAGGAGAAGGGGAGTGATGCAGAGTCTGGGGAAGAAACAGAGAACCTTTCTCCTAGAAAAGGTAAGAAGCCTTCATAGTGTGTTGCACTCTTTAGTGGATAGCTTGTTCTGGACTTTAGGTGCAGGTATATAGACAATGGATATCCGATAGACCGATACTATACAAATAAAGTATACTTCCAGTACTTTTTTTTACTACATTATACTTATAAGTTAGTTATAGTTACTACTGCCAAAGGTACGCAAGATGTTCAGATCTGAAGTGCAAGTGCAGAAAACAAGTTCACTACTACCAACCAACCAATACTGAATAGTATTAGTAGTATCCAGTCTTTCATTATCATACTGAAACAGGCGGGCAGCAGTCAGCTAGTCTTCACACCACATTTCTGAACCCTTGAGTCATAATATTGAAAGTATACATGTACTTTGTTTTGTTCAGACTTGAGTAAGCACATATTTGACATTTTCAGTGAAGCGAGCAGCTGTATTATCAGATGATGAAGATGAGGACACACAGCCTGTACAGAGAAAGGTTCTGTCTTCAGATGAGGACTCAGACTCAAATCAACAGACAAAGAAAAGGGTACTGTATTAATCCATGGATATGTAGATATTGTAGTTTTATATATGAATGAATTCGAGTAAGAATTGACAGAGCAGACCATATATGATGAAGGTAAACATTATGCATTTGCTTTGCAAATGTTACCTTTGTAGTTCTACATGCATCAGGAACCAATCACAGATCTAGGTTCTGAAAGCCATTGTGACCTTTGACCTTGTGTTTTCCTAGGTGATGGTGTCAGATGATGATGATGATGATGATGAGAAGAAGGCAGGAAGTGATGGAGAGGTGGAGAAGGACAGTGACGATGAAGACAAGGATGTCGGTGACCTCATTGCAGACATCTTCGGTGACAGCGATGAGGATGAAGAATTCGAGGTAAAATCCTCAAGAGTCATTTTTGCATATATTTTATTGCATTTGCATGATACAAACTTTCATACATTGTTTGCATAGTCTATATTGTACAGTTGACTTCTAGTTTATCTTCATTGAGTTAGCTTTTGTATACTTAATTTGCTCCTTTGTTGCAATGGTAAGTGTTAGGTTTACTAGAATAGATACACAGGGGTCGAAATAGATTTTGGGGCCAACTTGCACTGGTGCAAATGAAAAGAAAAATACTTGCACCGGAAGAAAAATAGTTGCACCCTCCAAAAATACAGAAGTGATGGGAAACATCCGCTGGCAGCGACGTAGATAGTAACCTTCTGTTACTTACAAAAAATGAAGAAAAACTTCATGGATTCTGGTTTTGTTCCTTTCCACTCCAGTTCTTTATTAATTAATATTATTGGGTAATTCTACAGGTAGTAACAGTGGATAAAGCAAACTTGCACCATGGTGCAAGCAGGCAAAAAATTAGTTGCACGACACCAAATTTACTTGCACCAAGTTGCACACAGAGGGTTATTTCGACCCCTGATACACCATAAAGCAACCCATAAAAGTCATGAGTTGAAGCTATTCAACAGTTACTGTAAAAAAACTGAATGTGGACATTAATTTTTGCAGGGTTTTGGTGAAGCCGAGGTTGAGGGAACTGTTCCAGAGGTACAGAAGTCATCAGGAAGTAAGTCCATCCTCAACACACACAACACACGCTTATCATTTTGAATAGAATTATAGTTTTACAGTGGTCGAAATACTTTTTTTCAGCGCTCTGCAATATTGCAGAAGAGTCAAAATTTTGTTCTGCAATTTGGAAATACTTTCTGCAAATACACAAGCCTCCATACTACAATCTTGCAGGTTTATAAGCATGAACTATTGATTGATATGCAAATTAGTGAAGACAAATGTTTTGAAGTCCAAAAGAAACAAAAGATAGACAAGTCAAGACAAAGTTGATGCAAATTAGTGAAGAAGCTCCTGTTGTTTCAGAATAGGAGCTTCAGTGTTGTCTGTCCTTGGGGCCAAGAGCGCCAAATCCCAAGTGCCAATTTTTCCTTCTGCAAAATTGCAGATTGTATAAATTTTTCTTCTGCAATCTTGAAAATCTATCTGCAGATTGCAGACTGCAGACAGGTATTTCGAACACTGTTTTACTATATATGCTGGCTTGTTAGCTACACAACTTAAGAGACTGTATCTGCAGACATTTTGGTGACCTCCCAGATACTTTCATCAGGGCTGCCTTAATCATCAAAACTTACCAAAAACGTCAACAGATAAAATAAAATCCCTTTTAAAGTTTCATTGTTTCGCTAAGAATCTAACTATATATGTTGAATTACCAATATACTGAAAGTGTCTACTGTTTTTTTGGAATGCTACCCTTACAATGAACCGGTGCAATAGCTCAATTGGCAGAGTACTCGCTTTAGAAAGACTTTAAAAATGGTCTTCTGTCTCTGCTTAGCACTCAGCACATATGAGAAAGAGTGTGGGAAGGTCAAACACACAGCACTAACAGCGGACCAGCCCCCTGCTGTAGTGCCTTGCACAATTGTATGTTGCCCAAGGGCTACGAAATGGAGATGGGCACCACCCTACGCTCGGTATAAGAGCACAGGAGACCTTCTTGTTCTTCTTCTACCCTTACAAACTCCCTCCACGAGAAGTAATGTTGCTGTATTGTGTGTGTTTCAGTTCTGTCAGACAGTGAGGATGAGGGTGTGACGGGGGCGGAGTCAGAACAGGCCGCCGTACCTGCTGCTGACTCATCAGATTCTGACGATGACAGACCCTCAGACAAACCGTGAGTTCAGTTCTTACACATGCCAGGGACAAAGGGAAGAAATCAAACCAAGTAAAGATGTTTTAATCAAATTAAGTTGAATTGAATTAAGAATAATGTAAATATTTGCCTACTTTGGGCTAAGTACAGGTCAAGAGAGTTCACATTTACATGCATGTATATTTCATTTATTTCATTTATTTCGAAACCTTTTAGCCCCGAAGGTAGTGTAACTCCTATAACCTACATGTACATAACATGTATGAGGATATACCTTCTTCTAACTTCTTTGTAATGATGGATATGTAAGAACAGCTAGGTTTTGTGATCAAAGTTATGTTTAATCATGTTAGAAATGTGCTTATATATCTGATGGCTAATACAAGTTCGACTTGCAAATCGATCCATGTTCTTTTCTCATGTCATCATAACCTTAGGTGGACAAGCTTCTATGTTTTGCTTCGTACACATACATGTACACTACACATTGCTTGAAAGCCTTGAATTATTACCCTGTACTTGTAACTGACAGAGCCTTGAATCCCTGTCCTGTTTAGGGACATGGTGTCAGACTTTGACGTCATGCTACAGAAGAGGAAAGCGATGAACAAGGCCAACCGCAGGAAACGTAAAGATCACGACCTCATCAACGACTGTGATGACCTCATCGTGGCCCTCATCAACAAGATGAAGGCAGCAGTCGACGTATGTTGTTGATTCTTTGGAACAATTTCAACAAATTTTACACCTGAAGATGCTTTACATGTATTTACTTTGGGATATTTTGTCCTGACTATCTATAGTCACCATATCTAGATGGAAAAGTGAAAATGCATTTACTGTTATTAACAGGAGGACAGAGTATTAAATCAGAACCGCCAGCCTGCCGTCAGGAAGCTGAAGATGCTGTCCAGTGTCATGCAGACTCTCAGGAAGTAAGTTTCCAGTGCAATGGCAAGGAAACACACTTTAAGGAGCATGGCCATATGCCTTTTCAATTTGTTGGTTCTCAGATTTGTCCCTAAAGTTGAAGAAAATAAAAAGATCACACGCACCATTCAGGATATGAATCAACTGCAAGATGCTCATACTTTGGCACAAACAGTTGACGAGGGACCATGCCTCTAAAGTCTTACTCTAATTTTTTGTGATGTATACTTTTGATAGTGTGGCTCTTAACAGTGCTTTGTATTTACCCTCTCCCCAGGAAAGATCTCCAAGAAGCCATCTTGGACTGTGGTATGCTTCCAGTCATCACGGTAAGAAGTTCCTCAGTTGTAGATAGTGGATTTTCTGTGATTTAAATTATCATAGGACTGGTATTTTGGTTGTGCTTATGGGGTCCCTTTAAAGATATGATTTCATGACATTGACACTGGAAAGCAGTGACTAGACAGTGAATGAACCACCCTTGTGTAAGAAATCAGATATAGCCCAAATTGAATGAACCTTAATTTGTACTGATCTTTTATCTTGTTTCTTACAGGACTGGTTGTCTCCCCTCCCAGACCGTAGCCTGCCTCACCTGCACATCAGGGAGGAGATGCTGAAAATATTACAAGACGTAAGCCTTAGGTTACTGCACTGCAGGGTCTCAAATCTACGTTATCCAATGTCATCACTGTCATATCCAGTTGCTTGAGTAACTGCTTTTTGGCATAATGTCATCACTCCAATGTCATCACACCATAGTTCTAAACTCATCACGTTACTGGTGGTTGGTCAAAAACCAGCAAATTAAAATACATGAAGTTAAATTGACATGCTTTGGTTAAATATCATTATCATATAGCCAGAATGTGTTTGCCAATCAGAAGGCTCCATTTGCCTTTGGTTATCTGGCCATAACCTCAAAAGTGGTCAGTTATTAGAATAAAATAACCGTCCACTTTTTGGACAGTACAATAATACAGGGTATGCTACACTCACCATGGTGGTTTATTCGGTGGTTATCGCACCTGACCAGGGATTATCTCACCATATACACCTCGGGCCGGGGCATTAACCCTTTATTATAATACCCCAGGTCAGAAAATCTTGATATTCTGTATTGAAACAAAAGATAGAAAAGCAGCTACTACATTACTGTCAGTTTGCTAATGATTGTTTGTTCTGTGACCCCCTCCCCTCGCCAGTTCCCTCCATGTAGCCAAGAGAGCCTGAAGTCCAGCGGTATCGGCCGTGCAGTCATGTACCTATACAAACATCCCAAGGAGACCAGGAATAACAAGGAGAGGGCTGGCAAACTCATCAGTAAGTAACTCAACATGTTAGCTCCTAACAGTTTCTCTATAATGTTGATTAAAAAAAGACCTTGCAGTTTTGAAGGAAAACATGATATTGACGTTTGGGATCTTCCCTAGCCTTAGTGAGATTTTTTCTGTAATTTCCAGACGAGTGGTCCAGGCCCATCTTTGGGCTGAACTCCAACTTCAAGTCGATGAGTCGAGAAGAGAGAGAGCAGAGGGACATGGAACAGATGCCCAAGAGAAGGAGAATGAGCAGGTGGGGACTGTTCATTAGTACTTCATGAGGATGGATGTTTTTTTTTTTTGTTCACTTGTCAGCTGGGTGTAAAGCAATTGAGGCCTGAAAATATTCTTTAAAAAAACCCTAGTTTTGAAAATCAGTGCTAAAATAATATTATAATGGCAGGCAAGGTGCCATTCTTCCATTCTTTGGGGAGATCCCTGGAACGGTAAATCATGATTTTTTTTTTTTTTGTACTTTTACATTCACGGGCTTTGCGGTCACTTCTGTACCGGTTCTTCTCATGACCGTGTACAAATCATTTTCAGACTTTCTTTCTTCTGCACCTGCCACCAGCATATAGTCCCACAAACATGTCAATTTTTCTCAAACCGCAAAATTTTGCTACCGCAAATAAAAAGTTATCAACTCTTTCTTGTGAGCATGTAATTTGAGTGCACTTGCAGACTCGACATTAATGTAAGCTTTGTATGTTGAACAGTGCTGCTGATGAACCCAGGAGGAGTATGGACATGGAGATCGCAACTGCACAGGGGTAAGTCTGGGATCCCTAAAGCTAGCAAATGTTTGATGAGTAACTCTACAAGCCAGTTCATTGTGTTAGTGCTATGGTCTAAGTTTCGTACACATATACAGCAAATGACATGAAAATAGACTACAAAAAAATGAACATCAGAGATTCGAGTGAATGAGACCATTGGAATGATGAAATAAAACAAACCCTAGAGGAAAGAGGGAAAGAGAATTTAGTGAATGGTCAATCAAGTTTCATCCTGTATGGTGGACACTTCCAAACCCTTGCAATCTTGGTGGTAGAGGTATTGACAAAGTGTAAATATGAATTTTTGATACATGAAACCTAGATCTAGAATTAAGACCTCTGACCTCTCAGCACAACTTGTAGTCTTACCATGTTGTAGTTAAGGTACCTTTAGGATGCCTGTAGGTGTATAAAGATAAATGTGTAGCTTGGTTTAGTGTTTGTACGTGTAACACGACTCCAGGAAGACTAGTACTATGAATAGATATTCTGTACATACTAATGGAGAGCGAACAAATAAACAAATCCCCTGCTGTGTTTCTGCAGCCCTGTGAAGCCTGGAGACCCAGGTTGGTGCGCCCGTGCACGTGTTCCCATGCCCTCGAACCGAGACTACGTGGTCAGGCCAAAATGGAACACAGAGAAAGAGATGAGCGAAGACCAGGAAAGGGAACAGAAACGTAGAAA
Organism: Branchiostoma belcheri; assembly: GCF_001625305.1. Classification (NCBI taxonomy): domain Eukaryota; kingdom Metazoa; phylum Chordata; class Leptocardii; order Amphioxiformes; family Branchiostomatidae; genus Branchiostoma; species Branchiostoma belcheri. The sequence continues at coordinate 97,267 of NW_017804376.1, forward strand.
CAAGGTAAAAGTCTTTCACACTCTGCACGCTTTTCCTTCATTGAAGATTATACAAACCTGAACAGGTGTAGTTGTCTCTGCATCCTTTGTCATTCTTTCCTTCCTTCTTTCCTCCTTTGTTCTTGCCCTCTTCCTCTATTTCCCATTCTTTTCTTTTTTCTGTTCACCCTCTTGAGTCTTTCTCAATTTCCTTTCCTTTTTCTATGCCTATGTATTTGTCTTCTCTTTCTGTGACCTTTCTTGTAAGATCCACATTGTGACTCTTGGTGCACCTTTTACTTATTGTATTGTTTGATTTTTGAAATTATTGTTCACATTTCTGTTTGTTATTTTCCTGTGTGTGTATTACCTTGTCCCCCTCCACTTCTGTTGCGGATGCATCACTGTAGATTTCTAGTAGTTTCACATCTGTGGAAATGGTAAGGTTTTCTCTTCGTTTGAAGGAACATTATGATTTGGATGATGTATTTGCACCATTGTAGGGATTCCCCTTGTTTTGCCTGGATGTGTTTTTCCCTTTTTTTCACTCCAAGACTGATAATGATATATTTACTGGCATGGTTTTGCAGTTGGTGTGGTGGAGTATTGAGTATTTGGTATTGAATATGTGAATTTTCCAATTTGATATTGTTCACATTTGACATACCCGGTATAGTGATTCATGTGCAGTGTATTTATGTACCCTTTTGTAGCATTTTTCTGCTTTGGGGCACTTTGTCCAAGTGGTTCATTTTACTATACATTGTTACGTAGAGTGGGAAACTCACTATTGATGTTCGGTTGTTCATTCTTATTGGTGAACATAGTTTGGTTTGCTCTTGTGCACGACATTAACCCATTGTCCTTTCTTATCCTGTTTTTTTTCCAAACCACTGGACTATCTAGAGTGTGGTGTGTGATGACTAAACGGCTTGCTGGTTTGGGATCTGAGAAATGACTGCATGTCATACTTAGGACATGTGTTACCTGTCTGTCTTGTATGTTGTCTGTGATTGGCTATTTTGAAGGGATGCAACAGTAATTTTACATCATTATTCAAGTCATAAAAGAAGCCTGTTCTTAGAGAGAATTCAAAACATGTCAAGAAGGCAGAATTTTTTGAAGTCAGAACATTTTTTTCTTAAATTTCCTGCAATTTAATTTTCTCTTCCTTGTAAATTCTTCTTAAACAAAATTCAGACAGATACACTGGACCTTCTATATCCTTGTGGCCAGAGAAATATGAAACAGTCGCTTCTTTGTACTATCACAATCTTTATTACAACAGTTTGTGTCAGTGTTTCCACCAATATCATGGAAAAACACTAGATATATACATGTAGTAAGAATCAATCCATTGACAGAAAAATGTGAGTCTGTTTCACATCCTGAAAAGTGGCCCTTGCGTTGCATCCCTGCTCAAAGCCGTGTCGTTATTCTAACCCACGTGAGAGTCTCTCCCGGTCTCCTACCAGGGTTTCACCAAGACGAAGGATGCCCGTCTGGAGAAACACATGAAGACCCTCCGCGAGAGGAAGGCCAAACTGAAGATCCAGCGCGCCGTTGGCATCAGCATTCAGGGCAACAAGATGGCCCTTTAGTCTGTGTACAGTGAACAGTCTGAGTAGGAAGGTGATTTGTAAGTAATAGATACTGGTGTGGCACAACAGGCGAACACAGCAAAAATTTCTTACCACGTTTGAAGTTTATGTTGAAAACCTACAACTCTAACCCTAACGTCATTTGACCTCAGTTTTTAATTGGAAAAATTTTCCTACCATGTTTGAAGTTTGAGTTTGTTACAGTTACTAGTATGTTCAAAACCTACATTGTACACCTCTAACATCATTTGACTTCATTTTTTGAGTGTTGAAAGAAAAGTTTTGTTTCCCTGGTTTGAAGTGTGGTCGCCTGTTGCAGAATGGTATCTTTTACGTGTGCATATCAGCCATCGTTCTATGGGTGCCTTTGTTATCCACTAATAGAAGCTTTTCTTCTTGAAAGTTTGTTGTGTTTTTGATGCTTCCATGTTTCAGTTTGCTCCATATAGCAAGGCCTGTAAAACAGGGCTTGCAAAGATTGCTGACCCTTGCATGACAATGTGTTGTGGGTTGTGCCTGAAATGCTATTGTTTGAAAGGATAACGTGCAAGATCTTCCACAAAAGTATCCTATATATTCAATGGTGAAATGGTGGATTTGGATTATGCACATCACAGACCCTCTCTTTGCTCACAGAGGATGAACTGAAATGAACTGTGCATGTATAATTTTGGCAACTGTCCAGGGGCAGGGCTATATCCACGCCCAAATCAGGCACTTATAGCAGAAATAGGGAAATTTCTCTTACTGTTTCTTTTTTTGTCCCCTAGGGCTTTTCAACAATGAAGGATTCTCGTTTGGAAAAGCATGTCAAGACCTTCCGGGACAGGAAGCAGCGTATGAAGGCAGAACGAGCGGTCAAGATCAGTCTAGAGGGACGTAACATGGCCTTATAGCCAGTTATAGGGCAGACACAAGAAATAGTGTCTTTTTTTCACATGGGCGTTTAGTTCTTGTTTGAATGTGATTTAATTAATCATGACAGAAATTTGACACCTTTGAAATGATTGTCAAAACTGATTGAGGAATTTTCTATGATTAAACAAACAAGCTTGATTTGAGATGACGCAAAACTGTAGAAGATGAGCACATGTAATGGATTTTTCCTAGGACATAAGTTTTCAGTGTTGTACAGCTTTTCTTTTGCTCATTCACATGTTTGAGAAGAAATTTATACCATTGTTTGCAGTAACATTGCCTCTTACTTTATTAATACACTTTATTAATGTGCATATGCGTACGGTAACTGTTATACTTACATAAAGTACAGAAACTACATAAATCTTTGCAATAGCTTGTTTAGTGAACAAAACAAAGTATACATAGCCTCAAAAGTGCAAGCAGTGCTGATATTGTGCTCATGTCATAAATATTTACAGGAAAATGTTTAGAACTACCTGGTAGGTTAAATTTGAACCATGATCTGTAACATACTAATACACTGTACAGTAGAACATACATTGTAGCCTCACAAGTCAACTCTGGGCTGCAATAAGCAGCTCATGGTTTGTGTGTATGCCTTACCTTCTGGAAGTTGTCCTCCAAAGTAAGGTGGGTTTTGTATCAGAAAGACATGTAAGTGACATCGGTCTGCAATACAATAAGGTTTAGACCCAGGAGGATCATAAAGGGGGACAGGAAGACAATTTGCAACAGGTTTAGAATCAACAAAAAGATTGAGAACAAAGAATTCAGGAGGCACATACCATTTGGAACCTTTTGTTATTTTTAGGTTGTGGAAAAATGCACTACCATTTTCTTACACAGTTTCTCCATGACCCTCCCTGGTTCAAACCTAACAGTCAAATAGTTGTAAATGAGAAATTTGGATAACTGCTGGCTTGGGAAAAGTCATGCTTGCATAGTTTTTGACAGTCTTTTGGAGACTCAATTGTAAATGATGTATTCAGTGAAACATGGACAGAAAAGCCGTCACAGAGATGGAAGTAGAGGATTTGGCACACCATGTACATGTACAACATCTCAGTACCACATTTCTAGCAGGCTGCTGAATGTAACTTTATTATAAACCTACATGTATGTGGGGGTCACTGTGTAAATCACCGAACCTTACAGCATTAAAGACCATCTCTTAAGGAAAGAGCAAAAGTTGTTGGTGTTTATTGATAAACCGTATTATACAAAATTTTACCTTGCCTAAGTGTAAGAAATCGAGGTAGACATTAAGAAAATTATTAGTAGTATACAGTTGCATATATTAGTTAAAGAGGCGTGTAGCTTGTTAGATATACTTGTAGAAGTCGTATTTCCTTTTTCTGATTGGTCAAGGGATCTGTCAAGGTTTCTGATTGGTCAAGGGATATTCTCGTAGAAATCGTCTTAACTTGTTCTGATTGGTCAAGGGATCGGCTGTCAGAAAACGCGCACCAATCAGAACCTCTGCTTGGAGAGTAATTTTAGCCAGAGACTCAAGCGCCCTCGTTAGGTCATGCACGAGAGCAAACTTCAGTAGGTCAAACTCGAGAGATTTATTTGCCTCCGCCATTGTCACGCCCAGCCCTGACAAAACAGTCCCTTTCAGACGAACCTGACAAAACAGTCCGGAGCTTATGGCACCAAAATAAAAACCTGATACGCAAGGAGAGGAGTAACCCATATATACAAGAGGGATAAATTGTTGTGTAGAAAGGCTTCATAGGATGGTCTCTTTTAAACCTCCTTGGTTTAAAACTCAAGGGTGGATTCCGTAGCATATCCTTTCTCCTAAAAACCATGAAAATGTCGATTGTTTGATATATGAAAAACAAACAAACACGTACAAAGGAAAGGAACGCGACGCCCCAACCTAACACCCCTTTCCTACATGGAATGGTCTAGGCTTTCACCATCATAGGCTCACCACCTGACGTTATGCATGTGATTTATATCGGATCGACTCCATACCACCAGCCATGCCGGTTTTAGGGTACTGGAATATCAGAGGGGTAAGTCTTATGTCAGAAAATATACTGTCGATGATAAATTGCCTCTTTCTGGTTTAGTTTAAGGATTCTACATTTCAATTCCATGGTTTGAATAGGTAGCTCTTAGGTTTAGGTTTTAATACAGGTATATCGTTCGTGTTATTATGCATTCTTTTTTGTATGTGTATATGTGTAGATGTAGATGTGGGCCAGGTACATGAATAAATCGGCTATGTAGATCCGGGTGGAGAGCTAGGGTGAACATTCAGTGTAGTATTGTAGTTGTGCTGTCTGGCCCATGCCAATGTGAAATGTCTTTTACATGTATACATGACCTGAATCAGAATAGATAGGTACTAAAATGGTTTCGGATAATATGCGGTGCTATACCTGGACTTCCTTCATCCAGTTCATGTTTTGGCAGATGATTAGGGTATTTTCTAGTCTGAGTAGATGTTCTGTTCTGTATACAAGCCTTGGCCTGTATCTGTATCATACTGTCGTCTACACACCAGCTTCACGGGCAGTGGTGAGCAGCTTGTACCACACTGAACGACCCGTCACACCTGACGCACAACTTGCACATCTAACTGCCAGCGTCAAATTTCTTCCAGAAGTGACTGTCAGTGTCAGAGATAGCCACCAACAGACCATGTTTAACCAAGTGGTAGAGACCACGCACGTCTAGCGAAATATTATGCGTATTTATGACCCGCAAATAATTGCACGAACTTGGCTGTCGTTCAAGTTCCTAAAGCTGTCTCTATGGTTGCTGACGGAATGTTAACAAGAGTTCGAAGAGCTTATACCTCCGTGCCCATCGACTTTCTCGTTTGCCATGTAGTTCATTATTATACCAAGGTGTAATGTCCTTGATTATACTTTTCCCAACGTGAAATGACCCAGTTTTGTGCACCCCTGTTTACACAGTATTTGGTACATCCCAAAGTGTGACCGCAGTTTCACCCCCATTTTGCCAGTCCCTTCTGTCGCGCCGCGTGACGTTCCACACTCCACACACTTTGTGGTTCGTTCTTTTCTTGATCTTCGCGCCTTCTCGTCGTTCATTCGTCAGCATGCCTGCACAGTTCGCATACTGGAACATTCGAGGGGTAAGTTAAACGTTTAACGGTGCATCTGAAACCGTGTTGACCCTAGGAGGATATCGACCGCTCAGTCGTGTGCCACGTTAGCCTGGAATATCCAGTTTTGCTATGTTATGTAAACGGGCGCTACCGGCCGCAGTAGCGAGTTTTGAAAGCGGAGACCTAGAGCTATTAGACATGACTGGATTCAAGGCTAACGCCACAATATTTTAGGCAGGGATCCAGGCTTATAATGCTCAGCCGCCACGTAACCGTCCATTTTCCGACATAATTTTTTTGGGCTGGCTGGCCGAACAACACTCAGTATATTTTTTAAGCCTTGGTGACAGGATCTTTTTAGGTTGGCAGGGAAGCGACAAGCGTTTTAAGACCCAAAAGGCTGGCATCCAGGCTAGAATAGCGATGCAGATTCTTGTGTCCTGGAAACGGTAGAGAAACACCGCTTAATAACAGTTAAGCTTCCTTCAATCTGAACGACAAATACCCAGGGAACCAAGCTCGTGAGGCCGCACGCGGACAAAGGGATGACCTAGTTTCAAGCCGATAATTTATATAGGTCACTTTAATAGTCTTTTGTGATCTTCTGTCAACTCCATAGCATCTTTCATCATGATCAACAACGCTGAACCTCTAGCTAGGTAAATTTGCCTGTCCATAACCCGTGTTACACAAATCATCTTTCGCTGCCAAGGGCTGTTTGTTTGCCCCAAAACATGTATATGACCCGTTTAATATGTAATCAAGTGGGCCGGTAGAAGGCGCTAGGGTCAGCCACAGGGGCGTAATCTCCAAGCAGATGTGTAGTATGTTGGTCTAATTACTTTTACACGCATTTTCGGCTATACGGGGTTTCACTGTCCGCTGAATGAAAAGAAAACCTATATCGTCGTATAAGATGAAAGCCTACTTTCTAGATCTGCTTGAGAAATCAAAGGGTTCTCACATTACCTAGATCGGATGCTCCTTTAATAAATGATAATGGGGTATAGGTTTCCTAGTGTCGTACCTTTATGGTACCGTAGTTTTTCTTGGGAGGGAGTGAGTGAGTTTTTCCTCTGTTCTAGCTGGCTCAGCCCATCCGCCTCCTGCTGGAGTACACTGGGACTGAGTACGAGGACAAGCGGTTCCAATGCGGACCAGGTGAGAATGGATTTCAATTGTAAAGATTTTTCTTTTTATGTAGGACCATGGAGGTAGACTTAACAAACAAAAAAGCAAAATATTGAAAGATCTGGATCTATATCCTGATCGATAGTACTAGTTTACATGCATGCAGCGAAATTGTATTTATGTTTACCGAAGGAAAACATTGTTTTATCCGGATGATATTCGGTGCTACCTGAAGAAACAGATTGTTTTTGCTCTTTTTCTTCTTCCGTTCCAAACACGGACCTCTGACCTGGTCAATGACCTGAGCTCCGGAGTTACTACTGATTTTTATAGTATGACCGTGTGATTCTTATATTTTCAGCCCCTGACTATGACAGAAGTGAATGGCTGGACATCAAACATACATTCGGCCTGGACTTTCCCAACGTGAGTAAAAAAGGTTCAAAGTTGATACAGGATCTTACCATGTACACACATGTATTCAAGTTGCAGAATCGCCAATTGACGTAACAATACATGTACTATTGGTTATGCAATTAAATTCATTGACATTGCTGTGCTGTACCGTGAGTTTAACACGTTTATTGCCCATTAATTTTTCACAGCTTCCGTACTACATCGATGGCGACACTAAAATCACTCAGAGCAACGCCATTCTGAGGTACATCGCCCGCAACAACAACCTCTGTAAGTTACACCCACTGTTCTTCAAGTTTTTAGCACATCGCAGAACGCATGAACATAGCAGCCTAGCATCGTAGGTACGAATACGACAGAAACCCTATATGACGGCAAGCAAAGCCTACCGAGGGCAATAGTTCGCTTATATAGTTCGCTTTTATTGTAGCTCATTTGCAGTAACATTTTGAATGTCTTTCTCCCCTTCAATAGCTTGATACTCCATCTATCTATCATATTCGTCAGGAAGGCGATCAGCCTGGGTGCCATTCTCCGTAGTCACCACCGGCTCAGTACTCGCTGGCTACCACGGTAATAACTACGTATGTGTAGGATATCGATGGCACCCAGACTAGATCAGAGGAGCGAACGGCAGCGAAAATAGAATAGATACCAGGCTAACTGATAGGAAAATACTCTGGGGTCTTAAAATGTTCCTTCTCATACAACAGTGACGTGTTCTTGTTCCTATAGGCGGTGAGACTGAACAGGAGCGGGTCCGGGTGGACATCATGGAGAACCAGTCCATGGACTTCCGTAACGGCACCGTCAGACTGTCCTACAACCCGCAGTTTGTAAGCAATATCCGCCCTATACATGTGGGACCGTTTGCTAAACGAACAGTATATTGAACCGTAGTCTTCATACAGAAATTAGAAAGTATATATAAAATAGAATAGAATAGAATAGAATAGAATAGAATAGAATAGAATAGAATAGAATAGAATAGAATGAGATAGGATAGGATAGGATAGAATAGCTCCGGGTGGGTGGGAGTTTTGGTACTGCGTTTTGTAGAATTTTTAACGCGTTCGGCCATCTTACAACCAGTCGTGGCGGGTACAAACCTTCTCTGTCTTCTCTGGGCGGCTGGTTGTAAGATGGCCGGCACAAAACGCAGTATCAAAACTCCCACCCGCCCGGAGGCCTGCACAGGAGGCTAAGAGTAGCTAGTCTTGTTAGCTGGGCGGACTAAAGTAACAAAATTAGCCAGACTATCATTGTTCTGTTCTATTCTATTCTATTCTATATATAGGGAAAAGCATATGACTTTACCCTTCTGTGTTCGGGCTTGAACGTTTTTCCATGTCCTTTTCCATAGATAATTTAAGACAGTTTCATTTCAGGACGAGCTGAAACCAAAATACATCAAAGACGTCTACAATGTCATCAAGCAGTTTTCTCAGTTCCTTGGCTCTAACCCGTGGTTCGCAGGAGACAAGGTAAGATATTCGTGCAACATTTCTTCAAAACGTCTATGATTTATCCTCTACCAGGCTTGGGGAGGCGGCTGGAAAGAGTAGAATTTGGCGAAATAGAGAGATAAGCATGGCAAGGGAGTTTGTCCGGCCGTTGAGAGAACATTTGGGGTGCTGCGAAATGTTCTCTCAACGGACAAACTCCCTTGGCATGCTTATCCCTCTATTTGGCCGATTTCTACTCTTTCCAGCCACCTCCCCAAGCCTGGTAGTGACTATCTTTGATTCTTTGTAGAGACGAACAGAACTTCCATAAGTCTGGAGCTCGTATATGTCCGGATGGAACGGTATGATCGGTAGGTATACCAAGTGACCAATGACTGTCCCCTACAGATCACGTTTGTGGACTTCCCCATGTACGAGCTTCTCGACCAACATCGTATCTTAGAGCCAACGCTGTTGGACGACTTCCAGAACCTCAAGGTAACGCATATGCCTCATGCAAATGAAGTAGCGATGTCATTCTTTTGTAATGACTCTCTACCTATTGTCTCTTGACATTGACATAACAAATAATGTTAATTACCTTCGCCAAGAAAGTAGGTTATGTCTTCGGTTTGTAAGTGTGTTTGTGAACAGTACAACTCAAGAAAATGTTGATGGATGTTTATGATATTTGGTTTGTGGGTAAGTTGGTATGTCAACAAAATAAAGGACAAGTTCGATTATGGTCCCTCTAGCGGCTTTCGATGGTACTTCAGCAGAATTCGCTTTGACATCTTGCTTGGTATGTTTTTCAAAGTACATGTAGACAGATTTCCGGACTAGCAGACAGTAACCTATTATTTTATTTCTATCGTCAACAGGATTTCTTGGCGCGGTTCGAGGTAAGTGACGTCACTTTGTTGATGATGTCCCGTAACAGCTATGACGTAACCTCGTAGACCCCTGATCGTAAGATCGTAAAGACATGTTTGAACCCTATCGGAGTTCATCAGAAATGCAGTTGTAACTCTTTAGAAATGCACACAACTAACGTCTACTTCTTTCCAGGCACTGCCAAAGATCGCAGCATACATGAAGTCTGACCGCTTCCTGAGTCACCCCATCAACAACCCCATGGCCAAATTCGGCGGAAAATAAAGATGCCATCAGAGGGATCGTGCCTTCCCAACTGGGCATAAACATGAATTATCATCCCATGATTCCCAAGCACTATGTACTAGGTAGATCTAGAATCGGAAATAGATGTGTATTGGTTGAAAAAGACGTCAAATCTGCTGCATATCAATCGCTGATAGGGTTACCAGTTGCATGTAAATTGAGGAGTATTATAAAAAGAAAGTTGTTTGGCACATAGGAAGAAACTAAAAATTAAGATGAAACGTTACCATGACCACGCACAAAAACTACGTACACAATCTTTGAAGATTTGTGAGATGTAGCAAGATGATACTTTTAATTTAAATACAAGATGAATTGTGGAGAGAAAAAAATATTCATCAGTTGATGTATGGATAGTATGGCGGTTTGTCTGTTTTCTCATTATTTTCACAATAATCAATTATAATCAGTAGTTCGTACGTAATTTTCAAGTCGCTGTAACTAACTCCCAGAACTGAAAAGTACAAAAAATCTTTCTTGCCTTCTGCTGTTTTCTCTTGGAACAAGTTACCCCAGACCGCCAAAGAATCCCCATCCATTCGTGCATTCAAAAATGAATTAGAGTCTTGCTTTGATAGCATGCCCAGACATCCCCACTACTCTCACGGCCACGTACACCATGTGACTCACCTTACCAGACTCAGGCTTGGTTTCAGCCAGCTGAACTACCACCTATTCCAGCATCGCTGTATCAGTAGTCCCGAGTGCAAATGTGGGCATCCAAATGAGACACCAGAACACTACTTATTACACTGCAAATGTTATAATACTGAAAGGACCAAAATGTTGTTATCCATATCTTGCCTTCATCTTGAAAACATACTCCCTTCCGACCCACTCAACGTAAATGACGCCACATTATGTACTTTACTTCTTACAGGTAGCCCCAGCCTCCCTTACCCTACCAACTGCCGTATTTTTACCTTCGCCAAGAAGGTTATGTTTTCAGAGGCGTTCGTGTATGTGTGTGTGTGTGTGTGTGTCTGTCTGTCTGTCTGTAAACACGATAACTTGAGAAGGCCTTGATGGATTGTCTTGATACTTGGTAGGTGGGTAGGTCTTGATGAGACCTCAAAATGATTAGATTTTGGACCCCCTAGCGGCTTGTTATGGTACTGCAGCTGAACTTCCGGTTTTGATATCTCATGATCTGGACATGCTATGGTGATGAAATTTGGATGGTAGGTAGCTCTTGTGCTGGGGAAGAAGTGCCGTGAGTTTGGGCCCCCTAGCGGCTTGCTCTGGAACTGCAGGAATATATTCTTGAAAATATTAAAAAGAGGATAACTCAAGAACCGGTTGACGGATCATCGTGATTTTTGATATGTAGGTAGCTTACGTGATGCTTAATACAATTATGTGACAATTATGCAAATATGGATGTAATTTGCATAATTTATGGGGAAATTCTATAAATCAGCTGCATTCCATGATAAGACAATTGAAGCTTGTGACATTGGTAATTGACAACGAGAGAAACACAGGCAGATATTGATTATGTTAATAATGACTTAATTTGCATAATTAATGAAAAATTTAATAATTATGTAATGATAACTGTCTGGAATTTCATACTTGTGGTATTTTAAAGTTAATTTGAGGTGAACATCATTAAAAATAATTTATTCAAATCAGGACCTCATTCGCATAATTTATTAGGAAATACTAGAATGCATTGTTTGTTATTACAAGACTGTCTTTTGGTCGAGATTATGATAAAATGATATAATTCATGAAAATTAGGTTCCTATTTGTTAGATCAGGGGGGAATAATCTAATGTATAATTTGTCAGTCATAAAGATTAACATCATTTGGCGAAGGTATGAGATCGTGGAACTCTAGTTGATATTGTGTTTAACTATATCCACCACTCTGGAAGATTTGACCAATCTCAATAATGTTATGCTAGGTATTGGTGCGCCAGCCACTTTCATTTTATGTTAATGCTATACTTTATGTCATCTTTATGTTTACATTTGTATTATGTTTTATGAGCAGCGGATTTACATAAGCACAACAAGTGCTTCCTATCCAATGCTCAAAAATCCATGTGAATAAAATAAATAAAACTAACTCCCACAAACACATTAAGTTAAAACCCTTCCCACATCTTGCATGATACGGTGCCCATCTCCGTTTCTATAGCATTTTAGCCACACAGTTGTGCAACCACTAAATCATGGGGCTACATAATTTAAAGGCATCCTATGCGATTTAAGAGCAGCAAAACTGGAAATATTCTGAATAAGGCAATCTTTATGATATTGACACATACTGTCGCACATTAGCACATTTCAATCAGTATTTCATACGTAAGACATTCAAAATTGCAGAAACAAGTTGAGTCCTTTATTTTCTGGATGGTACCCTAAAAATCAGCCCACAGCCCTTCCGGTAACCATTTTCCGTCAGAATGTCGGGTATTTTTGCTCCAAGGGGGTCAATATATATTGGGATAGTGTTGTTTTAACTCAGTATGTAGATAAATGACTAAACTATTGACTTTGAAAAATCGGGTTTCCGTGCCCTAAAAATTGTATTGACCCTCAAGAGTCGGATTAACTTGATTGTTGGACGACGTATTTGTACCAGAACGCGATGTTGAAGATCAGGAAGAGAGTCGGGAACAGGAATCTGGACACGACGTCCATTTTGCACGACAGTTTGACGTGGATGTTGATGACGTCATCGGCGGCCATGTTGTCCTGTTGGTCCTTAGCCACGCCCCACTCCGGAACGTCATTGTGGTTGGGTTCTCTCATGGTTATCTGAAAAGAGTGTCAAATAAATTTGGAACGACTTGCAAAAAGACAGCCACACATTACATATGCATCTTTAACTAATATAACGGTTACCGTACTAGTAAAACAGCTCTAGCTTTAGGGTACGATACATATTTGCATTAAAGTTAAACCTCACTTTGGCCCCGTTCACACGAATACGCTGTAATCGCTTTCGATCCAGATTCCACCGAAGCCGGATTCAAGTGGCCCCATCCGAACGCTCCAAATCGCATTGAACACGCCTCGATCCCAAACCACCTCGGGAGGTAGTTTCGAACCGGTTTCACCGGATCGCGATTTGCGCCTAAACGCTGGGGAATGCGATTTACTCGAATAGCGGTTCAGGCGTTTCCGTGTGAAAACTTAGTCAGTAGAAGGGTGGCCATTTTGGGCAGGATCCTTAACGATTAGGTCAATGTGACCACCAAAAACTGACCACAAGTACCTACCTGGTGACCCTTAATTCATACAGAGGTGGTCACCAGAACAGGTACTACGCAATCATAAAACCCCCACCTTGACGAGTTGTGGCACGGCCAGCGTCGCTTTGTTATCGTAGCGGAGGAGCCGGCCCAGCGGGCCTGCGAACCTGGCTCGCCGCCTGAAGACGTAGTGAACCCCGGCAAACTCCACCACGGTCAGGAACACGAACACTGCGCACGTCAGCATGTAGATGTCGATGGCTCGCGTGTACGATAGTCTAGGAGAAAGCACACTAGAACTTTGCCAGTGATCAAAATGAAGGTGATCCTGCATCTGTATCTGCACATCATACTACCGTGACCTGTAGCTGGTATAACCGCCCTTCGGCTCAACACACCAGTTTTGCAGGCACGCGGCACAGCGGCAGCTGGCTATATTACACCGAACGACCTGTAGTATCTTTTGGCACATTGTTATGCTTAAGTCACATTTCCAAACCGGGGCCCGGCCGGGTAGTCATTTGGAACGAAAAATATGGTATAAAACGCAACAAAGCACAGAAAGGTTGAAAAATATCAACAATGGAACTATTTACGTATATTCTTTATGAAAATTGTTGATTTTTCGTTAATCGAAACAGCCCGGCCGGGCCCCGGTTTGGAAATGTGACCCCAGCATTACAGAGGCTCTTAACCGTAACGACTTTATTTCACGCTCTGAAAAAAAGCGTTTGGCCTTGCAGTTCATGTCAGTACCTCGGTGTGGCGCCGTTGGAGTAGCTGGAGAGGGTTATGGAGGCCAGCATGGTGGTGATGCCGAGAGCCACCCGGGCAGGCACGCTGTCAGGACTGATCCAGAACGACATCCAGGACAGGATCACCAGAAATATGCTGAAACAGATGATGATGTTAATGTCATCAATATCATGCACGCACACACAAACACACACACACTCATAAACGCACACGAACACTTCAACACGAACTTTAAAGCGAAACAACATGATCTCACGTCTAGAGCTTTGATTCGTGAAAACAACACTCTCAATACGTAAGAAGACTACTCTGTGGATGAATTGATCATGGTATGTTCAGACTAGCCTCTACCAGGCTCCGGGAGGTGGCTGGAAAGAGTAGAAATCGGCCAAATAGAGTGATAACCTGCCAGGGGAGTTGGTCCGCTAGAGAGTACAGTTTGCCGCACCCGAACGTGGTAGAGGCTATATTCAGACAATCTTTAATGGGAAAATTCCTACCATGGTAGAAAAGCCTGTAGAATGTAGTGTTCATAACGACGTGTGAGGCTGAAGGTGGCCTTGATGCAAGAAAACGTGCCTGAAAAGTAGAATAAAAAGTTCCTGGTACATGTATGTTCAACGGAAGACTTTCAGGGGAAAATTAGATTCACCTCAATGATCAGACCAAGCTGCTGTTAAATCACAGATCCCTGATCAGACTATGCCTTTAACTACTAGCAAAAGTCTTACCAGTGAGGTATTTGACGTCACATTGAAAAGACTTCCAACCTCCCAGGTCGTATTCTGGTAACCGGATGTTGCTGTTGATTTCCAGAGGTTCCGGTTCCGCCCATTCCAATGAGAGATCGTCTGTAGTGTACCCGTCTAACGGGGAAAACAGAAAACTAGAAAGGTAAGATATGCATAGCAAATGCATAATGTTTACTTTCACATATGGTCTGCTCTGTTAATTCTTACTCAAACACATTCATATGTACGGTGACAGGAGTCTAAATCCCTCCTGCTATAAAATGATGTAACATGATGTAACCCAACACCAGTTACCATGGTGACAAACGTCTGGTTCTGGTCACTGACCTTTTGTGTTTGGAACGGAAGAAGAGGAAACAGAGCAAAACCAATACGTTTTCCTTCGGTAAACATAATATCAATATTTGTCCTCCGTTTAATTGTAATTTTCTTTACCATTTCATATTTGACATAGACGAAGCTAAGAGACTTAAATGCACGGCAATTTTTGCAGGTATGGCAACTTGTACAAATATGGAAGTTTAACCAATCTGCTATATTTTCTGTTATCATCGTTTTTATACAGTCATCTTTATACGCACAACTTTCCATCTGGATTCCGCAATTCTGGGTGTCAAAAGGAAACGTTTGGAAGTTCATCGGGCAGGACAGTAGAAATGACAACCTGTGGAAACAAAGCACAAATATTCAGAGAAGTCACGTGACAAGTCTCACTGGGTCAGTCTATTGAAGAAGACCAGAAGAAGTCACTGGTCGAAAGCTCTAGGTGACAACTATTCTTTTTTTAATTAATACCTTTGAAATCACACAAATCTGTTGAGGCTTTGTTCCAGGAATGGTCTCTCAACATTCATCTTTGTTGCCTACTTTTATTCTTCCAGTTATAACCTCTAGGGTTATAGAGCTGTAATATAGAGCATAGCGAACTTTGATAATGCCTTTTCTTAGCTCATGTCTGTCGTACAGCACAGTGCATTCAGTCATCAGAGCATGAACGAAGATCACTGCTATTGCTTATAGAATTCACCGCATTCATTCTTATGAAAACAAGAATATGATTTTAATGTACAACTGAATTTCGAAATCTTTTTATGTCGACCAGATGGGTTGAACTTTAAAATAATTTATTAGTCGTGTAGCAGAGATAGTTATCTATGAAGAGCTTAAATATGCAGAATTGTGCTGATTTGGGCATGTTATACTGAGGTCACATTTCCAAACCGGGACCCGCCCGGACTGTTTGCATATACATACGTACAAAAAATTAACAATTCATATCAGGAATATGAAATGAATAGCACTCATGATTAGTTTCTAAAAAGGTTTGAAATTTTCTTGTCTTGTATATCGTACTTTTCGTTCCCGAAAGCTGCCCGGCCGGGCCCCGGTTTCGAAAAGTGACCAATTTAAGCATTACTTCCGTGTGAACAAGATATCCCCTTGTGGGTAAATCCGGATGAGCGTGGTGTGTTCCTTCCCCTCCGGATAGGCGGCGCCCTTTCCGTTCTCGAAGAAGACATCCGGAACCCAGATATCCGCCAGGGCCGACTCGTCCAGGGTGACGAACGGTTGCGTCACTTCCGGTTCGTAGTCCCCATAGCGCAGGCGCGGGTCGTTCCATCTTTGTCGTAGGAAGAAGATGAGTTTGTAATCCTGGTTTGAAACATGAAACACTGTTTATCATGAAAGTTCATCTGTGTTGGTAGTAATCATAGTAAAACGTTAAACTTTATTCCAACACACAATTTACAGAGATCAAATTTTCAGGAGGCTATATATATCAGAGCACTTCAGCCCTCACTTAGAGATGGTGGTCGATATAAACTCCCTGGCACTTTTGATCAATTGCTTACGTCACGTATCAGTTAAGTCTCGTGTGGAATAAGGTCACGTGTTTGTAAACCGTAACTCTCGCGAGATCACGTTGTAAAGTGATTGGTCATTAATTATCCTGATGAAGGCAACAGTGGTCGCTGAAAATTTGATCTCTGTAAATTGTGTGTTGGAATAAAGTTTAACGTTTTACTGTGAAACACTGTTATTGTCACCTGGTGCGTGGGTGCACGAGGTGGATTAGAATGTAGTTTATTAGCAGGATGATCGCGTTAAAAACAGAAAGAACTTTGCCAGGGGTTCAAAGTCACTCCACTTGTGGGTTCGTGTGGCGTAGCGGCAGAGTGCTCGACTCGGTACCAAGAGGTCCCGGGTTCAAGTCTGCACTTAACACGACTTTCCTCACTTCGCTCAGGTGAAAATGAGTATTGTACTGCCCCCTGTGTTGATAGCGGCATTAATATAAGTTGACAAAACTTTAGTGTGCCGTCACCACGTCTTGTGATTACATGTTGAAATTAAAAAAAAATGTCAATCCAAAGGGCGAAACTCTCAGTTAAAAATATGCGTGTTTATGAAGCTCTTAGTACGTCCAAAGTAATGGTCATTGAAGAAGATCTAATATGAATACTACATTTCCATAATCAATACTACTGTTAGTTTAGCCATGGAGCCATAATTTTGAGGGACGGAGGTATTCGCGTGATAACATGCAGCCACATGACTGCCAGATGTCCATTCAGCACCAAGGACATGTACGATCTGTCATACCCTTGGTGTAACTTAATTCCGATTGTTTTGTTCAGGAGCTTAAAAAGAACCAAATGACAGATCGCACATGTCCTTGGTGCTGAATGGACATCTAGCGGTCATCACGCGAATACCTCCGTCCCTCAAAATAACGCTAACCGTGACTTACCATCGCCGAGTCGGATATGGAACTCAGATCATTCACGTACATCTGAACTGTGACCCTTACGTTGGAGCCTGGAATACATATACAGTAGGGAGCCTTGTAACAGTTTATCTACCACTGTAACTTGCCAAAAGTCAATGGCCCCTCTACCTATGCTACTGCTGTATACTTGTAAAATAGCTCCATATTTCTTTTATTTATGCCCAGTGCCTACATGAATTAGACAAGGGCCTACCCTTGGTCCTACTAATAAGGCTGCGTATTGATTCCAAACCAAATACTGCCTGGAGGTAACCGGCCAGGGTAGCTATAGTTCATCCACGCACTGACGGAGTGAATAATCTGCCTTTAAGTTTAAACAATACTTTGAATCACAAAAGTGTAGAAGCCCCGTAGACGTATTAGCAGGCAGTGAGAATGCGGTGTGTTCCTTAAAATTTAACAACTACTCATGGAGGCCTTTTGGAAAACCGGTGTACAATATATACATGTACTGATTGAAACGATTGCTCACGGATAGCCCACCTTTAGACATTTTAAAGTCAAATTACTTCATTTACCTCTGAAGTTGGGTCGGAAACGCTTGTCGTATTTCCTCAGGAGGTCGTATAAAGCAAATGTTCCTGTCTTATTCTGTGGCAACCTAGATGGCAAGCAAGCAAAATGATGTTAATGTTGAAGGATTGACTTTGGCCTCATTTAGATCCACATTTAGCTTTAGCATTTAGCTTAGCTATTCTTCAAGTACAACAGTACAACAATATAAAATATCAACTGCCACACAATAGCATGCACACATGGTAACAACACAGACCACCATACTTGAAAATACAATACATAATATTCATTAAACACATGCAATTGTCCTATCTTGTGAAGTGTTCCAGTTCTTAACCATTCGGTACAAGAACCTCTTCTTTAAGGTAACAATGTTATTGATAAAAAAAAGAACATGTGAGAACATAAACGCTACATTGAATGCTTCTCACGGTATATGTTGTGTCTCAAATATTGTTTTGAAGGAATCCACGCAGGGCCACTGACCCTAATCGTTACTAGTATGTTTCTTTTTTTACACTTTACAATGATCTGTTTTCTATTATTAGATTGCACAGCAAAGCGTGACAAATAATAATCACGAAAATGATTGAGAGTTTATTGCAAGTTCCTGCCCGTAGGCTAAATGGAAGTAACATGAAAATAAAGGATGGGCCACGGGATGGGTAACAATATAGTGTGTGACTACTCTAACTATTAAACACTAAAATCTAACTTATTTGGGATTGAAAATGATTAGAGACAAATACTTGATACAACTGTTGTTTCTAATGATTCATGCAGTCTTTTTAATCGTAATTCCACATACCCTTCCTGTTTCAGAATAATTCCCACTTTCAGTGCAGATATTTACCTGTGTTCCACCATTGATGTTGTGTTGTGATGATCTGCAACGTTAAAAGACAATTACATGCAACGACACGTCCATGTCACTTCGAAATAGAATAATAAGAAAATGTTTATTGCAAATGCATGCCCGAAGGCTAATTGCAAGCACATGAAACTAGTTATATTCCACAAGGAGGATTTTTTCCCTGTTATAGAGAACTGCGTGGGCATACAACTACGAGTCATGTTACGGAAATGGTGTTGTTTATAACGCAAAGAGGTTATCATTTTACATTGATGTTACTTTGATTGGTGTGTAAGCTTTTTGATACAACCACGCACACACACGCACGCACGCACGCACGCACACACACACACACACACACACACACGCACACGCACGCACACGCACACGCACACACACGCACACACACGCACACACACGCACACATACGCACACATACATACACGCACACAAGCTTTCAGTGGAATAGTAAAATATAACGTTAACAATAAATGATCTTTCGTAGCCTTCCTTTGTGGCTTGATACTTTTACCCTATTGCTTTAGCGACGTTGTTGTGTACATGTTATACGGTCTGTTTTTACGAACCTTTCAAATGCTTCCAGCCAATATCGTCGTTACCTATAGTACCTACATATAATAATAGAGCATCAATTTCACACACGTGAGTTACCTTGCAAATCTGCCACAGCTGCATTTAACACGAGGGTAAGGCAGAAGACGACAAACATTTTCGTGAACCGTCACAAGTCCTCTCTGGCCCGTAGGTCGCCCTAGATGCAAACGGCACACACCGGAAGAGCGAAGAAAAGTCACGATTGTACGTAGGTACACCCAATCTGAAAACCGCCTCTTGAAAAACCTTTGGCACGACCAGGAAATGTACACAATGACCTCCGCTATAAACACAAGTCACACAACTCATATATCACTCTCCAAAACCACGTCCAGGTTGGTTTTGCGTTCTTTCCTTATGTAAATACGAGTAGCAACAGATGTCAATGTTTGTTCCTTTACAAAAACCTTCCTCTACCGGCCTTACAAAGGTTTGTGTTTCAAAATGAAACCTTTATGATCGCGATATCTAAAGAAAGGTGGTAACAACAAAGAACACAAATTTCCACATCCTTTATGTTCTATGAAATGCTGACCAAGGCAAGTCCGCAAAGGTGACACGGGGGGTGTTAAAAGATAACTATGCAACAGGGACGAGACAGTACTGTTAAATCCTTACTGTTTTTCCAGTCAGCCGAAAGAAAGCAATGTAAAAAGCCGCATCATATTCATTGATACAATATATTCTGTCAGAAAAACTGTATTGTGGGATTTTGAAGCCATAAGTTATTTATATCAAGTGAAGCCAGGGATTTTGTGTGCGATTTTCTCTTTGGTGGCAGCATTGTTAAAAAAAATTGGTATGCGTTCTCACAACACTAACAGAAGAATCCATTTGAAAAAGAGCGGATACTTGTAACAAAAAAGCATCGTCACTTACCTAACTGGTGATATTTGACCGCTTTTCAAACAACTGCAAGATTGTAGTCAAGTACCTAGTACTTTAACCCTACTCAAAACGCATTTTACACTTCGAGAGCATCTAAGTGAAAGGTAAGTTTTGACAATCTTGCTAGCGGTGCTTGTACATGTACACTTGAGCCCTGATCATGAGACCGGCTCGTGTGTCGCTGTCAGCATGTGGCATATAGCAATACATCAACCCTAATTTTGATTTTTTTTGTAAATCATCTTTTACGTGTGCACTTATTCTGATTGTGACCCATGAAATTGGTATTAAATGCTACATAAAATATTAATGTTTAATAGCATCTGTTTGAATTATTTATTATGTGCGTGGAGATGATTATGGTTTTCGAAGACAATTTCACTTGCCGTGTGGGATACAATGTTGGACAAGTAAAAGCGCATACTGGTGGGTTTCATAGGTCATAAACTTGCATATCACTCCTCAGAGGGTGATAAAAAGGTTTACAAGTGTACTTTCTTTTCCGGAGTTGCAAACTCTGCAAACGTCTTTTCGATTGTTCTGGAAAATCTCAAAAGTTATTGCTTCGTTTCCAAACAGAGTCAGTTCCCCATATCTAAGGACTACAATGTACTTTGCTAAAAGGCTCTCTCGGTACGGTAAGGTAAATATAAAGGTATTTCTATACCGTAGGGGCAGTGAGTTGTTAATCCACTGTGCTTTTGGCATGATTTTGAAGGTCAGACCTAATCCCTATCATTCCATCACGTTCACCCCTCCATTGACACGCACATGCTTCGCTTTTGGAGACACTAAACCACCTGTTGGAGACACTAAAACCACCTTAATTGGTGGGTGGGACAGCAAAATATCCAACCAAAGAGGCTCCGCCCATACATAAATTACTACAAAGCTGACTCAATAGAGAATACACACTGGGTATTGAACTTCATGTCACTCGGTACATTTAGAAAACGAACCATGTTTATTAAATCCTATTGCAATAGATTCTAACTATGGTCATCACCAGTAGTTCAGTATTTACTCTGAAATTCATTCGCCGGTTACCAGATGCGAAAATCGTTGTATAAAGCACGGCTACATCGGTCATTAATGATCTTTCCTAACACCGGGTTTCCATTAGGAGAATGTATTGAGACAGTTAAGTTCAATCTAAGATATGTGAAAGCGTTTCTGTCCAATGTCGGCAAGCATGACCATTCATAGCTGCAAGTTGGTGCTGCATCGAAGTATGCAGAGGTAGAGGTCTATTTTACAGGCGTTGCTTCTCAGTATATTTTGGCGCTTGTACTTGTAGGTAATAATTGTAATTATAGTTGTTATTCACAAAAGACATGTCTGGCTGTTGTTGTTCTTTCGTCATCATTTCGTTGTGTCCTTTGTTACTAAAGTCGTCATGGTCACATTGCCTGGATACCATGAATCGCCCAACACAATGTCCAAGGCCACGTGATGTATATTCTGCAGGCATACGTAGTCTTACGAATATCATTTATCGCTGATACGGTAGCCTATAAGTACAATCCAGCTTGTGGAGAAGAATTGTACTTGTGGGCTATCGTACACTCGTGTTCCTCGCCAGCTTCTCTGTTGTGGTAGGCGTGATTCCGTCGTCTGTCCGACGTTGCTTCTTTCGAGCCCTATCTCAGGGCGTACTACCCCTCAAGACGTACAACTCCTCAAGACGCACGACGACTCCTCAAGACTTCTTCTCAAGACGCAGGCGGCTTCCTTTAAAAGACGTACGGATCCTCAGGCGTCATACGCCGTGCTGTACACCAGCCAGTAGACACTGTTGAAGAAGAAGAACAGGCCCGGGAAGAGGAATCTGGAGATGATGTCCATCCTGCGCGCGAAGTTCTGGTGCAGTTTGGCGACGTCCTCCTGGGACATCCTGGCGCGCGGCTGGAGCTGGCCGTTCACCAACTGCGGGTTGCTGGGATTGATGTAGCTGGTTTCCGGTGTCGTCGCCGCTGTCGGGACCTGCTGTACAACAGATAGTGAATCTCATTTGTCTTCACTAATTTACATAGAAATCAAAAGTTCGTGCTTATAAACCTGCCATTCTCCTGCAGTCGCTTAGTGTCACTGAAGAAAGGTAGTGGATGCTACGTTAAACGTCTGACCGCTTCCAAAATCATATCCAGTTGCCTGAGTAACTGTTTTTTTTGGCGTATCTTATTACCTGGATGTCTAACCTTCACCGACATAGTGAATCTTAATTGCATGTTCCATGGGGCTAAGTGCATACATACGAATATGATGTTACATCATGTATATGGATACCGAAAGGAATAACTTTAAAGTCTCGGTAACCACTAGAAAGTACATTCTATCTAATCTAGCAACGTACATACAGCTTCATACTATGATTCACTATCATTATCATCATGATCCACTAAGCTTCTTGTAGACATTGTGACTCGAGGAGGGAGTCTTTTGTTGCATTTTACCACAAATATACAGAGTTTTGTCACAAGTATACATCTTGTAGCTTGCAGCGTTTTGTGACAAATATGTGGTAAGAGTCGCCACGGCTAAGCTCCATTCAACTTGGTAAATTTCCACCAAAACTCACCTGTGGCGGCGGGTTGGAGACGCTGGGAAACTTATTTCTGCAGAAGATTCTGCGCACGAATCTGGAGAACTTGGTCTGCCGCCTGAAGATGTAGTGGGACACCGAGAATTCCACCAGCGCGGCGAACACGAACACCGAGCACGCCAGCATCCAGATGTCTATAGCTCGTATGTAGGAGTTTCTGAAGAGAACACAGAAAATGAGCATCATGTTGGCCAAATGTAAGTTATTCAGGGTTAAACAACAACCTGACATACGTATGAGGTAATTTCCAGGCAGATCTTTTGGTGACTACAAAGACATACAGTACAATATCAAATTTGGTCAGGTAGTATTCATTGGCCTCGTGGCCACCCGGACAGCTGAGCATCTATTTTCTCGAGATAACCAGTTCTAGCCGTGACATTAATCTCCAAGCAGATCTTTTGGTGGGTGAAGACAGTAACCATTTCCTTGGGTGGGGAAATGGTTACAGACTGGCCAATTTGATACTGTCTTACCCCCACCAAAAGATCTGCTTGGAGATTAGTGACATAACATGTCAGCATTTGGGTCTAAAGGTTTGGCTGGTGAACGACTAGACTAGTCACTGGTTGAAGAATATTCTACTAACTGTTGGCTGATGAAATGATGACACCCTATTTTTTGTACTCTTCTGACGTTTTGTGTAGTTTTGTGTACAGACCTGGGTGTGCTGCCGTGAGAGAAGGCGGTGAGGGTTGTTGACGTCAGCACTGTGGTGATACCGAGGGAGATGCGGGCCGGCACCACGTCAGGGTTGATCCAAAACGTCAGCCATGAAATTATCACTAGGAGAATGCTGCAAAACAAAGACAACATGTTCAAGGTCCATGTTAGTATTGCATACACATTTTTAATTAAATTAATGTGTAGTCACTACTTTTCGGTGTGGCGTAATGGCAGAGGTCCCGAGTTCGAGTCCCGAAATGCCACCGATCTTGTGCCCGTGGGAAAGGCACTTTACACGACTTTCCTCACTTAACTCAAGTGAAAATTAATATTTTCTGTCCTGTATTTATTCTATGTGCACGTGTGGGACACAACTATCCCATTAATTCACCATATAGCTTGTTTAGAGTGTTGTAACTCTTGGTGGTATAATGGTAGCTATCCCATGTAAATGTAGTTAGCACGTGTTCAAACACAATACTTTTTAGTACTAATGGGATAAATAACCAAAGCTCGTTTTTAACCGTATAGTGCATGGAGTTCTGCTGACAGAGTATCGGAGTAACTTTGATAATCTACTAAAAGGATGCCGACGGAAATCCATAAATCGATGGAACCCACAAGGACTGACAAAAGCCCGATAATCGTTACATCAGAACTATTATATACTGCCGTGTTACCTGACACCGTGTATACCTGCGGGAAATACGCAATGATTTCGGATACAAACAAGGCGTACTACAGACACCCCCTGTGCGATCAATGCGACCATACCTACCTTGGGATGTAGGCTTGGATGAGGTAATATCCAAATCGTCGCACCAGTTTGAAGTATGCCTCCGTACAGGAATAGTTTCCTATGAAAAATTAATACGTGGAATATTTTAACTGTCAAAAATTATAACATGGTTATCTTATGAGGTTCAGAATCTCTACGGTGCATTTTATGACTTCATACTTATTTGTCGATGTCGAGAAAGCTTTGACCTTTAAAGATGACCTCTGACCTGTTAGAACCTGGTTGTCACATCGCCGTGTTCCCCACTGTTTCAGTTCAAACTCCGGCAAACGGATGCTCAGGTCGATCTCCATTTCCGGTTTGGCCCACTCCAGAACCAGCTCCTCTGTCGTGTGGCCGTCTGGAACAACACAAAAGATTGAAAAAAAACAGAGGTTCTGCTGCAGTATCATAGAAAGCCGCTAGCTAGGGTTCGAACCCTGCCATGCCACCGATCTTGTACCCTTGGGAAAGGAACTTAACACGACGTTCCTCACTTCACTCAGGTGAAAATGAGTGCTGTACTTTATATATTCTATGTTGGTGGCGGCATAAAATAAGTTTAAAAAAACTTGAGTGTGCCGTCGCCACGTCTTGTGATTACATATTGAAATAAAAAAAGCCCCTAGAGGGTCAATAGTTGAACACGTCCTTTGTTTTACCAATGCCTACCCACATACCAAATACCATACAGATCTATCAACAACTTCTCGAGATATTCTGTACAAACTAAATCGTTACAATTTCAATATTTCAGATTATTCATAGGTTTTACGCGATTTACTTTCACACCTACCACTTTCTATAACTTACCTTTTTTCACAGATATATATGTGTTGCAGCTCTCATACAAGTTGGAAATGTTTTATAACACTGAAAGCACTTTTATCATTAAAAATTGGACATTGTAATGATTTTACAGATGAGTTATGAGCGATGAATGCTGAGATGACATACACACGCCTACACTTCACCGTGCTTACTATTGATCCTTCATCATACGCTATATAATGCCTGACAGATTTATCGTGAAAGAACTTGTGTTTGACAGTATCATAACTTATGTCATTATCCAAATGTGCTCGGGGACCTCCACTGCGGGATGTAATAATGCAATGATAGCGCGTACTTTGCCTGGGGCGTGTTTGATCAATGTGATCAGATAGAGTTAAAGCAACGCGGCTTTCAGCACCAAGGAGAGAACATCTACAACTATCGAACACGTACGGGATTTATTGCGCTATCACAGCGAAAGAAATGAGGACAAACTTTGAATAGCTTATATATAGTTAGAGAACGGTGCCACGGAGAAAAGTGAGACATCCAGTGCAGTTTTTAGGTCTTGGAAACCAGGTTTTTTAAAGTCAATATCCTAGTCAATTATCTACATACTGAATTGAAACAACACTGTCCCAATGTATATAGATCGACATTCATGGAGTAAAAATGCCCGAAATTCTGACGAAAAACGGTTACTGGGAGGACCTGCATTGATTTTAGGGTACCACCCAGAAAATAAAGGACTCATCTTGGGGCTTGTTTCTGTGCCTTAAGTATGAAATACTGATTCACATGTGCTAATGTGGGATAGTATGTGACAATATCATACAGATTGCCTTATTCATAATGTTTCCAGTTTTGCCGCCCTGAAATTGCATTGGATGCCTTTAACTCGTGGTTCATTGATTCACCAGAGTGGTCGATGAGTTAATGTCGTGTTGCAAAATATAGGACAACAGGAATTAGGACAAACTTTCGGTAACCACCGTGATAATTGCGTGAGGAAATAAGCTTACAACTCTCCATTTGTATTCCACAGCTTTGCGTATCGAACGGGAACATCCGGAAATCCATCGGGCACGACAACAATAGCGCCATTCTGCGGGAAGATATAGAATTGCAGATGAGGCGATCTTGCTCCTGTGTCTTATAAAGTATCTGGATGAATAGTGACAATCGATTTCGGAACATATATTCATTTTGAATATGGTGCAATGTATAAATGTACTAACGATGATATGTCTACTTTGCTGGATGCGACATTTCGATTGGTGTGAACAAATGCGTCTATGTCTTGTTTCCGTCGATTGAATCCATTCCATTTCATTACATTAAATAAGAATGTGGACAGGCTCTCAAAGTTTATAACTTTCTGTCAATGCCGTCTATGATTTTCCATAGTAGCAAGTGTTCAAGATGGATACCAAAGATATTACTCTTGAATTTGAGACATAACATAGTGCTAAAGAGTTCGAAGTGATTGGTCATCAATTATCCTGATTAAAGCGACAGTGGTCGCTGAAAATTTGATCTCTGTGTAACTTTGTGTTGGAATAAAGTTCAACGTTTTACTATAGTGCTAAAAGCTTAGAGCTCAACTTTCTCCGAATACAAAATCGTCAAGCTAAATCGAAAAGACACTCGCTTTTGGCTGAGTAAGATGTCTCCTTGTGGGGAGATCCTCAGCAGTGTGTTGTGATCTCCACCCTCCCGGTAGGCGGCGCCCTTCCCGTTTTTAAAAGAAATGTCCGGTATCCAGATCTCGGCTAACGTGGTCAGACCGAGCGTCAGGCTGGACTTGAAGTCCGTGTAACTCAGGCGGGGGTCGTTCCATCTTTGACGCAAAAAGAAATTGAGAATGTAGTCCTGGAGGAAAAAAGGAAAGGAAGAAAATGTTGATATTCAGCACCAAATATTTTCAATTGAAAGTTCACGAACTTGACCCTTGTCCTGTCGGCATTTTTTACACAGTATTTGCTATAATTTTATATCTTAACCAGGTCATAGACCCTTGCCTTGTTTTGCCCTGCGGTGGAATAGTTACTTCCAAATTCGTTGCATTTCGCTGCGGTGTGAAGCGGTGCACGAGAAATCCCCCAAATCATACATATACAGAGGGTATGTGCAACCCATGTATACGTGGGCTCCATAGGACAAGGGTTTTAATCATTCAAGAATAAAAGGCTGTTCTATGAAAATTGTCCAATAATGTTACGTTATTGTGCTTCTCAACGGACCTTTTGCAATCTTCATTCAAATATATCTGAATCTGAAATCACTCTCCTCGAATCGGCACAAATTTGTAAAGAAAATGTATGACATACCATGGACGCTTCAGAGACTGAGCTAATGCTGCTGACATACAGTTGAACCTCGACCCAGATCCGAGAAACTGCAAGGAACGAACAAGCACAAAACACTACAGCACCAATCTTAGTACAAACAACCTGTTTAATCATGGTGTGAGAGAGAGCGTTGACCTTGTGCTTTGATTGGCATCGATTAAAGAACTATCTAATTCTGTACACATGTACTTGAAAACTGAAGTATTTATTGCTATTGACCCATTCTCGGAGTCATCCTGTCTAACACACGAGTAAATCGAAGTCCATTTTACTGTTTTCCGTTGTGCCAGCAATGCTAAGACAATAGCGAAGGAACGTGAGATCTATAACAATATGTAGCTCCCAAATCTGCAGATACAAATCACCAATATAGTATTTCTATAGTTTTGCTTCTTTTCATGAACCCAAAAATGGTTTGCAAATTTTGTTAGACTTTTATCAAACCTATATGTTGAGACAGTTGGATAAACCTATGATTTAGAGCCTGAAACGCGTTATACAGGCGAATTTGTCAGAAGTCACTATTTCGTTATTTGTTAACCTTCGTTCTTCTCTTACCTGCAAAGTTTGGCCGTATCCTCTTGTCATAATGCTGAAGACGTCTGAACAGCATAAATGATGGGATGTGGCCACCTGGTATGTCCCTGGTATATTTTTATAAATAAGCAAAAAAAAAAACAACAACAAAAACAAGCAACATGACAATCAGCACATACATAGATTTGTTTATAATGTTCCCTAGCTTTATTCACCTTCCCAGCCTACAAAAACTGCATTTCTATTAACACCCCCCCCCCATTCATACGTCTCGCAAAATGTCGGGCATTTCATACTCCACTGCACACAGAAAAGAAACCAAACTAAACAATAACTATATCCAAAGTAGCATTACTTATTATCATTTTTACTGTTTATTTGTTACGATGTACTTGCAATTTGCCCTAGGGCATGAATTTGCAATAAACTTTCTCACTTTCATACATTAAGCTACACGATTGCCAAACCGTGCTTTTAGACAAATTTGCAGAGCTTTTAACAATGCCGCTTCACTATTAAATGAATCGTTCTCCGTTTCATATCGAGAAGTCCAGTCAGTCATCGATCCGGCACATCTGTCCGTGCCATGTGTCGTTATTGGCATGTTTGTATGCCTGTCTCAACTCATCCCAACTCCGTCAATACATCACACTCTCCCGTCATCTACATGCACACACGGGGAATACGTCGATACACACATCCATTTCCTTCCGCTTCTTTTCCATCAATCATACATACCCCCACCTGGTGTCTACCCTCCTTACCCGAACTCCAGGGTGTAGTTTCTCGACATGTGGGCCGAATTGCCTGGGAGGAGAGAGACGGGAGAGGATTAGAAGCACGCTATGTTTCTGATGGGGGATTATATCGCCGAGACAGGGGGGCAATTGGCGTAGCGAGCGCCTCACTCGAGAAGAGCGTATCCACAGCCTTTAGGCAACACTTATTTGACACTCTTGCTAAGTACCTCGGCGGTCAGGCCTGAAAATGCTCAGGGCCAGAAGGTCAGTCGATTTTTCTGGAGTGTCGATTCTTGCAAGGAAACACGCGCGTCTGAGAAGACTATGCCAAGAAGACCTACTTGCTGCAATCGATCATTTAAAGCTACAATTATCCTACGAAATTACAATTTCCCTTTGATCTTGTGCTACTGAAACTGCATAGCACTAAAGCTATGCTTGTAGTTTCTTATATATCTTCACCTGAAGAAAATAAGACTCATCTACAGTAGATTTAAGGAAACCTTAAGTGCACTTAAGTGACAGGTAGATTGACATTGGACGCCAAGGTGGCAAAGGCCACATGAACTTTCACTTGTCTGGGAGTTCCGTGGAAGAAACTCAACCCTCAAGTTTCATTTATCTGAGAAAATTGTAAGTAAACTTGACGCGTAGATCGATCTCTGAGGCCGTGGTAGCAAAGGTTACGTGGAAGGTCACTTCTTAACTGCCACCTAACGTCCTCTTGATGTTGTCTTCTCCCAGATCAAAGGTGTTGAAAATAGGCATAATCACCTGGCCTACACATCTTAACGTTCCCGTTCCAACCATACACGTAGTTAGCTCAACATTTCCGATAACCTGAGGCCCTTTCATCAAAACCTTTTGACACGGAAAAACACATGCCGATTGTTGAGTTGATTAGAGGTTGTTTTTGTGTTCGATCTAAACACATGGAAACAACGACTTACTGAATAAGGTCACGCACCCGGACCAATTGGGTCAATAATTGTGAAGAAGGTCTTAGATAAGGCCGATAATCCCAGTTTCCTTGTGTTTGATCAAATCGCCGCTCGCACTCCTTAGTTGGATCGAAAGTTTAGATTTAATCATAGGAAATTCGTTCCGTTACTCCAACTCTCCAATCGTTGGTTGCCCTACTTGAGATACGTTTTATAGTGATAAGAATTCAACTCTGTTGATCACGACTGTTTCGTGTTTTGGCAATTTGGTTTTAATAGGTATATGTTATGCTTTTAATCGTATTCTTAATGTCGAGAGCTCTTCGTTCCTTCCTTTATTGCATTTTATATTATCTTTGTAACTTTCAACAAATTTCATGCCGCGATTTCTATGTACATGCTAGGTGATTGAATTAAACTGAACTGAACTGAATAAGAATGCGCGATGCGGTATAATAGTTGCTACAGATTACAAGAAGCGGCGTGCCACAGCTCGTTTCAAGTTCATTAGAAACTAGATCAATCCGGTCCCGGGACAATACCACTGGATCAGACAGATGGCCTCACCACTCCCCACCGTGGTTCGTAATTTGTCTGGCGGCTATTTCCCAAACGCCCGTTTGTCTGAGGGGTGTTTCAGCCTTTCTGATTCTCATTGTGTAATTAGAATTCGCAATTTAGGCGTTAATAGCAGTTCCAAAGACATTCGGGCTGGTAGAAGGGAGAAAACAGTTTGCGGTGCCTCCGTGATCTTTTGTTTACGATGTTAGGAAACATAACATTTTAAGTTTCCCAGAGTTCACAAGGTTTCCTTTATTTTCTCCGCGTATGCTGCTTTCTGTGTGTCTCTCTCTGTGTATGCTTGTGTTTTCGTAGTTTATTTCTACATGCTATATTTGAAACACAAGCTTAGGTCAAAGGTCCCAGAAAAGGTTCTCCCGTTTCCTGTTTTCTGTATGTCGATCTTGCCTTATGAGAGGCATGTGAGAAAATGAATATACAGAATCAGAGAACATTTCAAAATAATGAAGAAACCAACAAATTTACACGGAGCTCACGGAGGTATGAGATCTTCTACTTCTTCTCACTGATTTGCACTTCTAACTAAACATTTCTTTTTAACTTCCCTTTGCTTTGATTGCTCTTAAATTCGTCCACTTCACAGAACCCAAATTCCAGCAGAGAAAGAAGACTTAGTTTCTCCTTTCAGGGGACCGAGCATCTTTGTTTTGCATCGATTTTTTGGCCGACTCCTCGGCGAAAACTAATCAAGCCTGACCAGTCATTAAGCGCGAGATTTTGGGCAGTGATTGCGGAGTTAACAGGACCCCTTAATTATCGAACCGTCATCTGGAAGCGAGTCGACACAAACATGCAGATGGGCGGTTCAACAACCCAGTTCTGTCAGAAGTTGGCCGGCTGTTTTATGTGTGCAGTTTGACCGCGGCGTATTTGTATCAAGGCGGAACCTATTGTGTGAAGTACTGGTCCTCTAATCAAAGTGTTTATACATGTATTCTAACTTCGTTTTTGTGCTGGGTATGCACGTGTTACGTTCGTCGTAGGTCAAGTTTACTGGAACTGGGAACGTGATTAGGAAAGCTTTGGTTATTTATACCATTTATTTAGTATTGAAAATCTATTGCCTTTAAAAAAACGTAACTACTTTTACATGGGATAGCGATAGGTAAAAAAAATTATATCCCATTATACCACCAAGAGTTACAACACTCTAAACAGTTCATATGGTACATTAATGGAATAGCACCCCTGCTATCCGATTAATTTACCAGAAAGAGATTCAGAATTTCTGTATATGGTAGATTAATGGGATAGCACCCCTACTATCGTGCATGTATGCATTTGTCCTGTGACGGCAAGTTCGTAGGTACTTCGTTCAGTTCTGTCATAAATACTCTGAAAATCGCAAAACCAAACAAAAATCTGAATCTGTATTGCATGGCGATATTATCACTCTTTGGCGTATCACACCAGCGTAGGATATAATATGCTGAGGCCACATTTCCAAACCGGGGCCCGGCCCGCTGTTTGCATCAACCAAAAAATTAACAATTCATATCAAGAATATATAATAGATAGTATTCATGATTACTAGTAGTTTCTAAAACGTTTTGTGTTTTCTTGTCTGTTTTATCGTACTTTTCGTTCCCAATAGCTGCCCGGCCGGGCCCCGGTTTAAAAATGTGACTTCAGCAATACCAAAACAATAGTATCTATCAGGACTATCTTGTAATCTTCAGTTTCTCATACTGAGAGTAGTGCTGTCGAATATTCCAGATCACAAATTGCAAACAAACAGATTAATCTGGGAGCCATATCAAATTGAGTGAGTGATCCTTAGGATTAGAGTGCATTATTACATTTTGCAATATTAATCTAATGCATATTTACGGAAGGGTGAGGCAAGATAAGGCAATTTCAAAATACAGGAATTGATTGGAGAAACATCTGAAGGCTAGATACGAGTACTAGATCACCCCCTTCAAACTCCTTTCAAGCCGTACCCGGAAATTCAAGCCGTACCCCATGCCCGTAG
>NW_017804376.1:129370-216198 GCF_001625305.1 Branchiostoma belcheri
TATGTAAAGGTCCACTTTTTGGTCCACGTTTTATGTAAAGGCCCAAGATTTTTCTTGAAAAGATGGACTGGAATCGTAGAAAAACTGCTCCCTTTGCCATTGAATAAAAATTATCTTTGATTTTTTTCTTGGAAATCCTCTCAAAAATGCACGAAATGCCATTTTAGAAGGTTCATTTTTCAAAATTTTCCGGGGGAGCATGCCCCCGGACCCCCCTAGGAACCTCGCGCCTTCGGCGCTCGAGGTCCCCTCAAGCAGTGGGAAGAACCCCCCCATTCAAAATCCTGGCTACGGGCATGTACCCGCTCAAAAATTCTGGCCGTACCCGGAAATTCGTGCCGTACCCGCGAAAATTTCAATCCGTACCCGGCGGTAATTCGTGCCGTACCCTGTACTTTTTCGCCGTACCCAATTGTGGATATCGCTCAGCCCCGGTGCGTAGTCCATGTAGATGCGGTGGTGGTGTTATGTTTTGCTGTCTCATTTATTAAAAAAGTACATACAAAATCAACACATATGAAGAAGACTTGTTATGATTGACCATCCATGTTAAGACATGGAAATATTTTAATGTAAACATTCCGAATTTGATCGGGGTCATTTTGAAATCCTCGCGTGGTTTCAAAGGGCTTACGGAAATCAATAAATCTACTGACTCATTTTCCAAAGGTGACTGGCCTTTTCGGGAAAGGCCGGTCTATTGCTATTTTGTTGGCTTAGAAAGCAGCCTTGCGGCCCAAATGATACTGGAATCTGAAATGAGGATCATGTATTTAGGGGACAAATATGTACGAAGGTTAAGAATTATGTCGACCAACTTGCTTAGAAAACTTTTTCAGTCGCAGTTCTTTGCGTTGAAAGGATAATCTCTTTTCGAGTAATTTCGATGACATGTGCCAAAATTTCTAGATATTTCCACCTCCATTCCTGATACGTAACAAACAAACAAACTATCGCGAGATGTTCATATCTCGCGAGATGTTCAAAAATGTTGATATGGTCACGGCCATTCGGCAGAACGTATTGCGCATGCACGAGACCCTTATGCTATTGTACACAGCGCTTCGGCAGAACGTCTCTCTTTCAATGTTGTATTCGCGTATCTAAGGTTGATATTCCGTCTATAGTTTTCAGTAGATGTTGTGTCGGGAAAGATATCGTCTCCAACGGGCAAAATTCTGATGCAACGTTGATCACACATCCAAGGAAAACCGTAAAAGAAATAAAAACGATTTTAAAAGCCTGTATCAAAAAAAAAATTTTTAAGCGCCTGGGGGTATTCGGTCACTCTACCTTCATGCTAAATCCCATGTCATTTGGCCCCAAAAATGAACTGCAGCCATAAAAATCCGAGTTTCGCGCAGACGCAATACGTTCTACAACTCCAAACAGTACGTTGTAAACAACCAATCAGAGACAATGAAATGGTCGTGACGTCTACTGTCACTTTCTAACTCCGAGAAGTTTGAAATCCACACAGCAGGAAAAGTTTTGGAAGTGGATTACGCTGCGTACTGACCCACTGGATCAGGCAGCAGAGTACCAGAATAGATTACTAGCCTCTCCTCCCTCTTATAATCCCCTTAATCCATCCCCAGACCCCGGCGGCAGCCAACCGTACAGGCCGGCGAGTTCTGAATGCGTCTGTAGTGCCAGCCAGGGTGCAGTTGATGTGCCCATTATATGCTTCATCAGCGAGGGGCACCGTCTGTGATGAGGGGTCGGGCCCCCTGTCTGTCTGCTATCAGATCAGAAAACATAGCCATGAACCACATGGCTATGAAGCAGAAAGACTCATACATCACGAGATGACACAACTAGTCCCACGCTTCTCAAGCTATCACATTTCAACAGCAGACTTATATTTTACGGTGAGTTCCCTCGGCTGTCGCCCCCGTCAAGGCGCAGAGTGACGTAGTGTGCTCGCCATTGGTCGCACCAGACGCGGGTATTGGCTGCGGAACTGATCGAAGAAAACAGTCTCTTCGGCGATCGATAACGATTGTTCCGTAAAAATAGAGAGGAAAGGGGCACCAAATGGCGGTTGGGCGTAGATATTGTTTGTCATCTATCTGTGTGTATTCATTTTGAGCGCAAAAGTCTAAGTACTACTAGAAAGGTAACATTTGCAAAGCAAATGCATAATGTTTACCTTCGCATATGGTCTGCTCTAAATGTTTACTCAAACACATTCATATATATAGTCAGAAAGGAGTCTAAATCCCTTCTGCTGTAAAATTGCAACATAATGTAACCCAACACTAGTGATCATGGTAACAGACAGTCTGGTTCAGGTCATTGACCTTTTTGGTTTGGAGAAGAAGAGGAAACGTAGCAAAAACAATGTTTTCCTTCGGTAAACATAAAAATAGCAAACGATGCTGTGGTGAGTTATGAGCGATCCATAGTACACCGCCCAGATTTTTGTAATAAAACAGACCCGTCGCCCTCAACTGTCTCCATGATAGAACCCTGTTCCATGTGGCAATAAGGCACAATGTGAATGCCAACAATTGCAGAAACGGCGGACAATACATAACACATGGCAACAGATCAATTAGAGGTTTGTTCGTAATGCATGGATGTGAAAATGCTGCTTCACTACTGTTAATTAATGATAACATCCTGTATGTGATTTAACCCTCTCAGTACCACGTTCCGGTAAGATATAGATTCACAACCGGACAGAGATACCAAAGGGGTTACGGTATAATCCATAGTGGCTGCAAGGTTTGCTTCTACTTCCAAAACGGTGCAATATATGAAGAACCACAATCATTCGTAAAATGTGATGCCTCAGTGCTTCAAAATAGTCAAGACCATAAGCATTGAAATGATAAAAAAGCAATGACAGAAGTTACCCAACTATAAGTGTCAAGGTCGAGCTTGTGTTAGATAACTTTCCCCTCAGCCAACATCAGCTAATAACACGCAACCATCAAATCACAGTTTAATTCTCTTGGCTCGGTGCACTTCCTCTGCCCTTGTCAATTCGCCAAATAGTCAAGACCATAAAACATTGAAATGATAAAAAAACAATGGCAGAAGTTGTCCAACTGTAAGTGTCAAGGTCGAAGTTTTGTTAGATAACTTTCCTCTCAGCCAACACTCAGCTAATAACACGCAACCATCAAATCACAGTTTAATTCTCTTGGCTCTGTGCACCTCCCTTGCCCTTGTCAACTCGCCAAATAGTCAAGACAATAAAACATTGAAATGATAAAAAAACAATGGCAGAAGTTGTCCAACTGTAAGTGTCAAGGTCGAAGTTTTGTTAGACGACTTTCCTCTTATCTAGCCAACTGTCAACCAACACTCAACCATCAAATCACAGTTTAATTCTCTTGGCTCGGTGCACTTCCTTTGCCCTTGTCAACTCGCCAAACCTTTTCCACCGCCAGTTTCCTGTGCCGTTTGTTATCCTGGCCGGTAAAACCATTTCAAACGACTATCCGATCACGACGCACGTTCAATCCAATCAGACATCCTACTTCTGACCTTTAAGTAACGCGGGTTTCAATGATAAAACTCAAATAACGTCACAAACCTCAAGATTTTTATTATCTTACCAAGGGTTACACTGACCTGTCTTTTATCTTCATACGAAAATGACATTAACGTTCACTTGCTCTCTCAGACACTTTTTGCCCACTTTTTGCCCAATCAGTTTTCCTCGGCAAAAGCTGTCGTACACTACAAGATTTCCTTACCGATCCCAAGGGACATGGACGCGGCAGAGACAATATCAGGTTTGACATTACCCCTGACCTAGCCTGCTTTCCCAGACACTTATTTCAGTATGTGGGTAAAAGGTAAAGGCAAAAAAAGCCACATAGTCTTTTTGTGGGTAAAAGGTAAAGGCAAAAGAAGGTCACATAGTCTTTTTTGAGGGCGAAGAGGCAGTGGGTTGTTAATCTACTGTGGTTTGGACATGATATTGAAAGGCGGAGCCCATCCCTCTCCTTATGCTGAGGTCACAATTCCCTCACGGGGCCCGGCCGGGCAGCTTTTGGGAACGAAATATACGATATAAAAGACAACAAAACACAGAAAAGTTCCTAATAACAATCATGGCAACTATTTCTGTATATTCCTGATATGAAATGTTAAATTTTCATTCATACAAACAGCCCGGCCGGGCCCCGGTTTGGAAATGTGACCTAAGCATTACACAGCCTTTTACCTCCCCAACCGAATTCAGGTACTCATTTACACCCGGGTGGAGTGAGGAACATCGTGCATTTCCCAAGGACACGACGTCAAGTAAAAAATGCTAGGAATCGAACTCGTGACCGTTCGATCTCTGGGGGTCACCGACAACACAAATCCATCCACGAGGAGGCAGTATATGCACCACCCAAATAATAACCAAAAACTTCCGGCAATTGTGGGCAGGTCAATTTTGTCCCTATTACCCGAATAGGCGTGTGGTGTTCCTATTAACTGAATAGGCATGCCTTGATAACAAAGCTTAACTCCAATCTTTCCTACAGAGTGTAATCACAGCGTTATGGTCTAACCTCCTCCCAAAGGGTGATCGTCAAATCAGCTTCTTGACCTTCGTTGGCGAGGCAATCAAAGGGGGAGGCTTTTCCGAGTTTGGCGGCGCGCGTCCTTTGTTGTATCTCATGGGCCATCAGTATCCTCAGGAAGAAAAGGCTTGTCTGATCAAGCGATAGAGATTCGATTTGCCGCCGTTCAACTCGCATCAAATTCTTTCATCAGTTGTGTGGCTTTTACGATTGCACGTTGCGATTTAAAGGCGTCCAGTGCAGTTTATAGGCATTGGAAACACGATTTTTCAAAGCCAATATTCTAGTCATTTATCTACATACTGAGTTGAAACTATACACGGTCCCAATGTATATTGACCCTTCTGGAGCAATATTTTAACATATGGAAACATTTTAACATTCTGACGGAAAATGGTTAGTGGAAGGGCCCTGGGCTGATTTTTAGCGTACCGCCCAGAAAATAAAGGAATCATCTTTGAGGCTTGTTTCTGCAGTTTTAAATGCCCAAAGTATGAAATACTGATTGAAATGTGCTAATGTGAAACAATATTTGTCAATATCACAAAGTTTTCCGTATTCAGAATATTTCCAGTTTTGCCCTGACATTGCTTGAACTACGACCAGTCCAAGAAGTTGAGGCGTTGTACAAGCCAAACTAAAACTAAAATGTCAACTCAACCAAGGAATTTGGGAATCAAATAGGCTTGCTACAACCTGGATTCGTCATTAAGCTGATAGAAAAAACGCGACTTTAGCTTTGTACCATCCAGGTAAAGGAATGTTTGTGGCCACATTGGACGTAAATATACGAGCATTCCATTTCCGGGGAATAAGCCATATGAAATTTCACGCAACATTAAGAACCACATTTGAAGCACCGGTGCAATTTTTCTAGGTCATAAGATCATGCACCTTTTCCGCATTTTACCTCCAACTCCTGTTCAGTGGCTATTTATAACCTCGATTTTTTGTACAGCATCCAATGCTATTTCTGGGTGGCAAAATTGGAAATATTCTGAATAAGGCAATCTGTATGATATTGACACATACTGCCCCACATTAGCACATTTGAATCAGTATTTCATACCTTGGGCATTTAAAACTGCAGAAACAAGCCCTATATTTTCCGGGTGGTACCCTAAAAATCAGACCAGTGTCTTTCCAGCAACAATTTGCGGTCATAATTTTCCGCATTTATGTTCCACGAATGTCGATTTACACTAGCATAGTATTGTTTCAACTCAGTATGTAGATAAGTGACTAAAATATTGACTTTGAAAAATCTGGTTTTCAAGCCCTAAAAACTGCATTGGGTGCCTTTAAGATAGGATCTGACAAAAATGCACTGTTGTTTTAAGGAGGCATAGTACAGGTAAGTCACAGTAGTCAGTACAGTAAAATACTATTATTTCGTATGTAGAGCGTATTTCTAATTTGAAAAACAAAACTTGACATATCAGAGTCCGCTGCATAACCTAGATAGTAAATAGTACAAGTCACAAAATTAGGTCTCTCTGTATGTGTAATTTCCCGAGGGGTTTTGAGGTGGATGAATTGTCGAATCCGCCAGATGAATGACCGCCCGGTCCTACGGAATCCATCGGACACCCGGTCACATCGCCGCGGCTGGATAATGACCACGGCCCGCCGGAGACAGATGACCGAACATACCCTAATGTTTCCTTATCCGGTCTGCTGAACACATAACTTATAGGACCTCACGTCGTGCTTTATGTCTTCAAGCAACTCTGGAATTTTAATTCAGGTATCGAGAATCGATCCATAAGATGTTCCGGGGGGAAAAAGGAAGGGTTGTCAGTAAAAGTGAGATTGTATCAGGGCGATGTTTTAACAAGGCACAAACTGCCCAATTTGATTTTTTTTCTCTGTGTGGAAAGGATACTAACAGGCTGAGAAATCCCGGATCATTAAAATATTGGAATACAAAGTTTCTCTACTTTGAAAGGCAAGACCATTACTATACATGACTTTTATCATCTGTATCTGTATAGCCGGTATAACCGCCCTTTGGCGTCACACACCAGCTTCACAGGCACGCTTCGCTGAGGCAGATAGAGACATTACACCGAACGACTTGTTACACACAATCTTTGTAGATTTAATTGCAGGAGTTGTTTGAAGCTTTTTATTTATAAATCCAGTTTGTGTATTTTTGTCTAAGGCACACATACCGAGATAACCGATAACCGTTGCAAATAGATGAATCCTAAATGTTTACTATCCGTGTGCACGCAATTCTGAGGCATGTTCGCCTGTTGCCGATTTGGGGCAGTAAAAAATACCATTTACAGATATCGGCTCATATAATGTACAATTGTGCTGCACAGTTTGTGGCCCACCGGAGTAATACTGTATTCATTACTTATGATGGGGACAAATCAGGCATAAACTAAAGGTATCGAGGATGCTCATCCTTCATTTAATTTTTATTACCTCCGAGTACGGAGGTATTGTTATGTTTACCGGAGGAAAACATGTTGTTTTGCTAAGTTTCCTCTTCTTCTTCTTCTTCTTCTTCTTCTTCTTCTCCAAACCAAAAGGGTCAATGACCTGAACCAGACTGTCTGTTACCATGGTAAGTAGTGTTGGGTTGCATAATGTTGCAATTTTATAGCAGGAGGGATTTCGACTCCTGTTTGACCATATATGTGAATGTGTTTGAGTAAGAATTAACAGAGCAGACCATATGAAAAAAGTAAACATTATGCATTTGCTTTGATTGTGTGAGTGTTTGCTTGTCAGTTTCGGTGGGTAGGGAATTCCTAATACTACAGACTACGAACTAAAAGTTCGGACACAGAAAATTAAGTCCCAGAAGCTGGCCGCGAGCCAAAAAGTCGTTGGCGGGCTACCAGTGGAAAAATCCATAGAGCTAAAAATTCACAATGATAAATAAAACATAAAATTCACCAAAGCTTTCACTGAGGTATAAAATCTCCGATTTCGTGCTGTGTGTGTTATTGTGTGTGGTGTTATTGTTTAAATTATTGTTTTTCTGCGTGAATACACGACATGCCTTGCTCTCTATATGCTCTCTTCACAGAAATAGACCCAATATCGGAACATGAAATTTTAAAGGTTTTACAGCAAACAACCACACAATAAAATACCGCATATACAAGTATCTGGATTCCAGTTTTACATTGGGCCCCACAGGGGAAACGTATTGATCGAAAGACAGCTTCTCCATGAAAATGTTACAAATCGTCTTTGCCCGCTCGATGGCACAGACGAACGTTGTGCGAAGTAAGAATGCGTGAACTGCAAATATAAGCATCTCTGAGAATAGAAGACCTACAATGTATCTGTATCTTTATCTGTATCTGTATAGCCGGTATAACCGCCCTTCTGCGTAACACACCAGCTTCACAGGCACGCGGCGCGGTGGCAGCTGGCTATATTACACGGAACGACATGTTACACCTAACCATTGAACATCTAACTCTACACATTGTTTAAAGCTATCTAGTGATAATGCCCCTACGGTACTTGGTGACAGCGAGTTCCACTCTGCGATAGTTCTAGGAAAGAATGAGTTTTTGAACACCTCAATCCTTGGTTGATAACTCTAGTACTTGAAGGCATGACTATTTATTGTTCTTTTCTGAGCTGGTATTAGGTATTTAGTAGTCGGTACGTCCACCAGTTTATTAGTCATTTTAGTATCGAAGTACCAGTATCACTTCAGCTCTCGTTTCATTTGGCTATCTCTTAACTAGGTTTTATCAGTTACGAAATTATTATTACATAAATGGAAAGCGAATTAATATATTGAAGGCCAATGCTCTTGGTTTATGTGGCCCCTGTGGACTAATATGATATAATAAGATGAACGACCATTGCCACTTGGTTTTCGGCCGAATGCCTGATGAATGAAATTGATGCCTAAAGACGACTCATAGACTGGATATAACCAGATTTGGCATATTTTTCACCGTTGAAGTTTCCAG
Organism: Branchiostoma belcheri; assembly: GCF_001625305.1. Lineage (NCBI taxonomy): Eukaryota > Metazoa > Chordata > Leptocardii > Amphioxiformes > Branchiostomatidae > Branchiostoma > Branchiostoma belcheri. The sequence goes on from NW_017804376.1 coordinate 137,856, forward strand.
TTGTTATTCCAAAGTCACTCCAGATGACCGGGTTGATTCATTAAGCGAGGGCTTAGACAGGAAGTACGTTGACCTGGGGAAACGGATTGACGAATGGATTTCATTTCTGAACGGCCATATCGACGGAACTAATCTCACAAAAACCCATCTACAATCTGCACTTTGCAGGCGAATTTTCTAGGTAAACAAGTTAAAAACTTGCAGTTCTGCAGGCAAAATGGATTCTAGAGTTAAATGTTGTGCTGTGAATCACCGAGATTGTGTTCAACTTTCAACGTTGTGCCAGTTATGCAACATCATTTGCGACTTAAGCTGGATGGCTGCCATTATCTGGTGTGTTACGCCGAAGGGCGGTTATACCGGCTTTACAGATACAGATATACTGTATACTCGGTCTTCTGTGGGCTGATATGTTATTCCCACATTGTCGATCATGTGCACTCACACCTGCAAACCCATCAGAAGTGGTCTGGAAATACACGCTTCTCTAAGAATAAGTACCTTCTAATTTTCTCGATCTCCGGTTCCAAATCACTACATTTTGCTTCCATCGATATTCGGTATGATTTGGCATCCACTCAAGTTGATTTTACAAAATTACATATAATATTACACCGGTCTAAAAAACTCTAAATGTTTGCAAGTACGATGGTTACATATTTAGTATCCTGGTGGTTTATGACTTTTTTCTCCGAAGTGTTGATTGAAGATTGAAGTGAATAGTTTGTGCAAAAGGGCGGTTGGTTGAGTATCAGGCTGACGTATCTTACAGTAACTTGATTTACATGATTATACGAAGTTACTCCTACAGTACAAGATTCAAATCTTGAAGATTCCTGGAAAAGTTACGATTTTCTTAAGCGGCACTTTGTACCCCAGCTCTCCAATACAGAATATCGTCTTAACAATTTAAGCGGAGACTAGGTATTCATTTCGCGTGGCATTGACAAATAAAGGGCTTTGCGTAGAGAAGAATCGAAGGTTTCGGTTCGTTTAAAGAGCAATATAAGGTAGCAATATTAGCTCGCTTTGGGGTATACAGAGCTATAGAATGTCGTTGTGCTTGGTGATTATATCTGCTATGTGCTAGTAGCGGTTATATTGTCATTGAAAGGATTACATTACAGACACACTAAACCTGTAACAGGGCAATTTCCTCCTATTAATCCAGGCGTCTATTTGGCAACACGGGGGAGAATATAAATCGGTATTGACCGGCTCCGACGGGATGGCACGGTGGTGTCTACCTGAGGCCACAGCAAGTCAGTTTTATGGATGACATCCATCGCAGACTCCAAATTCAATGCGATAGGGCGAAAAAAAACAAGGCGGGCCAAAAGAACAATATTCCTACATTTTTAAATTTTTGACATCATAAACCTTGTTAAACAAATGATACCTATTTTGTACAAAGTTTTCTGTCAACCATTTCAACATCTATTTCTCACTGAATTGATAAATAAGTTTGAAAAATAAAAGTTTTCAATCGTTGTACAAACGGTTTTGATTCAGTGGAAACATCACATATACACAGCCACCATTACATATAAAAGGAATGAAATACATTACTACATCAGAGTAAAAGACAAAACATTAAATCAGAGCCTCTTCTTGTCTCCTTTCTTCATATTTATCTGCCATGCACGTCCCGGCATGGCAAGTTGGCAACAGATATCTTTACCTATTTACGGCATGTTGACCACTGTCAGAGGGCAACAAAATTTCATGTTTTTTGCGCGCTGATGTCATCCATATAAATTACTTGTTGTGGCCTAAGATGAACCTGACAAATCCCGGCCCGACACGCCGCACTGCGCGCCTCCCAGCTCTATGTCCTGATTAATTCCTTCAGCTTGCCTAATTCTCATCGCATGCTCTTGTGGACGAGTGGCCGTCAAAGCGCAGTCAGATGTGCACATGAGAAGTGGCCTTAGGAGCTGCACGGGGTAAACCAGGGTGCCGCACAGGGCCTGCGGGACGGCGGCACGAACTCAAGGTTCATCCGCAGAAGCTCATCTTTCCGGATCGGTCCCTCCACGGAACGGCCTTGGGCAGTCCGGAACTCAATATAGATTGAAAAATCCCGAGAAGGTTTACGTGGGGGTTAAAACCTCTTAATCCATAATTCATGGCTAATCCCCTGTACGGATTTGAAGTCCGATCAGGCCCAACAGTGCGGAACATCCAAGTGAGAGCGGATAGACCTTGTCACAAGGCCGGGAAGATTAAGAGAACTTTACTGACACAACAAAAGTACAGCGACTCTCGTAAGGTCTTAAACTACATGTAGAGATGCAGACAGATACGTGGGTACAACAAAATTAACCTACGTAGAAGACAATAGATGAATCAACTTATACTACTTGTTCTAAGGTCTAAACTTCTTTGATATATTTACCTATTTGTACACAATATTATTGACAGGTTTATTGCAAATCCATACCCGAAAGCTAGTTGCAAGTTACAAACATACAAGAACATTAAAACAAGGTATAAATATGTACATAATGAATTGTCTAAAACTATGGCTATGTCTAAAAGTATGTCTGAAGGGTTTGACTTCTCTTTTGTAAACCATGGAAGACATAATGTCCCACCTTTTCTAAAATCTGTGGGTTTCGTGAAGTTTAAAGAAGAATATTTTTGTTTTGTTTTGGGAAATTGTGATAAATTGTGAAGGTTTGAATAGTCAACTCATTTCGAGCGTTGTTACTTAACGAACAGTTTGAGATAAAGTGTATTATTAAGAAGGTCTCCCGTACTGCTCCCCATGCCACGCACGTCTCACAAGGAAAAGGCATTATAATTTGTAGAGATGCCGTAGACAGAATCATTACACCACAAAGAGGTCATCAGCCTTCATTAGGAGGATTTCATCCCCGTCCATCCAGCTAAAATTATCATCCCTGCAGGAAATAGACAGAAGCGTAGTAATTTTGCCGCGGCCAGCCGAGTGTGACCAGTGCGTCAGACCGTCCGAGTACTCCGATAATAGAGGGACTCCTTAAAGCCCCCGTACTGGGGAGACAATCTGGGAGAGGCCACGAGCAAGACATTCCTTACGTCACGTTGTAGATATTATTACAGACGGGCTCACGTCGGAAGACACCTGCTATGCTGCTGAAAAAGTATAACAAAGGTGTCATGTAGCTTGTCTTGGTCTAGAGAAAACACACTAAAACAACACTAAAACAACAGTTCAATCATCCCTCTGTGTCCCTGTGACTCCATTTTGGACTCATGTCTGACTTTAAGGAAAACGTTAAAAGCTTCTTACAGAAGAAGTTTATAAAGAGCTACTATTTGCTGAAGCTAGGTGACCCCAAATGTCATGTAGCCTCAAATTCACTTCATAAATACAAACAGATAGTTACATTTCTTTCTTGCTTTTTGACTTATGTTATCTTCAAGGTAGGAAACCAACCAGCCAACCAACCAACCAACCAACCAACCAACGAACACCAATAAAGATCTCCTCCATCATTAACACTTGATCCCAAATTTCCGCTGAAAGGTCAGCAGAAGAAAGATGAAGAGGATTTGACGAATGACCGGATATTGATAGATATAAATCACTTAAGGGTTATTGCAGGAGGTGGTAATTCCACACGATATTTCCCACATGGTGAATGATTGAACTAATTGCACATTCTTCATTATACGGCGTCTCTTAAAGTCGGTGAGTTTGCACGCGCACACGAGGGTCCGTTCAGACACTAAATCATGATGCGAATTTGCATTTTAATGGGGAAAGCATCAACTAGAATTACAGCCACTGCAGAGCAATTTTGCAAATCAGTCTCCCAGGCGCGACCCTCTGTTGGGACCGAGGTTACTCTCATCCCGCAAGTGTATAAATAGGTTTTCCTACCACCTTTTGCAAAACGCTTGTGACGTGTACGAAATTAGACAAAATTGTCGGGTCGAAGTGGTCAGAAGTTCGGACAAAGGAGAAAATCGTTCGGGCCGGATTTGTCGATGGCGGCCTATTACCTTGTCCATGGACTGGCCCCTTCGTGCATGGATGGTTTTAGACAAAGCCCTTTTCTCCAGAGGTAGAATCTTATCGATCAGTTCTCTCTCTGCTGATCGTCCTGGCAAAGTGAACATTAAACAGCCATTATTCGTCCCCAGATGTGAGCGGAGCGTAAAAATGGCACGAAGGGCACTTGCCTCCCCCAAACGCAACTTTCCAGTTCGATAAAGAATCGTGGCTGTCAGTGGCAGAAATAAAACTGTTATAAACTACAACCCCGCGCTGCGTTCGGCTGGAATAAATCGTTACATTTCGTCCAGTCGACACGCCTTTGGACGTCCACTTAAGTAGCTCTCTCATTTGACTGATGCAATGTGGATCCAAAAGGTATCGATTTTTCCATTTGAGTGTGAAAATAAATATTCATCCGCGGAATTTTCTTAACCAAAGAGTCTTGGCAGCTTCTACTTCTATTTCTCAGAGTCACGAATCAGAATCAGCGATATTTCACCGTGATTACGATGCAGTAAAGTGTTTCGTCTTGGGCCGCTACATATCAGTAAATATCCCCAAGACGCCGCGACATGAAGGTATTGCAAAAACAATCTTGGGTGTTCGAGCATTTGTCATGCTGGTAATCCACTGGAAATCCTTGCTCCAAGTGCGGATCGCTTTAAGTCGATCCCCCTGAAGCATCGATACGGCAACAGGTAACAGTCTCTTTGTCCACGATAAAGCACAATTATTCTCTGTCCTTGGCGATCGATGGTCTTCAAGGCAGGACATTCCGTTTTACTTAAAGGCATCTAATGCGATTTCAGAGCAGCAAAACTGGAAATATTCTTAATAAGGAAATCTTTGTGATATTGACACACACTGGTTCACGTTAGCACATTTGAGTCAGCATTTCATACTTTGGGCATTTAAAACTGCAGAAACAAGCCCCACGATGAGTCCTTTATTTATGGGTGGTACCCTAAAAATCAGCCCAGGGCCTTTCCAGTAACAATTTCCCGTCAGAAATTTGAGTATTTTTACTCCATGAGGGTCAATATACTGGTACATTAGGATAGTGTGGTTTCAACAAGAGTATGTAGATAAATGACTACAATATTGGCTTTGAAAATCGTGTTTCCAAGCCCTAAAAACTGCACTGGATACCTTTAACCATGGGGCACTGCAGATGAGATACCCCCCCCCCCCTATGGGAACGACCGACAAAGTTTCACTGCGTATTAGTACGAGATTGCCGATAATGTTGCTAATTGGCTAGTATAATTCTATCTCAGTAGTTTGAAGCCGCAGGACGCAATCTCCTCCACCTCGCGCGCAGAATACACCGGAGACGTTAAAATGCTGACTGTAGATCTACAAAGTCCCAGAGAGATTGGAATGTACTCCGGGCTAATCGTGTGTCCAAGGACCGACGTCAAAAAAGATAACAGTCATAGGAGGCATCTCTCCTTGGCCATTACAGGCCTAAGTTAGTCCTAACGGTACCACTAACACGATCTGGGATTAACAAATACACTATAACCACATCTACTGTAACGTTAATATTTATGTAATAATGCCACAACAGACTTACGAGTATGGTTTCTATTCGTATCTATGAAATAAAAAGTGGCCGTATTTTACTTGTTTGCATTTGCTCCAAGTGAACATATAACGTTAGCACAACCATGTATTCATGGTCCCGTTAATTCTTCGTGTTGTTTCATTCAGATCCTACATCGACTTCTTTTTAAGATCTGTACCTAAAATGTTATCCTTGATTGTGGTTTTGTAGCAAGTGCCGATGGAGCGGTTGTATCGGTACAAGTATATGCACTTAAATGCGCCGCCACGGTCTATATATGTTTGTATTAGCTAATGGAAATGCATACTAGTTCTCAACTATTGCCGGATGTACCCGCATATGGTACATTCCATCGATGTTCCAATTGAACTTTAGCTTGTGTGCATGTTCTGTTTTATCGGTTCCATTCCCCGGATCTCCGATATTAGTAATAAATTTGCGTCCGCCGTTACAGTTCATCGCTTAACAGGCCAAATGTGCCAGATAGCCGGCCTGTAACTGCAGGAATAATGCTTGTTCGGATTGACAAGGATATTCGTGTAGTACAGACAAATGGCCACGTGTGCAGACCCGGCAGAAAATCACTCACTGGCGGCATCGATTTGGGCGATACAGTTTGGGAATCGGTACATGAAAAGTTGCGTCGATAGCCAAGTGGTTGGGCGAGCGAACACAGGATTGAGAGGTCACGGGTTCGAATCCTGACATTTCTGGTTCGACATTGTGCCCTCAGGAAAGGCAATTGACACGACTTCTTCACTGAATCTAGATGTAAATGGGTACGATTGTGGAGGTAAAAGGCGAGGAAAGGAGAGGAATGGGCTCCGCTCTCCAACGTTGTGTCCAAGACGCAGTCGATTAGGAACATCCTGCCTCAAAAATAACCTATGAAACGTTGCGTTTTCTACATGAAAGCGAAACTTTGGACGAGAGAGGCACGGCCAAACTTAACTTCGGTATTTAAGAGGCGCGCGTGTACGTTTAAGTATCATTGGGAAGGTAATGCAACCAGTATTACAAAACTGAAAACGGTTTTGGAAAAAACGGTTCTGGATTTATACGATGTTTAAAGCTGAATGTTTAAAGTTATTTAGGGCATTGGAACGTCCCAGCTAGTATGCTAAACTTGGTATCATTGGGAAGGTAATGCAACCAGTATTACAAAACTGAAAGTGACTCTGACGAGTGTTCATCACTGGTAACATGTTCGCAATCGCACTCTGAGGAGAGAACCTTCTTGTCGACGCAGCGGTTATCCTTCCGAAGTGATGATGTAGTCATTGTCAGGGTAACTCCACAGATGATTGAGTTTGGTGTGCCGTAATTGCTCCCCTCGCTGTCGCGTCGATAAGATCTGAACGGTCCTCCGGAGCACACGACACATCCAATCACCAGTCCCGGCATCATTGGCGCGGGGATATCGACCGGGCAGCCGAGGATCGGTGAAACGTCCGCACCGTCTCGATCTGCAGCGAAGTGTGCCAATGCTCGGTGGTAGGACAGTGCCTGGGTACTCTTTATGCTGAGGTCATATTTCCAAACCGGGACCCGGTCGGGCAGTCTTATGGAGGACATTTATAAAAGACAACAGAGCACAAAAAAGTTTTTGAAAAGTAATTAAAACTAGTTAGAGTGAGAACTATTTGCGTATACTATTGATACAAATTGTTGATTTTTCGTTCATCGAAACAGCCCGGCCGGGCCCCGGTTTGGACATGTGACCTCAGCATTAGTCTTGGTAGTAAAGGTAAAGGCTACTATGTGACCATTGAGGACTGGTTAAGGAAAGTGTGCCCGTTAAAAGTAGCTGGAATCATTTCTGTATTGTTGGCATCCTTTTCGTCAAGTTTTCACATAACACATTGTATTTTCCCTCCACACATTGAAGCCATGTCAACATTAAATGCAAGAACATTTGAACATTAAATGCATTATCATTTCATCATTAAAGATCATTTCAACAACTCCTTTGGAGTATTTGGACTACAGAGTTAGGTGGTGATAACTACTTTTTTTCAGTTGAGGTACACGAATGGTATACTACAAATAGGAATTCAATGTCAAGGACTCAAGGTAAAAAAATGAAGATGTGTACAACAGAGCGTGTATAAATATTAGATATGTAGGCTGCTGTAATGGGTAACCATGTGTAGTTATTTGTAGGGCGTCATTTAACACAAGGAGCCCCACGTCCCTGTATCTGGAGTTGAACGTGCTCATACATACATACATGTACATACGAACAATAATTAGCATGTTGTGGGCGAAACTCGTGAAGGGGCAACCCAAGATTTCAAAGCAGGTTTTGATCCGCTGCCCTTCATTAAAGCAGTGATTTACCAATTCAGTGACACCGGGTCTAGGCACAGTCAACCGGGAAACAAGATGTATTGAAGAGTACCCGCTACTTAATTAATATGTATGCTGTTCTTGGCTTTGTTGCCCACACTGCCCGAGGTATCAGATTCACCCACCGCGATGCCACGCTCACGGGCCTGTCACCAACCACCGTGAAATAACTTTGAAATGACGGATGATCCACGGTCAAATTACCGATAGGGCAAATGAGATGCGGTTCCATTCTCTGTCCTTGTTGGTATATTGGTTATCTGATAATTGAACAGATAAGTAAATGCCATTTCCGGGTCACGGTGCACCCGTCTTAACAATGCATTACGGAAGTCATAAATTGTAAGTTGAAGGCGTGTCGCGAGTGTATTCGGTGTAATTTGAGTTGGATGAAGAATCATCATAGCAAACGTCTTGATGAGTTTCGCTCCTGAAGGGAGCCCTAAGGTAGTTCTATAGGTCTGTGGAGAAAGACCAGAACGTGGATTGGCGCGGCGTTCTTCATTAAAGAAAGCCATGTATTTTCATGTTTGTTTGCTTGCGTTCGCCTTTGAGAGCAACTCACCAGTTTTATACACCAGTTTTAAGTACAATCTGCGTAAGACCTAGCCTGGTTACCAAACCTATTTTTTGCTAGGATGTAGGACTCGAGAGCTAGAATAGGTTTGGTAACCAGGCTACGTAAGACCGGACTGTAAGGATCCACTCACACTTACATGGACCATTACTTTTGTTCGATAACTATGCCCTTCTCGAGATCTCTTTAAGTTGAAACTTCCACGCAGGCTATTCTTCTCGGAGAAGGACAACATTCATGCCGAAAGGTAGACATTATACTTTTAAATGATTCAAGAACAGCCTAGCCGGAGGCTTCGAGCAAGGGGCTTCCAGCCAATAGAAGCTGGTACAGTGACAGTGAGCTCCCCCGGAGCGTAATCCCAGCTGATGAGAAGAGCTTGCAGCCATTCCTGTCCGGGGAACACATCCATGTCAATGAGTGTAAATGATGCAAGAGCAAGCTAGCCGTGGGGGCTTGGTGTGAGGGGCTTACATTGTAGATAGACAAGCTGGTAGCTCATCGTCGGAACGTGACGGCGGGACCCACGGAGATCATCCCGGTGATGAGTTGAGATAATAGTGACAAGAAAATCATGATGCAGCGCTGATGGGTCACCGCATCGGCACGAGCCGCTCCATTAGCATTACAAGTAAGAATAATCCCCGCGTCATGACCGCATTTAAACATCATCGCTAATACCTCACTAACGCTCGTGATTCATCCCCGGATGACGACCCCGCCGAGGGAAGTCTATCTGAGGTTTTTGACACTTTAATGGTGGTTATCGCGGCACTTAAGTGTGATTCATAAGGTAATAAAATCCCCTCCTGGAAAATTATGAACCCACAGGCAGCGAAAGCCAAAGGAAAATGCATAAGCTGTGTAATCTTTTTCGTAACGTGCGGCTTACTTCTGAGGACGGTATAACCACACGCGCGTCCTAGAATAATTGCCCTCTGATGCTCCTGATTTTGTTGAGATAGTTCGCGGAGTTGGTGCTGCTAAAAGTCACCCGTGGCAAATTCCACAGACGCTGACATTTTCTGGACTTTGGCATTTTGGCATTTCAGCCTCGATCACAATCGTTACCATCAGTGGCAAACCTTTTGATTGGCGTCTTGCCGTTTTTGAGTTGGAATATCCAATCTTAAAACACCCACAAATCGCCTCAAAGCCGGGTGCAAGTGAGGATGATCACTTACAAAGCAGTGTTTCTACATACAGGAAATATGGCATGGTTAAAATGCAATACAAGCTACATTGTAACTTTGAAAATACCCAAAGCTAGAATTACTTCCGTGCACCACTTCCGGCAAAACCAACAATCACTAATGCATCACTATCATCCAAAGGCTGCCGCGAAACACATCAAATGGGAAAATGAATAGAGAATGCGATGTGCTGTGGATACGTTCTCTCCTATACATCTTCTTCTTCCTCTTTAATTTTGAGGCAGCCGCCTTCAACTAGCTGAAGATTCTGTTGACTTTTTGTGGTTAATACGAGATGGGGTTCGCCAGGCCTCCATCCAGGGAAGTCGTGTAAAGTGCATTTCCCAAGGACACAAGATTGTTGCCACGGCAGGGTTTGAACCCAAGACCTTTTGGTTCCGAGCCGTTACGGCTATCCTGTGGTCAACAATGATGTTTATTTATCGCCACGTTGCCCGGAGAAATTGCATCTCGCGGAGGCTTCCCGCAGTTTTTATAACCGTCGGAGTGGCAAACACAATTTGGGCGCCGTCCAACATGTAATTGTCGTGCGGCGGAATAAGACCGAGAGGATGGTAAATGGCACCCGGTCTATTTGCCGTGATTACGCCGCGGGAGGGCACACGTAAGATCCTTAATGGAAGGCACGCCCACCTGCCGGAGTATACAACACTGTAGAATATTGGCTACAATTTTGTCCGTATCAGGTATATAAACTATCGTTAATAAAGATTCAAAGGATAGGAACAAACCGGATTGCTGAGGTCAAACATCAATGCTAAGGTCACATTTCCAAACCAAATATAAGTTGAAAAAATTTGAGTGTACCGTCACCACGTCTTGTGATTACATGTTGGAATATATTTTAAAAAAACCGGCCCGGCCGGGCAGTCTTATGGGGCAGTCAGGATGTTGAGTTTTACTCTATACCTTTGTCAGAGTAAAATATGTACTATGTCCAATATAGTTGTTGCCATATATTGTAGGAGCAGGAAATATTGCTCTCCATCCGATAGCAATATTAATAATATTAATAAAGTCAGAAAGAGTAATGGTTTGTGAAATTTCCATAATTTCACCACCAAGATTCCGAAAAATAGAATATATTTCAAGGAAAGTATTCTTTTAGGGTTTGAAACACTTCATGGTTTAAGTCTTATCTCAACAATAAGCCCTTCAGTATCTAGTAGAGCGTATTTCCAGCCTATTCGCTATCTTTGCAAGTTAGATCTTTGCCTTAACTCTGCATAATGAGAAAAGCATAGTCTGGAAACAGTGGCGTCGGTTGCGCAACGGTTGGAGCGTTGGGCTCGGAACCAATAGGTCCCGGGTTCGATACTCACCGTGGCCCGACGCTGTGTCGTTGGAAAAGGCACTTTACACGACTTCCCCACCTGTACGGCGGAGTGACGCCCACCGAGCCTCTTAGGCTAATCTGTCTAACTGTGTGACAAAAATTGCAGATAAATTTTCATTTCAATGGTTATTCTGTGAGATATAACTACATGGTCTTTGTTTAATACATGCCAGCGAAATGTACAGTAAATCCTGTTTAGAGCTATGTTAAAAGGTAGTAGATCAACTCGCCATATGAGGATTTACGCAGACGAATATGGCTGTAAATTGGAAAGGCTGGTGACTAAGGCAATGTTTCACTTGGGAATGGAGAGTCTTATATTTCTTCTTTGCTTCGTCTGTGTAAAACCTACTGCAATTTAGTCACTACCTATTCTACCAGTTACATGTAAAGCTTGTATTAACAATTTGAGGAACCCTGTTTTACAAAAATACATAGCACAAATCGTTAAAGCAACAATTACAACTTCTTTAAAGCACGTACCATGGACAGAATGTGTATACGTGTGGAACATTGGTCAATCTTGTATCAGAATAACGTAACTGGCAATGGGTATGATATTTTTTCTTTTAGTACAGCTACGAAAATAAACAATATACACTTGATTTTATCGCCATATACGTGAGCATGACCTTATATATGGCTAGGTTACGGTTATGTGGTATTACGCTTTGGTTACGTGCTGGTTTTTAGGTATCTATTCAACAGCGTGGCGTCGGCATAAAGAGCACCTGCGAACTCTGATATTTCAAACCTAAATGTTTTCCCAGCACTTCAGTATTTCCTACAACATCCCTGCAGTAATTCATAGGGATTACACCAAACAAATTAATTCGTCGAGCTCCGTGATGGGGGTAGCTAACATTTAAGATTACAGACGCGGAAGCCTTAACCACAGCCCACACTAATGCATTTCTGAGCCGTGGTTACTTAGGAGTCTACACAGCATAATTCCTATCATACGACAAGCACAAATTGAATAATAATCCCAATTTCATGCTGTTTGAAACATTCATGAAAGCCCACGGCGGAAAACCACTCCTGCAGCCTTTCAAGAATTTTTATGGATATAGCTATCTAGAAAAGCAACGTCCGGTCTTTCATCATGCTCCAATACAGAAACTTGGAGAAATCTGAACTTCCGGAATGATATGCTATTAAGTGGGGTCACAACGGTACATAGTACAAGTAAATTACCTACAGCCATTTCAACTCATATGTTTATAATGCTTGCTGAGAGAAGTCAACACGGTTCGGATACAATCCAATTTTTGTAAATGCACTTGCGGGTGCAGTGTGGGCTTATTGGGCCGTATACGATTGGCCATGATTTGGCAATGGAGCTATATTTCTTACATAACCCGGCTTAAAATCATTTGGAATGGGTGGGACAAGGACAAATCTGCTTGATGAATAGGATTTAACCCAAGATTTCTCCTATTGTGTTGAAAATTATTGTCCAATCCGGCTTCAAAATGAATTCTACCAACGCGGACTAATCTTCAGGACATCCTAATAGTCTATATCCTCGTCCGTATGAACCATATTTCCTAACCGTGGTAAATGATGCAAAATTCTATTACTAGGCAATGGTACGTAGAGCTGATTTCGACGCAAATTTTCTAGAACTTCATTTGCGCAACAAATTTTCAAGGGCTTGGGATGGATCTAAGAATGTCCCAAAAGTGACGCCTCAAATTCGTTACCGCCTACAAAATTACTTGCAAATGCATTGAGTTGTTAAGGTTATATGTGAGTCACATAGACATTTCTTAGTTTCCAATCTAAGATTAAAAACAACGGAAACGGAGCTACACACAATTACACACCATTGTTGTGTAATATTAATAGCCCAATATAATTGGCATCTCATCGGCTCCGCCAAGCGTTTGAGCGTTTTATGGCTTCAATTTGTGTGATTTGTGTGATATGCTCACACAGTAAAAGATCCATAAATTTCATCGTTTGGCCCAATTTCTACCCAATCGATTGTTTCTTTGATCGATTTATTGATAGATTATATAATCTCTCGGGCAAATAATGGACAGAAAGTTATGAAATGTTAGCTTTGGTTCTTAGAAATAAGCAATCATTTTTGTTATTTTTATTTCAATCCGCAGCTGAGCTCATATTACTCCAAAAGCGATGACGATCCTTATTCTATATTTTTGGTTCCTAAAGATGAAGCTTTCGATTCTTATAAGCTGCCTCCTAGCCTGGTATCAGCACGTCGCCAGAACGAACAGCACCTGCGCGAAAACCAGGATTTTCCGTTGGATGTTTGGTCAATATTGCATCTGAAGTGTTCCCGTTGCAGACGATATCTTTTCCGACACAACATCTGAAAACTATAGACGGAAATACGACCTTAAATGAGACGTTCTGCCGAAGTGCTATGTATAATACACTACGGGCAGGTGCAGTACGTTCTGCCAACGTGCACATGGTATCCAAACTATTCTAGCTCCAGTCCGCTAATCTGATCTCTCCCTGCACCGGTCATTCAGCAAGAAAGCGACCAGAAAAGGGCAAGCTGTATCTGGGATGAGATCCCAGGCTAGCTTCCTCCCAAACTTCAACAACTTTTCTTGCTTCAGGGTTACAAGTGGATCTGCTAGCAATTAGTTCTGGTCTGCGATACCTGGGTCTTTTGGGGGAACTCGCTCAAGAGCAAGGACGCGGTGGCGTTAGAAAATAATTATCTGGCACCACCAGTTAATTATCGTCTCTGCATCACTCTATGTATCAATCCAAGTTCTTTGACAGTTCTTTGGTTACACCTGATGTTGTCTTTTTTCAGGGCCACCTCGAGATCGTTCTTTCGCGTATGTGCTGCGCTGACAAGAAAACGATTTCATAGGACAAAGGCACGCTACAACTAATAATGTATTCTCTTTATCCCTACATTTTTCACCCTTGACGTCTCAGACAACGTATCAGAAACATTGATTTTGCATCAAACACTGTAATAAAGTGCGATGAAAAATCGGACAAAAGGTTGTTGACGGTGCATGAATCATATCTCAAAATATCGACAAGCCGCCTTCTCAATAGAATACAAAGCAGACGCGTTCACAATGAAGCAACTCAGGCGATGGAACTTGAGAGATAGCTAGTAAGATATCAGGTGTCTTCACGCTGACTTTGTCACCGCGGAAGAGATATAAAGAAATGCAAAAGTTTCTGTATTTACGCAGCGTGCATGCGTGAAATTGAATTCCTGTCAGTCGAGAATGGTGGTCATTCCGGTGCGTGGCCCACAACAATAAGTCAGGTTTGGTTCGATACTGTCCTGTGGACAGCGCTGCCCCAACTCACCGATCAATTCTGACAGAAAGTAATCAAGACGGTGACCACGGCTCATCGCCGGATGCGCGGCGGGCAAGGCTAGGCCCGATGCCGGCTTGTCGTATGAGCCGCTACGACAAGGGGAGGCATGTATCTGCATGCACAATTGGCAACCACTGTAATAGTAGCGCTGCGGTCGCTGAAAACGCGTCGTGCTTAGATTGGCATTGTACGTGCCCGAGGGCCGTCATATATATAGGTAGGACAACGTGAAGTTTGAAACAGATGTATCATGAGTGTTCTTGTAATATTGTGCTCAGAGTTTGCCACTGGCAATCTTTGTAATAGTGCATGCAGTCGTAGAAAAAGCGTACTTCTTAGATTGACATAAAGACTCATATGCATGCCCGGAAGTTGTCATATAATTTGGTGGGACAACGTGAGGTTTGAAACAGATGTAGAGTAGTTTTGTAAGTAATTGTGCTCAGAGTTTGCCACTGGCAAACATGGCAATAGTTCTGCAGTCGCAGAAAATTGTCGTTCTTCAATTGACGCCCATACTCGTACATGTCCAGGAGGCCGCTATATATCTAGATGGGGCAGCTTGAAGTTTGAAACAAATATATAGCGTCCTCCTGATCGTGCTCAGCGTTTGCCACAGGGAACACCTGAAATAATAGTGCTGTGGTCGCAGAAAAGAGTAGTTTTTAGATTGAAGCCAAAACATGTCCTGGGGGACGCCATAAGTTATATGGGCAGGCCAACGTCAAGTTTAAAACAAATATATAGCGTCCTCAGTAACTGTGCTCAGCGTTTGCCACAGGGAACACCTGAAATAATAGTGCTGTGGTCGCAGAAAAGAGTCGTTTTGAGATTGAAGCCAAAACATGTCCGCGGGGCCACCGTAAGTTTGTATGGGCAGGCCAACGTCAAGTTTGAAACAAATATATAGCGGCCTCATAACTGTGTTCAGCATTTGCCACAGGGAACACCTGAAATAATAGTGCTGTAGTTTCAGAAAAGTGTAGTTTTTAGATTGAAGCCAAAACATGTCCTGGGGGACGCCATAAACTTGTATGGGCAGGCCAACGTCAAGTTTGAAACAAATATATAGAGGCCTCATGATTGTGCTCAGCGTTTGCCACAGGGAACACCTGAAATAATAGTGCTGTAGTTTCAGAAAAGTGAGTTTTTAGATTGAAGCCAAAACATGTCCGGGGGGCCACCCTAAGTTTGTATGGGCAGGCCAACGTCAAGTTTGAAACAAATATATAGCGTCCTCATAACTGTGTTCAGCCTTTGCCAATTGCACAGGGAACCTCCTGAAATAATAGTGCTGTAGTTTCAGAAAAGTGTCGCTTTAGATTGAAGCCGGGGGACCACCATAAGTTTGTATGCGTAGGCCAACGTGAAGCTCGAAACAAATATATGGCGGCCTCAACTGTGCTCAGCGTTTGCCACAGGGAACACCTGAAATAATAGTGCTGTAGTCACAGAAAAGTGAGTTTTTAGATTGAAGCCAAAACATATCCGGGGGGCGCCGTAAGTTATATGGGCAGGCCAACGTCAAGTTTGAAACAAATATATATAGCGGCCTCATAGCTATGTTCAGCGTTTGCCACAGGGAACACCTGAAATAATAGTGCTGTAGTTTCAGAAAAGTGTAGTTTTAGATTGCAGCCAAAACATGTCCGGGGGCACCATAAGTTTGTATGGGCAGGCCAACGTGAAGCTCGAAACAAATATATATCGGCCTGATACCTGTGCTCAGCGTTAATACTGCTGTAGTTTCAGAAAAGTGTCGTTTTAGATTGAAGCCAAGACGTCCGCGGGGCCACCGTAAGTTTGTATGGGCAGGCCAACGCGAAGCTCGAAACAAATATATGGCGGCCTCGTAATTGTGCTCAGCGTTTGCCAAGTACGTCGTCATATCAGAGCTTCGCAATTCTAGGCAATGTTGATGGGTTAAGGAGACCATAATACCTCCTGATTCCTTCATGCCATCGATGGGGTTTAGCTTAAAAGAAAACACGGCGCCGCTGCACTTTGGAAGGGTGGTAATGATCATCCAATTGTCGCGCTGCCGTTTCAGAAATCCCTGTGACCTTGCCCTTGGCCCATCCAACAGGGCTTTCGAAAAAAGACGCAGGTGCTCACTCTCTAACGGGAAGCATTAAGGGTGACGGTCCAAAAGAACACCACAGTGAAAAGAAACGGCTTATTGGCCATAGCGGTCATTTAGAGCACTTTCACGGGGCGGGTGGGTAACAAAAGATGCCGTAATGGTAGGGCAATCCGCGGAGACGCAGGTGTCTATTCATTGACACATTGAGTGAATCTTTTCAGCGGGAGGAAAGAGATCGATGGGCGACCGTTAGGAGGAGATGAATATGAAATTTTAGAACCCCAGACAGGGCCTTCTATGATGGAAACTTGCGCAACAGGGGTCCCATCTGCAATATGGGTTAGAATGAAAATAGATTCTACCAGCAGAAGCTAATTCTACTGCAGTGTGAAGCGGCTCGCACTGGAAGATGTCGGAGGCGGACCTGGTGGAGATTTCATTTCCCCGACTGTACGTGCCGCCTGTCTCCCAGTTTTATTGCCTTTGCGGGCTACTGCACATCCTCGTGTAAAAATAGGGCGGCAAACTACCGTTGGTTTAACCGTAATCCCTAACTGCCTGCAGATATGGTACCGGGCGTATTCATCTATTGGTAAATTGACAATAGGGCAAATGAAAAGGGCCCGGACCTCGGCCAGGTCTTCGATTTGCAGATGTTCCAGATGATTCCGTCCAGCTAGTTATTTGCTATTGAGCCCCGGACGGAAATTATTTCCACACGCGAAACGAGATGTTAAAACTGAGATTCGATGATCGTGTCTGTACATGGATAGAATGAACCATTTTGTTTCAGAGCACGTAAAAAAAGTAGTGGAAAACACACAGGCAATCATTGTCCTGGAAACATAACCAATTGTACAAAGAACGACATAGAATAAAGAAATCATTCAATACCTTCGTTTGTGGCTTAGCAGGTGCATTAAGAAATCATGAACATCCGATTAAGAACATAGATAATACGTAATGTCCAAGTAAGAAGACATAGAACCGCACATAGCATAGCCATAGGGCCGCGCCTTATTCACAGAACATACCACCAGTGCTTTGCACTGACTTTCTTTTACTAAGTAAACACAATTTGTTATACTGACGGATTCTGTACCAAGACAACTGCCAACAGTACATCGTTACAGTAAAGAAAAGTCAGCGTCGCAATGAAATTTGGTGCAGAAATAAGACATGGATATGATTACCTTGCGCTACCGATGACAGGGCAGTAAACACCAGAACTGTTAACACGTTCCTCTCCATCTCTCTCGGCTGTAGCTTCGCGATCTTCTCGGCAGGACGGCTCTACAGTTCTCTCTGGCTCTCGCGAGGCAAAGAAGCAGCAGCTTTTGCTAAGTCTCCCAATTGCTGACCTCCTAGGGCCAGCTAGCGTGCGCAGTTCTGGCAGACTCCGCCGACTACGATATGTAAATCAAGCCTTGGTGGTGCGGATGCGGGGAGACTTGTGCGAGCTGGCACCGTCACCACCAAGAAGTGTTGGCCATGTCATTATTTCTGGCCCAACTGAAACTCTTGTTTCCCATCAGAATGAATGGTAAAAAAGAGCTCATTTTGAAGCAACGTTGTAGTATAAATGATAAATGGCAACGATTCATCAGAAATTGATTTGTACGTAAGTACTCAAAGAATATGCAAAGAAACAACAATGATTTATGAACCAATCAAGGTTTAGACTAAGAATACGACCGTTTTCTGAAATTACACATTCCATTTTGGCGAAACGTTCCTTCGAACATCGAGACAGAAGCAAAAATGATACATGAAAACTTTTCCTCGTTTTCCAATGGCCAAAAATCCGGATATTTCCTTGTAATCCCCCAAAAAATGATGACGAAAGGAACCAATCTAAAACGGATTTGTCCTCATCCCTCGGAGATGACGGCAACCGTGGAAGTAGGTTGGGCTTGTGCGGTGAATCCTTCGTCCTTCGCCGCTGCAATTCCGCCGCCGTGTCGGCGCTGATGTAGCCAGGGATCAGCGACCGCCCGTGTGGCGTGCGGTGATGTGGTGTGCTATCGGACAATGTAACCCGCCCAGCCACCAGCTACACGCAGGTCTGTAATTGCACGAACCATTAGAACCAACGGGAGGTCAGAGGGGCGCTCCGATTTTCTACTGCAGTAAACGGCCAGCATTTCTCTTCCGAAAAAAAATAACGATAAGGCAGCCGGCTTCCTTTCAAAGCCAAAATTTTTATCACCATTCCATTTCGGTAATCAGAAACAATATCTGCCGCCAGGAGGTCATTAATCCTGGTGCTTTGGGGAGAGATAAGTTAGTACCCTTCTGCAGAGCTCCTATTGTGAGATCCATAACTGCATTGTCGGGAGGCGTCTCACAATTGCGAAGAATTGTAGCCCACTGAGTCAACGATAATCATGAGTAATAACGGGTCATAGACTAACATGATGTTCAATCTATCGACCATATTCTTACATATTTGATAGAGAAACGCCAGCTCGACTGTGAGTGGAGATTATGTTGGGGAGGTAGATTCTCCATGGAAGATTATTAACCCGACGATTGCTTTGGCTATTGCATCAGCTCGGTTTGATTTACTCGGGATCCCGTCAAGCCTTTGTGTCCGAGCGTCTAGACATGTCGTTCGGGCTTCAGGAGGGAAGGCAGTTTCATGAACAAAAGATGAAGCAATTTTCAGCATCAGAAGGCAGCAGTGACTCTGTGGGCGGTCTAAGCATATATGGAGTACAGCATCTTCGCTTGAAAAGCCCCTCCAATAACCGTCCCTAATGATGTGGCAATTGACATCTCGTATACCTACGTAGGGAACTCAATGGAAATTCATTATGTCATAGAATGAGGACCTACCTTCAGTAGCTTAGGCTCTTTGTGCAGTCTTAGATAATGGTTGGAATAGCTGATTTGTGTAAGAAATATAAGTCTCTCACTACAACCTCTAATGATGATGATAATCTAATGATAATCTTCAATGCAAATTCTTGCCAGAAGATCGATTCCAAGGGACAAAATAACACCGTATATTAGGGCCTTAACAGACAGTGAAAACAGCACGATGTATATAACCTTCTGTATAAGATTCTATATTGTTGTCCTACTATCTATTCTATTCATGACTTTTATGGTACCACTTCAAAGTCCCTGCGTATGCCTTGCAGCCATGGTGACATCATCTAGTTTGGACTGATATATAATGACATTTAACGTAAACTAAAAATAGCATTGGATTCTCCTTCCCAGAAGCCGCGTCGCCTAAAACGGTCCCCTCTAACACTCCCTAATGCCGTGGTAATTGATGCCTCGCGCCGGCATATGACAGTCGTAAACCCCCAGGGTTACTCTCCATGTCATTGAATAAGAGCCTGACTGGGGGCAACTACCAACGGCTGAAACAACTGCAATTCTAAGAAGGAAAACCTTTTACCTCCATGAAAAATGGAGGTATTGTTTTTGGTGTGTGTGTGTGTGTGTGTGTGTGTGTGTGTGTGTGTGTGTGTGTGTGTGTGTGTGTGTGTGTGTGTTTCCGCAACATTGTGATTATCATAACTTAAAAAGGCCTTAGTGAATTGTGATGATATTTGGTATGTTGGTAGGTCTTAGGAAGACAAAGGTCAGGGTCAAATATGGGCCCCTGGTACCGCAGCAGAACGTCCAGTTTTTGTATCTTTTGTCCCGAACATGCTATTATCTTGACTTTTTGGTGGGAGATAGCTTTTCCTGTCAGAAAGAAGGGATGTGAGTTTTGTCCCCCTAGCAGCTTGTTCTGGTTCTGGATTGTTTCTTGCTTTGTCCTTCTATAAAGAATCATTTCACATAGCAACTGAACGCCAATCCAAACAACAATATGCAATAAGATTAGACGTTACGACAGTCCAATGCCGTATGATATGTTTCCAACTACAATGTATCGCCGTCAGTCTTCTATGTAAAGGCGAAATAACCCCGAAAAAGTAGACTAATACATAATACGTGGCACGGTTCGGATCCAATTTTGGCCAGCTTTACTTTTCTGAAAGCCCTACGGGCACTGACAAGAAAAGAGACGTTGGACATATTTCTAGTCGTTTTTGCAAAGGCCAGGATCGTTTCCTTTCGTTACGGTTTATACATTGCACCATAACGGAACTTATAAACCATTTTTCTTTGCTGAAGTTCCGCAACTACTTTCACATACTAAACTACCGGTATTGAAAACAAGTAAATTGCGAAATTGACATGCACAACTGATAAATTTGATATGTTTTATAATGCAAAGTAGTTGCTACAACTTATCCTTGATATTCCCATGCTAAGACCCCTCAAATTCATAAGTCTGCCATTAAATACCAATAATGACTATTTAATGTAATTTATCATTTTGACACTTGCAATTAATTCTATCCTTCGGGCATGAGTTTGTATTAAAGATGATCATTATACAAGTGTCATAATAAGTATTATGGTTACAAAAACATGCGTTTGAAATAATGAACTTAAACGCTTCTCTGGAGCTTGAAGGCATTGATACCGTCAGAACTCCCACCAGATTTACAGTGAGTGATGCTATTTGTTAGGAGGTACTGAACAGGTACTGTTGATAGAAGTTGAAAGAACATATATTGCTGATGCTATAGATCAATGGTTGGTTCACAATGATGCCTTGCCTCATGCCTTAACTATCTCTTGGTCACGGATCTTCGTCCTTGCACTATATGTTTAAAAATAAATTCTAAACCGAAACATCATCATGCTCCTTCCCATATTTGTTGTTTGGATGAATAAATTTAGTCGTTGCAGCACTTGAAAAACAAGTGAAAGAAAATGGATAATAGAGATGATTACAGATTATTGCTCTTCAATTGATAGACATGGATTGAATACGACTGTGCATTGATCATTGTCCTCAGCTATCCCTGCGTTTCCACTCCAACTGCGTTCAGATTAACACCTTTCTGTGGCCCCAACCGCACCTGAGGCAACTCTGGAAATATGGCAAATTATCACCCGGAGCGGGGGATATATGAGAGATAAGACCGCTCTCCTCAGTACTATCATCTTCTATTATTGACAAACGGTGCACCTCTGATTAATTGATATCCTTAAGGGACATTACCTTACGTTCCAGCGACTGTAAATTAAATGAGTTCCACTTCGAGTTGTGTAGTGTGGTGTTTTTTTACGGATCGAGACCTTGTGCAAAAATGTGGCTGCTTCACCGCCGCATATCTTGATCTTTTGTCGCCCCCTGTCAAAGTGCAAATCTGTCTTGTGGGATTTGATGAGGACATATGGCCGCCTGGGATGACACGGACGTGATCCGAGACGATAGGGACGGGCACTCATGTGTAGGGAAGCCGACATTTAAGGAAAGGTCGTTGACAATTCCTAACGAAGGATTTCAAAGTATAAACAACAGTGTAATGAATGACATTTACGGCAATACACATTTCAAATAGACACAATAAGGACGTTTACATTCATGCCTAACCTAATAAGCTTCATTTGGTCCATCATAATTGTAGGTGTACCGTGAAAATGAGTGTTATTGATCAGTTTGCAAAATGTGTTGATGAATAATCTATAAATATCATAAATCAAACCAACAATCTCATGGAAAACACAATAAAAACCTCCCTGTGAATTATTCAATGATTTTTTTTACAAAGATCTGTCAGTGTGTACTCTTATTTGTCCATTCCATCATTCATACATACATACGAATAAGGAAGACAAAACGTTTCCGTTTTGTTGGGGGGGGAGACAAAATGCCCGAAGAAGACCGAATTAAAGTTGAGAATCCTCCTGAAGTCTTACAGATACAAAATCGCTACTCTTGCGGTCAGTTACTAATTGCACTTTAATCCCGTCCATCTATCAATCCCTGATATGAAGTGTGATTCACATCTCTTACTAATTAATGTCGATTTGTCACATTTTATGTATTTTCCGATACTCATAATCAGAAGGTACATCGTGGGGAGGTCAAGGTGGCGGGACAAGGTCACGGTTAAACATCCGTCAAGATGCTGATTTAATCAACGATCTGTCACCTTACATTATTTATCTTCAGCTAAGCAGCTCCACCGCGCCACGCATACTTTCTAGCACCTTGTGTTAGTTGTACTTTCTCTTAGTTATGTTTACCGAAGGAAAACATATTGTTTTTGCTCTGTTTCTTCTTCCTCTTCTTCCTCTTCTTCTCCAATCAAATAAGGTCAATAACCTAAGTCAGACGGTCTATTACCATGGTAACTGGTGTTGGGTTACATAATGTTGCAATTTATAGCAGGAGGGATTTAGACTCCTCCCAACATATGTATGAATGTGTTTTCAGAGTTAGAATTAACAGAGCAGACCATATGCGAAGGTAATCATTATGCATTTGTTACAATCACAAATGTTACCTTTCTAAGGTTATATTTTCGGTGTATCAATCTGTGCGTTTGCCTACTTGCGTTTCCATAGCTATTTGAATGCTGTAGATTGATAGGACGTGTAGGGGAAAGTGATGTAACCGCAGACTAACAGGCTAGGAATGTACAAACATGTTTTGATACATTTACGATTATACTAGGTCTTCACAATTTTACAACACATTTGCAGTCATACACTTTATGGTCTTACTTATCGCTGATAGCTTAACTCCTGCATTATTCTTACTTTCTCCAAAGTTTGATGCATCGAGTGCACACTCCTGTAGGTAATATCTATCTAGTTGAAACTGTCGAGTGAACCGTTGAGTGATAGGCTCATTCCAGCACTTACTAAGGGGCATATTGCAAAACATAATTCGAGCTGTGTATCATTTTACAAAATGTGATTCATACCATTTGCACGATATCTGATTCATTACATGATTTAGGATAATTACATTTCGTAAATTTGCCACTCATGTATCACGGATGTGAAAATAATGGGTTAATCTAAGGCGCACATATGTGTTTGTGTTATATAACGTTTCCCTGTTCCCATACATCTACATTATTCTCATAATGGAATATTTAAGATTATGGTAAGCTATCATAGCAATACTTTGCAACTGATTATGAGTGACTTCCGGAGACTGAAAGACCGCGAATGTAATATTTCTATAATATTTCATATTTTCTCCGATTTTACTTTAAGTTGCCAGACTGTCACAGAGGGTGCCTTTTAATTACTAGTGTGACGACTCATTAAGATAGGGCTCTTTATTGACCCCGATGAAATTCATCACTGTCGACTTCGCACAAAATTATCGATTATTTCTAATATCTCAGATCTCAGGCGCCCCGTGCAACAAGTCGCACTTGTTATTGAAATCAGAGCGTCAAATCGATTAGAATCGCTGTGTCTTACGGGGTGAAATCTGCATATTATTGCCTGCGCTATTTTTAACCGTGAGTGTCGTAATGCGGTGGGTAAGATTGCTGAGTGAGCTGACTGTATGCGGATGCGGCGAAAACAGAGTAAAACTTTAATGGCCCGGTCAGGCACTCGGTCACGACACGCGGGCTGAGACAGATCGCTAAGGACTAACTTAGACCAAACCTTGAATAAATAGATAAATAAATTAAAAGGTTTGATACGTGAATAGAGACATTCTTGAGCTCATTTTACTGAATACAGTGCAACTTAGTTATCAGCAGACGTAGACATGTTTCTAAACCATAACTTCAGCACCAAGGACAGGACCACACCGCATTCTACACATCAAAACCATAACTTCAGCACTAAGGACAGGACCACAGCACATTCTACACATCAGCACCATAACTTCAGCACTAAGGACAGGACCACACCACATTCTACACAACAAAACCATAACTTCAGCACTAATTACAGGACCACACCACATTCTACACATCAAAACCTTAACTTTAGCACTAAGGACAGGACCACACCACAGTCTACACATCAAAACCATAACTTCAGCACTAAGGACAGGACCACACCACATTCTACACATCAAAACCATATCTTCAGCACCAAGGACAGGACCACACCACATTCTACACAACAAAACCATAACCTCAGCACTAAGGACAGGACCACACCACATTCTACACATCAAAACCATAACTTAAGCACCAAGGACAGGACCACACCACATTCTACACATCAAAACCTTAACTTTAGCACCAAGGACAGGACCACACCACATTCTACACATCAAAACCTTAACTTTAGCACTAAGGACAGGACCACACCACATTCTACACATCAAAACCATAACTTCAGCACCAAGGACAGGACCACACCACATTCTACACATCAAAACCATATCTTCAGCACCAAGGACAGGACCACTCCATTTTCTACACATCAAAACCATGACTTCAGCACTAAGGACAGGACCACTCCATTTTCTACACATCAAAACCATATCTTCAGCACCAAGGACAGGACCACACCACATTCTACACAACAAAACCATAACCTCAGCACTAAGGACAGGACCACACCACATTCTACCCATCAAAACCATAACTTAAGCACCAAGGACAGGACCACACCACATTCTACACATCAAAACCATGACTTCAGCACTAAGGACAGGACCACTCCATTTTCTACACAACAAAACCATAACCTCAGCACTAAGGACAGGACCACACCACATTCTACACATCAAAACCATAACTTAAGCACCAAGAACAGGACCACCCCGCATGGTACGAGTACACATCCAAATCAAAACTTCACCAATAAGGACATTTGACAAATTTACTATACGGTGCGATTTTTTTCTATTGTTAGTAATTTTTAAAGTGAACCTAACAACCTAACTGGTGAATGTATCAAGCAATCCCATAAATTGTCCCATACAACTCATAATGTCCTGTATTTGTTAATTTTGTAACGTAGCTTCGTTTTAAAATGCCTTTAATGCGGCCGGAATGTATATGCATTGTGCGGCCGGT
This sequence comes from Branchiostoma belcheri, assembly GCF_001625305.1. Lineage (NCBI taxonomy): Eukaryota > Metazoa > Chordata > Leptocardii > Amphioxiformes > Branchiostomatidae > Branchiostoma > Branchiostoma belcheri. The sequence goes on from NW_017804376.1 coordinate 163,170, forward strand.
ATAACCGACCTTCGGCAAGACACTTCAACAGGAAAATGAATTGAAATTTTCAACATCTCAGAGATCGAAGAATATATTGCCGTTCCGGTACGATCGCGTTTACGTCTGGGGAATACAGCTAAAAGGTCGAAAAGCTAGATTACAAGCTATTTCTGAAGTTCTTTTGAACACATCTTTAGTGCCTCCGGGTAGACGAGGAATGGATTGAAATACTCAACATGTAAGAGAAAAATAATGCTGTGCCAATACGATCGCTTTAATGTCTGGAAAATACAACCACAAAGGTCGGAAAGCCAGATTACATACCATTTTACTGGAGTACTATTTGACGTAGTTACTTTTGAACATCGCTTTCAGTGCCTCCGGCTAGAATAAAGAATGGATTGAAATGCTCAACATTTCGGAGAAAAATAGTGGTCTGTCTTACTAGAATCCCTTTTATGTCTGTACAGGTAGAATGCAACAGAAGAGGTCGGAAAGCTGGCTATAGATTACTGCCTATCTCCGCATCCTGTTTCTTGGTAACGGCGTGTTATCTACCGACTTTCAGAAAGCCAACATACGACTCCAATTTCACCTTGTGTTGAGATACCACAAAGTTTAGACCATAAATAAGTGACAGATCGTCAGCAGATATCTACAAACAACTTTCCCGATTGTTTCCACAGATCGCCAGGTCCGGTCTGAATTGGGTGATGTTATCGCCTAACGCCGGGCGACATAATGACGATACTTATTTCTCCTTATTGTACACCAGGCGGGAAGATGAAAGGGGCGATCCCTCAAGTTGAACAGAAGACCGAGCGTTAATCTGGCGAACCTTAACCCGCGTTGTCCCCTGCTTTCTGACCCCGAGCGTACGCCGTCCATCATACGTGTAAACGCTGGAAACACTAGATCCCAACGTTAAAACGACCTTTCGATTCCATATCGCACGTCCACAAATCCATCAGAAAAAAAAACATTTCCCGCTTTCCAGCCAATATTTCACCGGGTCCTTTCGATAAAAGGATTAACAATCGTCTATTTCTGTCCGACCAAGCAGATTTTTACAGGCCTACGTCATCAAACACGGTCCCTTCGGGCCGATAGTGCACTTTGTCATGTCGAAGATCAAAACATTCTTTCGTGAGATAAAAGTTTACGGCGGTGGTTTGAACTCCTGCCAGGTATAGTCTTTATAGAAATACATTTACGTAAGGTATGACGGATTGTGGTGTCGACTATTTTGACATGTTTTAATACAATATGTCCCGTGTCGTATTCATGGACCGACGTCATACATCTTCTTCCTTCCATTATTAATAGTTGACGTCGAGAAAAAATACGTAACGTCATTGCTCATAAAATTCTACCGGGTGTCCTATAAGGCCGCCCCACTGAGGCTCCGTCCGTTCCCACTAGGATAGAATTGTCCAGATCGAGCCGGATCGATTCGCATTGATCAGAGCCAGATCGAGCCGGATCGAAGCCGGATCAAAGCGAATCAATTCGGCTTAAACCTCTGCTTGGAAAGACAAGTTTACAGAAACATTGATGCTCACTATTACATTTTAATCAAACTCCATATTAAGCTTATTGTAATGACATATGATTTATATGTATGAACAATTAGTGACATAAACTGCACAAGTCTCAGGGGGCTCATTGTGGGTTCTCTACGATGTAAATCTGTTCATTTACAAAGTAGTAATTTCAATATAATAACACGCGAATGAGGAGGTGGGGCTTGGAAAAGCTGGATGATTTATTAATAGCTTGGCGGGGCGTGAGTTTGTTCGGTGAGGAAACGAGACCTCTGACTCTGTTCTTTGTTCCCAAGACTTCATCGACACGATATCTAGAATTAGACGTCGGAATGGGAAGATTTGTGGGGGAAGGGGGTAGAACTGACAAAGTGGGAGAGGTCTGTTTAGATTGGTAATTCTTTATCAGACGTGATTATATGTTAGGTCACAGCAAGTACATTTTATGGATGACATCCTCTATAGACCCCAAATCTACTGCGAGACGGTAAAAAAACAAGGACAAAAATGCCTAAACTTTCAAAAATAGACAACCGTAATAAACGTTGCAACAAGAAATTCACGAAGCAACAAAACATGGTGTCACGACAAAGAAGCCGCCTTTTATTCCTGTATTCAAGAGACACCGAATGTGAGACTAGTGTGGTATCACTACAGCTGTAGCCAAGGTATCGCTGGAAGGGGGACGAAATTTCTTGTTTGTTTGTTCATTTGTTTATTTGAATTCACCACGTGTACAAGTATACAAGTGGAAGGGGGGACAAAACAAGTTGTCCTCCCAACACTACATGTACAATGCAAATACGGATTATAATTAGAATGAATACAAAACAGATATATAAAATTGAACCTCACTAACATGAAAAATTGAGCAATAACATCAAATATCGATCATACATCAAATACTGTACAATAGAATGTCAAGAAAAGGAGGATTGTTTTCAAAATCAATATGTAAGTTTGTTGGTTAGTGGTAACGAAAGCCTTGTTGACTTTCTAATGACGTAGTTTGAAGAAGGGTCTAGTAGAGACTAGGACATACCAACAGACGGACATTGGAGCGAGTTCTACAGAACTTCTGCCAAGGCGATGTTAAGATAGACGGATGCCGCCACTCGGTATGACACCTACGGGAAATTGGATGCCGTGTCCGGGATTGGGTCTTGCGGAAATATGAAAACAGAACCGGGAAAACGTTTGTCATCTTTCTCATGTCTTTTTGAAGTCGCCTCTGCTCCGCGTCAGTGAAACAGACACGCTCGCCGAAGCGCAGAAATTAATGCAATATCAAAACGAAATATGGAAACAGAACAGGCGAGACGTTTGTCATGTTTTCTATGCTTGTCAAGGTCAGTCTGCGTCAAGACTGAAACAGACAGCTCTAGAAAGCCCCAGAAATAAATGCAATATTAAAACAAATGACCTGGTTTTCCTTTAAAGGGATTGCTTGTCTTTGGTTTTTATGGACAAATGATGAAAAATACATCGTAAAATTCCAATGCTCTTCTGTAGAAACGTTGCCCTTGTGTGTTGTTAACCCACAATTGAAAATTACATTCACCAGGGATTCATAAAAAATTTAACATCATTGACTGTAAGTCATCCCGTTCTAGTCTTTTCTAATAAACTTTTCAACTGTCGCCTTCACTTCATAAATGAAAGGCATACATTAGACGTGTAATCAGCATAAATAAAGGAGAGCCCGTGTACCTCAATACATCATTGCTTGCTCTCATTGTGAAAACTTGATTATAACACATCGCTATTTATCTACCTTTTGTTAACGCGCGCGGCGCTCAACCACATAGGAAGATGATTAACGAGTGGAGCCCGTTGAAATAGGAATGAAGCGCGAAGTTTAAGCACCTGTAATTTTGTATGATGAATGCTGCACGCACTCCCGCGCCGTACGACGCCGAGACCCAACCCGCTAATGGATCCCCGCATCCCCGCCGGGACGCCGTCTCATCACTCGGCGCTCTTATCAGCCCGCTCTGCATACTTCCGCTCGGCGCGGGGGAGCGCAGGCAACCAGATCACTTGATTAGATTTTTCTGACAGCCGCACTACTTGCTGACATTTTCGGGTACTTTGCGATGCGGTGGCGGGATCGCTGGGAACGTGCTTTACATAATTAGCACGACAGGTTCGATGCGGACGCGTGAACGCAGAGAAAAGCAGATTTGCGCGATACAAAAGCCTTGTTAGAAACTGATTCTCTCTAGATACCAAAGGTGACCTCTCCGTAACTGTAGTCTTATTTCAATGATTCCAACATTAGGCACTCAATATATCATTTACTTTGAACTAGAAAGGTAACATGTGCAAAGCAAATGCATAATGTTTGCCTTCGCATATGGTCTGCTCTGTTAATTTCTACTCAAACACATTCATATAAATGGTCAGACAGCAGTCTCAATCCCTCCTGCTATGAAATTGCAACATGATGTAACCCAACACCAGTTACCATGGTGAGAGACGCGTGGTTCAGGTCATTGACCTTATTGGTTAGGAGAAGAAGAAGACGAAACAGAGCTAAAACAGTATGTTTCCTTCGGTAAACATAATGCATTAATGAAAGACAAGACTTTTATAAATATTGAATAGTTCATTGTCCTGAAATAATTGGTCCTTGACCTTGTAACAAGACTAGAGCCAGCTCTTTGCAATAGCCTCCGGCTAGTTGGGCAACTAGTCTTGATATCGAGCAATAAACTGAAATAAAAGCGATAACTTATTTGTTCAAACTGTCCATGGATGACATATAAAATGCTACTGACTTTGACGTAAAAGAAATGGCAAAGCAGCTCACAAAAACATCTTGGGCTTAGTTACAATCACAAATAATTCCATGATTTAAACAACGTGAAAAGTGAAACCACTTTGCAATAAGAAGATACAAAGGCCATTAACAGTTGCGGCCAATTTCCCCAAAGGCACGTCTTTGTCGTAACTTGGGTCATTCTTGCGTCTTTGCCAGATGACGAGAAACATTAAATCTGGGAGTTACGCTCCACACGACCACAGTAAAGCTCCCTTTATGGCACATAACAGTTACATATGCGTCATACAGCTGAGACCTTCCTTCCCAACGTAAATCTGCATAAAAACGTTCTCCTTATTACATATCACTAACCTCTTGACCCAACCACACTATTTCTCGAAAGCATTCAAGACTAACGTTTAAGACATTGTGACGCCTTGAAGAATCTTGATTTTGTGCCAACTTGAACATAAACGTCTTTCATCGAAGTAGATAAAGGATCAAGAAACTACGTGTGAAATGTTACGGATTCATCAATGACAGCTCACTGGACAGTTGTGATTTTGCACACGTATTTGGGAGGCACCCAAGTCTCCTCGCTTTATGGCATTCTTCTTTTAGTAAAAAAAGAGTAACACGGATCGAAGTCGAAGCGTAATACTTTTCCGATAGAATAGGCCGTTTTGAATTGATTATATGGATGACATCCACGCGCGCATGAATTTTCGTCAGTTTCCAAAAAAAAAAAGGTTTTAACCATACCGTAAATCGTCAAAATGAGCGAATATATGTCGTATGTTGTAAAAAATATTGGAAAACGATACTTATTCGTAGGAACTAGCACGCAAATCAGCACCAAGGACAGGAACAATGTATGAAACTGATACATGAATCAGTACCAAGGACCGGTACAATGTATGGAACTGATATGTGAATCAGTACCAAGGACCGGTACAATGTACGGAACTGATATGTGAATCAGTACCAAGGACAGGTACTATGTATGGAACTGATACATGAATCAGCACCAAGGACAGGTACAATGTATGAAACTGATACATGAATCAGTACCAAGGACAGGTACAATGTATGAAACTGATACATGAATCAGCACCAAGGACCGGTACAATGTATGAAACTGATACACGAATCAGTACCAAGGACAGGTACAATGTATGAAACTGATACATGAATCAGTACCAAGGACAGGTACTATGTATGGAACTGATATGTGAATCAGCACAAAGGACAGGTACAATGTATGAAACTGATACACGAATCAGTACCAAGGACAGGTACAATGTATGAAACTGATACATGAATCAGTACCAAGGACCGGTACAAAGTATGAAACTGATACATGAATCAGTACCAAGGACAGGTACAATGTATGAAACTGATACATGAATCAGCACCAAGGACCGGTACAATGTATGAAACTGATACATGAATCAGCACCAAGGACCGGTACTATGTATGAAACTGATACATGAATCAGCACCAAGGACAGGTACTATGTATGAAACTGATACATGAATCAGCACCAAGGACAGATACACTGTATGGAACCGATACATGAATCAGTACCAAGGACAGGTACAATGTATGGAACTGATACATGAATCAGTACCAAGGACAGGTACAATGTGTGAAACTGATATATAAATCTGGATTCAGTACCAAGGATAGGTCCAATGTAGACCAGGCTTGTGGAGGTTTTTTGCTCTTCACACACCATCTAGCATGTTGTTTATGAACAGCAGACGTATCCACACAAATCTATCATGTACTGTAACGTTATAGGACAGAGCACTATCCAATTGCACTCAAGTATTGTTGGCCTTTAATAGATCACTTAGGTTAGGAAAATGGTAGATATTGGTCAAATATAATTAATTTGCCAAAGGGTTACACATAGGCAACCCAAGTCTTAGATGTTCTGGGATCGATAAGGTGGTTAACATGGTTCATGGTTTGAACTGCACATGCAGGGTGATGCATTGTGGGTAATATGTCAAAGTTCAAGGCCCTTGAGACCATGAACAAAACATGCATATATATATATATATATATATATATATACCTGTATCAAGCATGGTGTAAACAAGGACCTTTCACTTTCAACCTTAAAGATGGCACTGAGTAGAGAGACTCTTAATACACAACAAAGTCTTTTATTCAGCCAATGTTTGTGTATAAAGAGTCTCTACACTCAGTGCCTTACCAACCTAATGAAACTATATTCACGGGCTTGCACATGACAGTTCAAGAAGTGAACTGTCTAATTAATGATACTGATGATATCTACCAAGTTCTGATGGGTGCAAATGAAGGCAAATTTACCTACACTGAAGGACCCATTAGATTTGAAAATTGGACCTAAATGAAGTAAATCTTGCCATTCCAACTTCCAAGGTCCTCATAATAAAAAAAAATATTACATCTTGATGCATCATCTTCGCCAAAATACTTTTATTATTACTACAAGTATAAGTAACATGAAGTCGGCCAACAATAATGATGTATGTAAGTTTATCTCATCTCTGCATGTTGTACTCTAATCTGTGCTCCCATATTGCACACTAAATGCACAGACTACCGATAAATTGACATGCGCTGGGAATGTGGAGATCTATCAACACAACTTTACAACGCTTTTTGGCCCGGTACATTAAAAATTTATGAGACTACTGGTTGGCAAAGTCATCAGTTCATGAACATGTTTATATATAGCAGTATCATATGTACCCTACCAATATAACATAACCGTAACGATATTGGACAAGACTATATCTCGTTTGTCTCGTTATCTTCACGAATAGTTTTTCTACAAAAAGTTACAAATTGTAGTGTCCTGAATTGACCCCATGCTAGGAAACAGTAGTATTTGGTGACTACATTGTGTAGAATAACATTTGTACAAACTTTAGTACTGCTAGACTAGTGCTGCATATGAGTTCCCTGTACTTAAACCTCTGTGCCAGTACCTGATGTTATGCTCTAATGACAACTAAATCCAAGGTTTCTTTCAAATCCTGTAACATATCATTGCATCTTTTTTGCGAGTCCAACAAAGGGTTTTTCAGTATCAGTATCTGAAGTTTACATTTCAATATCCAAACTCCTGTGTTGCACATAATTAACAACAGCACAAGACTTTGATGCTGACTGATTACACAGAACATACCTAGAATCCCCCATATGGAGCCTCATTTGATACGTCTTTCTTAAAGTGATCCAAAAATATTTTCTGTATAGAGTTTGTGATATACATGTACATGAATGTTGTCATTATATTGCTATCATAAAATGCTTGAATAACATGATATTCGACAATGACATACACGTAAGACAATTCTACAACATTCTTCACTTTTAAAAAAAGTAGAAGTCAATATCCAAGCTGTTTTTTAAATGCTTGAGAGAAAAAATTTGAAAACTGTTGTCATGATACAAAGAACTGCACATTCAAGGGACATCCAATGTAGCATTCTTGCACATTCAAAGGTTACAATTTCTTGAAGTTGGACAGACTTGCTTTCACTATGGTTTTACTTTGCAATAAGTAGGGGGAAAAGGTTTTTGTGATGTTTCAAGTTTGGAGTTGAAACAATCCTGTACTAGTACAGTAGTGACTTGTGGAGAGGCAGTGGAAAATGCAAAACATTTCAAGATCTACAGTACCTTTCTCTGTCTCTTAGCAAAACCTTGTGTGCCCAAAACTTACATCTTTCCTCTTTACTGCATTGTTATGTTTACCGAAGGAAAACATATTGTTTTTGCTGTTGGGTTACATCATGTTGCAAATTTTCATGTTGCACCACATACTAGTATATGAATGTGTTTGAGGAAGAATTAACAGAGCAGACCATATGCGAAGGTAGACATTATGCATTTGCTTTGCAAATGTTACCTTTCTTGTTTTCACTTATGTGATAAAACCAGCTTGATTCCACCTCCTTGGTCCCTGATTCTGGCTCAGTGCCATAACAGACAAAACCTATCTGCAACTGTGCAATAAATATTCATGGGTCATCAAAACAGAAGACGGGTGTTTCCCACAGGATTGACATGATGACTGTCTCAGAAAAATTGGTAAATACAACGATGGAAAACAAGATTTTCATTGAAACATTACAGACAATGTTTCTGCTATTGTACATGTAATTGTAAAGGTGCAAAAAAATACATGTACCAGTAGTATGATGCAAAGATCTTGAACAAGCAACTTTTTCTTGCATTTTTTTCCAAAATTTCTTTATGAGTACTACCTGAAGTACTGCTATTCAACAAATACACATTTTAGCCTGTTTTTATGTATGTATGAATGGATATGTTTTTTGTTATTACTACTGGTAACATCAAGTATGAGAAGTGGTGCAATGGTTCAGCTTATAATGGCAGTGTGTGTGGGCAACTGTACCTCAAAAGTTCCTTATTATCATAATGTTTGTTATTTAAATGTTTAACTGTTAATATCAGGCCATATTGTGCATTACTGGCTGAATATAAGGAAAATACTGATTCAGAAATGTCAAATGTCATTGCAACCATTCATTCTGCCTTTGCTAATGGCTCTTGCTATCCAGGAGAAAATCAGCCCCGAAAACGGAAAAAAAAACAGGAAACTGACGGCTGTCAATCAACGTCAACTATCCCTGCTAAATTTGTCAGTGTCATCTCTGCTGAACGAAGATGGTCTCCTGTGGGAACAGACCCGCTTCTTTCAGCGTGACGTTGAAGTCCATGTACGAGAGCTTCCGGCGCGGGAAATTCGTCACCAGCTCATAACGCTCGTTTGTGTACCCTTCTGACATGACCAGCTTGACCAGCGTCTGTGTAACACATACATGGCAAGGTTACTGGACAGTAGTACTACCATCATACACATCATACAGTGTAGGTCATCCAATCACCTACACTGATGAACACAGGAGAGTGGGTACTGCTCTTGTGCCTGGAAAAAGCTCAAATAAATTGTGGTGTTAGTGCAAAAGCTTTCCAACAATCATCACTCAACATTCTTATAAAAACACAAATCTTTAAGAAACAAAGGGAAAGGGGACTAACAGCTAATTTCCCCACTATTGGGTGTGACTTTAAGATAAATACTTCTGTGATCTTTCTAAACCTTGTCATGCTATACAAGTACATTATGCACAACTGTTTGTCTTTTTTCACTCAATTAGTACTCTACACAAAGCTTGGATTCTGATTGCTTGAGAAGAAAAAAACAAGTATATGGGGAAATGAGCTGTAATGTGAAAGTCCTACCATGAGTTTGGCAGATGCTGGGAGGGAGAACTGTTTCCGTTTTCCGTCGGGAAAGCGTACCATCAAGTTCGTCTTTGGCCCTGGAAAGGACAGGTGGTGAAGAAAAAAATAAAGAAGACGCACAAATAAAAGCAGAAGAAAAAGAGCTTCTACAAGCGCCTCTGTGGTATGTTTGTACATGAGATAGTAATCATAACTAAAAGCATACCCTCTTTCGTAACATTACATATATCGTATACCAACTTTTTACTTAGCTATTTATTTATCTATCAATCTTTTGAATACACTGGTTAGTCCCTTCAATTTGAAAGGGATAAAAAAAATTAAATCATAACTTTGTTACCAAAACAGCAAAGTGGGAAGGCAAACAAAACCAAATATTCAAAAATAAGGCATTAAACAAAATCTAAATCATTATTCGTTTGGGTCAGATAGTCGACGCCATAAAAAGATTATCCAAGTGGTGTGAGTGGTTTAGTGGATAGCAGCCCGGCTTCTGGACAGAGGGTCGTGAGTTCGAGTCCCGGCTGCTGATGCTCACTCATCTTGCATGCTACTGAAAAGGGTTCCTATGTATGAGAATTTAAGCCGTGGTCCACTGATCCAGGGGGCAAGAAGCTAGAGGAATTTTCACGTACAATGGTTTGTGACATGGCAGGATTCGAACCCGGATCCTCTTGGTTCTGAGCTGAATGCTCTGCCGTTATGCCACACGACCGCACTTCTTATGTGATGGCCATTGTGTTAAACAACTATTTATACAGACAGTGAGTGCTAACTCACAGCAATCTGCAGTACCATTTATGATTTTACTAGACAAGAGATAGCATGCCTTACCCCCATCATTGTCATCATCATCATCAGCTGCTGCAGTGCTCCCATTCACCGTGACAGATGGCTGTGTAGAGTCTTTAGCACACACTGCACCTCCATTCTGACTTCTGTCCTCAGTACTGTTCTCTGCCTGAGTCCTTTCTGATTCCTCTGTCCTGGAATTCGAGGTCTGTGCATGCCCATTCGAACTCTGCACTCTGACATTTGAACTCTGAACTCTGTCCTTGGGGTCGGGGGTGACAATCCTTTCGACCTCCACGTCGCTGTCGTTATCGGAACTCTCCCCGTTCACGGAGTGGAATGTTTCGCTCTCGTCGTCGGTGATGTCCAGTTCTGACTCGGAGCTGGAGTCGTTCGCCGCGTTGACGGGTTTCTCGGATGTGGCTTCGGTTTCCTGTAGTGACGCTGCGATAGCTGCCTCCAATTGGCTGTCCTCACTTGCGTCAATAATGCTTTCCTGCTGGTAGAATTTGATTTGATATATTGAAAATGTAATACAATACAATACATGTGGGACAAAGGCAGCTGTTGCTGGTGTTGTGTCCCACACATAGAAAGAAATATAGTAGGACAAACAATACTCATTTTCACTTGTGTTAAGTGAGGAAAGTCGTGTAAAGTGCCTTTCCCAAGGGCACATGATTGGTGGTATGTCAGGACTTTAACCCGGGACCTCTTGGTCAAGCACTCTGCCGTTACGCCACATGACCCTACTTGAATGACACAAACTATTATGCATGATGTACAAAATATCTAATAAACTGGTGGAAGTACCAACTACTAAGTATCTAATACCAGCTCAGAAAACAACACGAATTAGTCATGCCTTCAAATACCAGAGTTATCAACCAAGAATTCAGGTATTCAAAAACTTTTCCAAGAACTATTGTAGAGTGGAACTCGTTGCCACTAAGTACAGTTGGGGCATCACTAGAAAGCTTAAAACAATGCCCGCAGTTAGATGTGCAAAGGTTGGGTGTAACAGACAAACAAACAAACATACCCTTTTTGTTCTCTTCTTCGGTGGGCTGCAAGATTCACCATCCAATGCACCATGGTCAGTCAGGAATGTGGTAGCTGTGGAAAAGTAACCAGAATATACTCACACCAGGAAGAACAGAAAATTTCAAGACTTTTCCCTGCTTCAACTACATTTTGGCACAAAATTATATCAATTTTGTTACTCAGGCAGCAGGCTAATGTTAAATTTAGGAAATAAAGAGATCATTCAATCAACTTACCCATGTCGATAAAGGCAGTAGGATCAACAGTATTCCACTCAGCCAGCCTCTCTCCTTGAAAATAATAGTAAATAACAATGTATTAACCTCATATGTGAGACAAACATAAAGTCGATGTTGGTGTACAATCACTCTTTCATGATGGCATGGACACCAAAAAAGTGAAAAAATGGCAGCAAGTACATGTACTGTAGGCAATAGTAACTTTTATAGTATGATACAGAGTCTAGTTACTGAACCAAGATGTCGAGTACCAAGATTTAAGTCGTCCGTTTTGCTACCTTCCTCTAGACAATAATGTTTTCTCCTACTCCCCACTGCTGTAGATAATACTTTTGGATGTATCACAAAGAACTTATGTTTGTAGTTTCATTTTAGAAAAAAAGACAGCATTTCTTTTACCGTACCTGTTCTTGGGTCCAGGACAGCAATATAGGGGAAGGTGTCGACCTTGTAAAACTGGATGTACCGCTGGCCCTCTGCGCTGTCATGGTAAACCTACAGGACATGACAAGGTCATGGTAAAAATAGAAACAACAGCAACCAATTTCTACTGGACAGTTCACAGAAAGCAAAGAACCAGCAAAGCTCAAAGGTTGGTCTTAGGTGAATATGTTTACAGATAGAAGAAGAAAAACTAAGAGGCTTATGATTGATAAATCCTAGATTGAAAGTTCATCCATGTGGGTAACAGTTATCACGAAGAAGGATTTTGAAATTCTATTGCCAACACAAAGTTTTTGACGTAAAACCAAATTTTTGATAGCATAACACTTGGTAAGGACCGGTGTATCCTTCATCAGGATAATGAATGACGAATCACTTCAAAATGTAATCTCACAAGAGTTACGGTTACAGACACGTGACCTTATTCACATGAGACTTTATGGATATGTGATGTTAGCAATTGATCAAGTTATCCTGATGAAGGCAACAGCGGTCATTGAAAATTTGATCCCTGTGAAACCTTGTGTTGGAATATAATCAAACTTTTTACTATGATTACTACCAACACAGATAGATTCTTGATAGGCAGCAGCGTGCAAAATACCTGGTTGCCCAGTTGCTTCGGGCAACCAAATTTTACTTGGGGCAACCTATTTTTGAACGTAGGTATGAAATCATGCCCACTTTGTTTGCACCACTGTATCTGGCAGATGCTTTTTAATTTTAGGTATTAATGGCAGCCTTTAGTATCAGTTAACTAAAGGCTGTTAGAAATATTCTCAAAGCTATGTATGTAACATAACTTAATTTGAGGAAAGTAGTAACTTATAGATGGGGCAACCTAAAATTCTGATGGGCACCCTAATTTTTGCTGGGGCAACCTGGTTCAAAAAAGTATTTTGTACACTGGGCAGTTATACTGACTATACAGATACAGACCTGCCACAGCACGAAGTGCTCCTGTACGATAGACTTGACCAGCCCGTTGCTCCAGACGTCCCTGTTGAGCTGCTGACAGGGAAACTCCTGCACGTTCTGCACATTCACCAGCAGCCACTTGTTCCCAGTCTCACCCTCCTTCTTCGCCTGCAGACAGCAGCAGAACCATGTTAGCAACTTTTATTGTAATCATAAAGCAACATGAAATGTATTCGTGAATAGTTTCATCAGGTTGGTAAATCACTGAGTAAAGAGACTATTTTTACAGAACCAAGTCTATTCAACCAACGTTTCTGTGACCAATTATGTACCTATCCAACTCCCGTACGTTTGGGACCGCATTGTAGATACAGTTCCTGTAACCACGCATATGTGTAGATATGTAAATATTATATGTTTGGGAATGCATCTATAGCAGCAATGCCTGTGCTGCAGTGCAATGTAAACCAGTCAGAATTGCCCTGAGGAAGGTGACAGACGGTCACTGAAACGATGGCTGAATAAAAGACTTGGTTGTGTAAAAAACCTCTCTTTACTCAACATGAATTGTCACTATAAACCAACTGATATAAATCAACTTATTTGTTACATGTTAGTGATAGTTACAAAATGGTAGAAAAGTACATTGTACAAGATCTTACTGTCTCAAAGGTGCCTTTGTGTAAAAGGTCGATGGGAGGTCTGAAGAGGTCTTCTAAGGTTCTCTTCTTTGCTGTTGTCTTCCCACTCAGTCGGTCCCGCAAAGCTTGCTCCTGTTGCCCTACGGAGTGAAGTGGATTTAGAAAACGATGACTACATGTAGCTACAGCATTATTGTATGGAGACTTGCATACTCCAAGATGGTGGCACCCATGCAGATGTGGGTAAAAACATTACAGGTTTTCTTTATGTAAACCTAGTTCTTTAGACTCCATGCAAGTTAGATCACACTTCTATAATTTTGTTGGGACATGAAAATGTTTGAGGTAAACTAATATAGCCAGTAAGCCATACTTACTTGTCTCAGCTTGGAAGTCTCGAAAACCATCAAACACAGACCTTGGTTTTCTTAAGCGTCCTTGTGGCACTATGGAAAACACAAAAACAATCACTTACTAACAGAACTTTCTTCGTGATGTACTTAAAGTCATTTATGTTTTTTTTTAACTTTTTGCTACACCAATTTAAGAGAAGTTTAAGGATGGTGATTCTGTCACAATTTTCTTCCACAGCAAAAATTACTTTGCAGCACTTGTAGACAGTACCTTTTTAAAAAGTTGTTTTAAACCAACTCCATCAATCAACTTCACAACATACTGCATAATCTGACTACCATTATTGTGTACAGATATGAGTGAAAAAATATTTTTGTTTACCATAACTCTGGTACAGAGACTCCTCTACCAGTACACCTGCGGTCTGTGGAATTGGGGCTCGCACTGCATCACTGTTTGACAGAAAATTCAGTTAAAAAAACTTCAGTCGCAGGTAAACCTTTGGCATATGAAAGAATATCCCTTGTTGTGAAGTTACGAATGAAAGACTTGGACATACATGTAATACACAAGTACAGGGCTCAAAATTCACCTAGTAGTATATACATGTATATGAGTTCAAGTGAAATTGGAGATCAGGTACTTCTGACGTCTACCTGCAACTATTACTGGTTCTTGTATTGGTTACTATCTTCTATTTCTTCCAGTTTGGGGTCAACTTTAGTCAGCTCTGACAAGGTGGGGAGGGGCACTCCTGGTGTGAAGGGGCAGTGGTTGCCAAGTTTTGTAATTTGCATTATATTGTTTTAGGGTCACTACGCCCTGTTCGTAACCCTACAGCCGTAACTACCCATAACAAAAAAAAAACGGTTATTTTACGCTGTGTACTAGAAACCAGTCACTGCTACATTCCTTTGAAGCTGATTATCAGATATATTATTCCAGGGAGTAGTAGGTAGTTACCTATATTCATTCTGAGTTCTACAGTTCTTGAATCATAGGCTTCGACACTTACTCTGCTATAGATGGTCCTGCTCCATCTGGCACTGCCCCTGGTGTGCTGGAGGGACCAGCCCCTCCGGCTGAACCTGCTCCCCCCTCTAGGTGCATGGTAATGGCCATCTCCAGGTTGCCTCCACAGGCCTCCAGCATGTGGCGTGCCACATCCTCTGTGGTATCTACCATTTAACAAAGGGGTGTTTGTTTTGGATCAGTAATAATCAGTTTACTATGTGTATTATGATTTGTATACTATGTGTATTCGATTTCCCAGACTCACACACATCTTGGCATTTTTAATTTTTAAATCAGGCCAGCTCTGGGCTATATCTTTAATTGCTCCTACTTCTATTGATCATCATTTTTTATGCCTGTCATTTTTTATATCTTTATTAGTCTATATATAGTATATCTGAATGAAGGAAATCAATAGATTGATACTTAGATAGATAGACGGATAGATATATTGACTGATATGTTGGTTGACTGATTAATTGGTTGATTTTTTATTGTACTACTGTTAATTCATTTTCTTGCATGAAGGGAATGAAAAGAGGTTTTCACACAGTATTTGCGGTTTATACAGTTCTGTAAATACAGTTTTGTGACTGCTTCATAGAAAACGGCTTGGATTTGTCTAGGCATAGTTTTCCTTGACACTAAAAATAGAGCTATGGAGCCTCTAGTTGCAAAATTACCTATGGAATACCTCTACCTGCTACCTGAATAAACAAATAAATTTTGCTTAAGATTGACAGAATCAAAAATAATTTGCAAGTCAACATGAAAAAAGATTAAGAAAGTCAGTCATAATTTTGTGGTCTCGACTAAGGAGGTCGAAATTTCCTTTTAAAGTCGGTTTGAGAGAGAATTGATAATCTTGATTGAAACACGGCTGGCGGCTTCAAGCAGTTTGATGGCGTGATCAAACACCATTTATAACAGCTTTCCACAGGCTAAAACTGCAAACCAGCTGCAGAGCGGTACCTATACAGTGTTGACAACAGATTACCGTGGGCGTCTATTTTGGACCCAGCCTACTTTGGTGGATAAAACAGTTTCTAACCACACTCAAATCTCGTGCAAACGGTCACCACACCCTACCCTTATTCGTCTCTCAGTAGAACGATTTTTAACCGCGGATTTTTACCTGCAATGGCGCGAAACTGCTCGATGAGCGCGTCCATCCCTCTCAATTTTCCAGGGTCGGCCATGATCGCGCCAAAATCCCAGCAGGCATAGCGAAGGAGGTCAAGGGGCATCAGCGCACCAAACCGCACAAAAACATATCTGCAAAAACTTATAACGCAATAATCATAGTATATTTTGTCACAATACATTTCATCTTAATCTAGTACAATTGATACTTATTTTTATAGCTAAGGATAATTTTTTATTACGTAATACGTAGTTGTTTGAAAATGTTGTTTCGATGCTGTGTAGGAAATGACAAATCGAAATTTCGGACGTCCATGTTTGACGCTGGTAGGTAAAAGTTTATTTTACTAAATTCCTAAAATAGTTACATCAGTTTGACTATAGTTTCCACAAGCTTAGTTCTTCTTGTATGTGTTGCCGTCGTCCAGGGTGAAAATACCTTGTAGTTTTGTGTAATTAAAGTCGCAGATTCTTGGAGACGTCAGAGATTTGTTTTGTTTTGACCAGGTTTTGTGTTGTGTAACCGGGTAGTCACCTTTGCCCTATAAAAAATAACCTTCGATAGTTTGTACCGTTAACTTATGGAATTCTGACTTCCTTGGTATTATTCCCTTCAAAGATACATAGATATATTGTCCCAAGTAGCTTTCAATCTTGTGATGAAAGCACCTTGGTTGTCCTTCGTTCAGCTTACCTGCAGTCAACATTTCTATACTTCTAGTTCATAGATGATGCCATAAGAAGAAGCCATGTCGACTCCAGAAGCAGCCTCTCCCGCTCCCTCCACGCCGTCTGATCCTCCCGCTGTCTCCCCGGCGGTCGCGGCAGTCCGTCGGCGATGGCGGCGGCCCAAACGCCGCGAGCGGAACGTGGCCGGTGCAGCCTTCAGCGTCGTCGTCATCGCTGCTCTCAGCACCGCCCTGGCGGAGCCCCGGTGGTTCCACGTCCATGGCGGGAAGTGCCAACACACCAACGAGTACATCGGCATCAACCTGTTCCTCAGAGACAGCACCGTCCAGCCTCTACTGGACGCCTACTGCGTCACCGCGCACGCCGTTCTCATACTCCGGGTCGTCTTCACGCTCTGCCTGGTTGCCATGGTTACCAGCATCGCTGCCTTCATAATAGACATCCTGGGCTCGATGAGGAAGTCCTGGAGGATTCTCAGACGTAACGGAGTGGCGAACATCCTGACCGTTCTGCTGTGCGTGACGGCGAACGGTTTGTGTTACTGGGCCTCCACCATGATGTACGCGCTCCAGCACAGCCACCGCATCTACACGGGAAGCAAGGTGTACGTCACGTTCGATGTTGGGTACTACCTGGTGGCCGGCGCGGGCAGCGCGGCCGTCCTGGCGGTGGCGTGCGGACTCCTGCGCAGATACCCTCCGGAAGACGACGACCAATCAGACGGACTGATGCTGATGGATAACGATGAACTAGATTTCTGGCGGGGAGTGGAATACGCAGCCATGATGGAGCGACAGCAGGCTCCACCTCCTGCATACGCTCCTTGAGACGGATCAGTGTTTTTGACTTAATAACGTCTATTCCAAAGACTAAGTATGGCCTAAGAAAAAAAGGTTGTGTTTCCTGTTTCCCGACCAACCCTAGAAAAAACTGTTTCCTGTTTCCCGACCAACCCTAGAAAAAACTGTTATCCCTAGCCTTTTTTTGTGGATCCCTGCAAGGGACATAAATTTTTCGAGCTGATCAACCTTAAATTTTTTGAGCTGACTCCTGAGTGATGAAACGTTGTACAATCGCTTTTCCAACATTGATATTGAAAATAGAAGTGTCCTCATGCAAGTTCTACTTTCATAGAGATTGCCAAAGTCTAAAAAAAAGAAAAAGAAATAAAAAAGATATTCCCTACCTACCGACCCTAATTTTTTCAGGACTGAAACAGGAAACACAACATTTTTTTCCTAGGCCTAATATAGAACCAGGCAGGCCATGTAAATGGACTGACAGTGTTAGTTACTATCTATACACTATGTCTGCAAATGTTTTGATACAGGGATATCATATTTGTATGAATATAGCCATTAAATAACATATTGTATCTTTAATTGTAGTCACTAAGGTGACTCAAATGTTGCAGTATGCAGTACTTCTCCCAGGTAAAAATACAGGTACACTTAAGTTTGTGCATCAAATTTTCACTGGTTTTGTCAGAATTCTCTTTTGCATTTTCATCATGAATTTCAATTGGGGGTAAAGTATGATTTGGTCACAAGTTGTATAAGTTAATCAGCAATGCTGGGAATCACATTTGTTCTGTTTTCTGACAGGCCCAAAACATCAGAACACTACACTTGACATTTGAATCTTTGCAAAAAGGAGAAATTATTTAAGCTTCCAGAGATGATTTTTAACGTTGTATTAGGGAATGGATGTACATATATTATATTGCAAGGATTCGATTGTGCAATTCAGGACTTATTTTGTTCAATAAAGATCAATTATGGACAAGCATCAGTGCATCTTGTAGTTCAACATGCCACAAATGCCATTTGCACACTTGCATGCACACGAAAACACACTCCACACGTAAATGCTATCATTATAGTATCAATATTACTTATAGAAGAAACTGACCCCAGGCAGTTGTTCAGAGATCAATATAATGAAATCTAACCTTGTTAATGACATTTTGTAGCATAGTTAATACAAACAGAAGCATGTCTGTTTCCAATGAGAAGGAACATGTATGGTTACATACAAATGATTCGTATAAAGGTTAAGTGTTCACATATAAAATCAGTCGTTTACAAGTATTTCCTTGTAACTCCTTTCCATACCAATAACAAACTGTTATTCTTTTAATTCTTATGTGCCATTTGAGCTACTTGAAGATCACAGACAGATCTCTTTACCCGTAACTAACATCACTTCTACACTGCAAGGTTATCAGCTTAAGTTGTTCAGTAAATTAGCGACGTGACTTCTTTGCACTTGGCATGGTAAAGTAGTCCTCCTCTGAGTCCTGCAAAGGGCAAACACAAGGACAAGTTAGACTTTTAAATGCAATACCAAAACATCACTTCCTTGATACAATTCAAAAATAAAACAATATGAACAAAAAGGCTGGAAATTGTCAAATTTTGACAATATACAGCCAAATGGGTTGATGTTGCTCAAACCCAACATTATGGTAGAATCTTCAATTTATTTAAATTCTAAGGATGATACCAGTTGGTGAAGACATCTCTCTAAAAGCTGTTACCATTGCGCCCACAATATTACAGATGAATGTATCAAAGCTTAACCATCAAATTAACAAATTTCACAAATAAGCTTTAAAGTGTACCTCAGAATCATAGGCAATCCCTCTTCCCCTCCTCTGCAAGGCACCACCTCTGGGCTTGGAATTCCTGGACAGAAAAAAATACTTTGTCCATACAACACATGCCAATGATTTCTAACATCAGACAACCTTGTTTGCTGGGACTACAAAATCAAGTGATGGATAAAATTTGAAGAACAAGTTGAACAACTTTTACCCTTTGCTTTTTGAAGATAAGGGAGCATTAAATCCTCCATCGCTGTCTTCTTCCTCACTATCTGACATCTGGAACAAACAGATTACAAAGTATTAGACATGGCAGCCATGTCACAACAAAGCATATGCTTCTACATGTACAATGTATCAGGGTCCGAAATACAGGATGCATATGCACCCAAACTTGGAGCTGGGCACCTACGTTTTGACTGGTGCACCTAGATATTTGTGTACTGTTACAAACATAAAGGTACTACTTTACACCAATATGCAGCATATCCTTAACATTCAACTTGAATGTTAAGGATATGCTGCATATTGGTGTAAAGAATTCAAGTGTTCAACATAAAAAACTTTGTATTATTTGTTAAAGATTTTGAAGTTACCAATAGATTTGAAGATTCAAGTTTGATATTAGATTTTGATGACATTCTTTATTTCATGTTGTTTCTTGGCACATTTAGGTTAGCTTAATACAATATATGAACAGTTGACTGGACAAGCAGTTTACTATCCAGAAATAAAAAAAAACACCTACCTCCATATATGAAGGTCTACTAGGCTTAGCTGAGGATCTCTGGGAAGATCTAGATGAACTGTTTTGCATTGCTGAAAAATACAAGGTGAATAACAAAAATAAGAAGTTCATCTTTCTTAAAAAGATTAAGATGCAGACAATAAATTTCAAAATATGGGATAACTATAACTTTCAAAACATGAAAAAAAACTATGTTGAGCTGTCTAATAATAAAGTGTCAGAAAATCTATTTTATGCTTTATCATTCAAGAAATGAATTGTACAGTATAACAGAATGTGTGATGACAAAGCTATTTAGAAAATGGTTCAAGTCTTGGCAAACAAGGCAAGTCTGTGTATAATCTGTGATACTAGGATATTACTCTCTACCTTCAACAATAGAACCACTGGCGACCAGACTTTTCTTCCCTCTCCCTCCTCGGCCCCCTCTGCTACCCCTCCCCCGAGACGCAGTGGTCGCTCCCCTGGTCGTAGCGGTCGCTCCCCTGCCCCGCCCTCTGCCACGCCCCCTGCCACGCCCACGGGTCGGCGCAGGGCGATCCTCGTCGCTAAGGTTGCTGTCGTCATCCTCCATGATGTCTGAGCGATTGTCGTCGGCTGGACGTTTGGAACGAGACCGCTCCAGAGCGCGCTGGATGTCTTCATCCTCCTCTTCTGCGTGCTGCTGGTACGCCTGACGGAACTGGTGGATCTGTAGAAATACAATGTACATGTATGTAATTTGTAATATGTATTCCCATGCATGTATAACGATTTTCATCTTTTCCCCCAGGGTGTCCCTTAGTAATAGTCTTTGACTAGTTGGGACACCCGGGCTTCTTTGTAAGCCGAAATAAATAAATAAATAAATATAGAAATACATGTACAAGACATCAAAGGTGTGAAGTATTCAGAGTATATTAAAGTTACCTACCCTACCAAAACCATGTTACCTTTCTCCTGACAAAATATCGAAGAAACAACAAGAAATCGAAGATCTCATATCTCTGTAATTATAGTTGTTGTGAATTTTTCACTGATCCTGTCTATGCATTTTACCACTGGCTGCCACAACAGGTATGCATATAACAGGAAATTAAAGACAGGAAGTGAGATAACCATTTCTGAGACATTTCTGGGTCCTTTGATATAACTTCCTATCATTCTCCTCGATGTGCTCAACATACTCACTCACTCACTACCCGGTTTATAGTCTGTTGTTCCCCCATCTTCCTAGGGTTAGATGTGCTTACACTGCAATACGGAGGCTCAGCATGTGGAAACAACTACAAAAAAACATAGACACACCAAACACAAAACCTCTGTACACAGAGGTGACAAAAATCCTCACCTCCTCCTCAATCTTGTCCTCTCCTGCCTTCCTGTCCCGCAGGTGTTTCTGCATCTTCTCCACCTGCCATCTCACCAGCTCCTGGATGGAGTCCTTCTCCTCTTTGTCCACAAACTCCTTCATGGCCTCCCCCATCCCCTTCTCTGTCAACAGGGACATGCGTGCATTCTGTACAGAAATACACAGGAACAAGAACTTTTAAAAACTCTACCATAGCCTCCTCTATCCCCTTCTCTGTCAACAGCGACATGCATGCATTCTGTGCAGAAAAATAGAGGAAAAACAACTTCTAAAAACTCTACCATGTGTTCCCCTATTCTCTTCAAGAGTGACGTGCACGCATGCTGTGCACAGACACAGAGGAAAAACAACTTCTAAAAACTCTTCTATAGCCTCCCCCATCCCTTTCTCTGTCAACAGCGACATGCGTGCATTCTGTGCAGAGACATAGAGGAAAAACAACTTCTAAAAACTCTTCCATGGCCTCCTCTATCCCTTTCTCTGTCAACAGCAACATGCATGCATTCTGTGCAGAAAAACAGAGGAATAAGAACTTTTAAAAACTCTACCACGTGTTCCCCTATTCTCTTCAAGAATGACGTGCATGCATTCTGTGCAGAGACACAGAGGAAAAACAACTTCTAAAAACTCTTCCATGGCCTCCCCGATCCCAGGAACAAGAACATCTAAAACTCTTCCATAGTCTTTCACATTTCATTCTGTGCTAGATGTCTGTCACCATGATAACTAGTGTTGGGTTACATCATGTTGCGATTTTATAGCAGGAGGGATTTAGACTTCTGTCTGACCAGATATATGTATGTGTTTGAGAAAGAATTAACAGAGCAGAGCTGGGCCATATGAAAGTAAACATTATGCATTTGCTTTGCAATTGTTACCTTTCTAGTTTCAATCATGAAACTGACCTGTTCAGCCTCTGCGAAGAACTGTTTGACCAGATCCTCCACCCGTGACATGTCCAGAGCCTCCCGTGGAAGCAGTGTAGACATGTCCTCATCTTCCCACTTCTCTTTCGTACCACCTGTAAAATCCCAAACAAACAACCAGAAAGGTTGAAACACAGAGGAAAACGAACTTCTAAAAACTCTTCCACAGTCTTCCCCATCCCCTTCTTAGAGTGCTGTGCTGTGCTATGTAATGTGAAGAAGTCATAATTGCCCTTAAGGTCATCGAAACGTACACTTGGTTGTCCAATGTGATGCCTTTCACGTATGGATAGTCTAACCAAATATTCAGATGCACGGAAGGAAGTGACACATGTATTAGTGCACCTACAGTCAAAAATTAGGTGAAAAGATTAGGAGCACTGCATGGCTTCAATTCTGGGTGCACAAAAGTGCATATGCAACCAGTATGACAAGCAATGGTATAGGATTCAGGAATGCTCACTTTTCTTCTCATAAACCTTCTTCCTGTAGAAGTGGATGATTTCGCGGGGGTTGGCGACTCTGTCGGTGAACATCTGACCAAATCTGTTCGTGTTGAACATCGGGAACCCTCCGCTGTACTCAATCTGGTAGGAGAAACATTAAAAAACATATTATGCAGAATTCTGAGCTCACACAACCTGAGAGATTGCCAGTATCTACTCATCATACCAACCTGATGAAACTATTCACAGATGTTTTACAACAACTATATCAAACTCATCATTGAGTGGTTAGAGGACAAAAAAGAATATATGCATACGTATGTATTTGAAATAGAAAAACCTTTCTCCACTACATGTTTTCCCTACCTTTAGTCTGATGAGTGGTTCTTTAGGTTGTCTTTTGTTCCCTGTGTGCTCTTCTTCTGCTCTACACAGCAATTCTTCCACCTGGAATTCATATTAATAGATTTCATATTTCGTAGCTCAATACTTCCCAGTTGATAGCACAAGTATAATAAAAAATTTGGCCAATACCATTCAGTACAAACTACAAAGACAACAATGAAACCAGTGAGACAAGTGCTTGTCATACATATGTTTTGTCCAACTGTGAGATACTGTTACAATTTCATGTATACTGCTCCAAAGTTCATTTGAGTTAAGTTTTCATTAATAAATAAGATATTCTTTTTATGTACATTCAACTCCAAATTGCTTTTCATTCTGCTCAGTGCCTACTCATTCATCACAGCATTACCGATAATACAGAAGTCGAATGCAATAGACTACTGACATACAGTGCTGAGAAAGACTTTTCTGGAACATCAAACCTTTTCCTGGCAGAATGCTGCTATCTTGTCTGCTGCGTCAGGGTCGTTGGGGTCAAGGGTCGTGTCGGCGAGCACAATGTCCTTCAGGTAGAACTGGCGCACCGTCTGTAGCGGGATCGCTTCAAACTTCATCTTCCTGGAGGGCTTCACTCGCACCAGGAACGCTTTTCTGAGGGGGTGAGAGCACAGGGCTCGAAATTCATTTTTGGGAATAGGTGCACCCAACCTAAAAAATTGGGTGCACAAAAACGTTTTTGGGTGTACCATGGGTGTACCATATAAAATGAAATAAGTAAAATGTTAGCAAAAACTAATTTGTTTCATTTCTAAAGAAAGATACTACAACAAAGATTTTCTTTCAATGTCAAGAATAGACATCCCTTGTCCATAATTGTCCATAATTGTCAGGTGGTTCTTATGCAGAGCTGGTCACTATCACAATACTTGCAATACGTTTCACCTTAAAGCTTTCTAAAAAATGAGCTGTTGCATCTTGTGTTCGAGCCATACGTATCTGACATACTTGGGTAACGTCTCGCCCTCGGCCAGTGATGTGGCGACAGTGCTTCCCGGCTGGAGCACGATAAAGTCCTGGACGTCGTTCCTCTCCAGACCACGGGCATCGTGCTCGTGCCCCCACACCACCAGGTCCAGAAAACTGTCCAGGAACTGTTCAGGGATGTAGTTCTTCTCACCATGCTTCACTCTGGAGCAAAATAGTACAATGGAATTTCAATACATTCCGTTGCTACTTGGTCTGCTATTTCCTATTGTCATATTTTCAACTTGCCCACTGTAGTTGGTTTGAAAAGTACAGTAAAACCAGGAATCATCTGTGTCACTTAATGATCCTTTCAGTACCTTTAATTACATAATGTGCCATCAACAACATGTAGTTCATAGCATTACAGGGAATCGAGACTGACTGTAATAGAAAATATTTAATACTGCGCCATACAGTTGTACATGTACTTCTTTTCACAGGGAGTACCTTAGAAGTAGGGCAAAATGATATTCCAGCAAAACATCTCTTTATTGCAAGCCATTAAACTTATAGCTTATCATAAAGTTCATGAAAATATAAATAAATCTTGGATAATCTTAGTTACAAACCTTGATGATGGCTTCCTTGTGGCATAGGAAACAAGGTTTCAACATTTGAGAGAGACAGACATGATTATCAATAAAAGATGAAAGGAAAAGAATTAACATAAGAGGTTAGTATATCATATAGCCAAGTTATCATACTTTTCATAGTTAATAGCATTTGATAACATATCAGTCCATTCAAAAGTGAGGAAGAAAATGCCCAGATTGACAAAGCTTAGAAGTGAAACTTACTAGTAATGAGAGAAATGAGCATGAAGAGGACAGATACAAAATGTAACCCGTGACAGTGAGGCCTAGGAAAAAAATGTTGTGTTTTCTGTTTCCCGAACGACCCTAGAAAAACCTGCCGACCCTTTTTGGGGTGCACGTGGACCACTGCAAGGTACATAAATTTTTCGAGCTGATCAACCTTTTCTAGCTCCATGATCTGACACCTAAGTGATGAAACATTGTAGTAATTTGTACAATCGGTTTTCCAACATTGACATTGAAAATAAAGTGTCCTCATGCAAGTTTTACTTTCTTAAACTGTATTGTATAAGTTTGATCACTAGAGATTGCCAAAGTCTAAGAAAAAAAAAGATAATCCCTACCTACCGACCCTAATTTTTTCAGGGCTGAAACTGGAAACACAACAGTTTTTTCATTGGCCTAAATATAATCTCGAGACATGGACACAACCGTGACCCCTGACCTGTTCTGGTGAAAGGTCAGGATGTTGACCCACTCGTCCTGGTTTTCCCGCGGTCGCAGCATCGTGACGGACTTCCTGACGAACATCCGGTGCAGACGCTCGTCGCGGACGGACCCCAGCCCGTACAGCGCCAGTTTCGTCCTCCCCTTCTGCAGCAGCATGGGAGTCATCTCGATCTGGTCTAGACTGGGGTGCTGACCAAAATGGTTGACCAGCCCAGCGGCACTTAGGATGTCCAACGCACACAGGTTCCCGGACTAAAGAAAGAAGAGTTCCAGTCAGTAGGATATAAGGGTTTTCTCCTACACAACCAAATATTTGTACCTTGCTGATGTTTTGGTGTCTATCAGACACCTTCTTCAGCTCTGCTTCTCACCGCTAAATGTAGCCGATGTAGGTGGCGCTTTTGCGGTGAGAACACAATCCCCAACTTCAGTCTCTGCGGAAGGTGTCTGATAGACACTGAAATGTCAGCAAGGCATGAATATTTAGTTGTGTAAAAGAAAACCCTTATATCCTACATGTATACTTTACCAACCTGATGAAACTATTTTCGGAAGTTCCAGTCAGTATCTATCCAAACTTTCAGAAAAAGACTTGTGTATAGTGTCTATCTGACAATGCCACAACACCTGGTTGTTTATTGGATGATTGGATTAAAACTGTACTTACCCCAGCTGGGTCGTCATGGTTACCGTGGATGGAGAAGACAGGGAGGGAGACGTTCAGGTTTGGGTCCTCATAGTTCACAAACGGAAACCTGTGGCAGAACATCAGAAACAATGGGTGTTGTCCCCTTTCCTGTTCAATTCATTCTAAACATTTTTTTCTTGCTTAAGGAGCTTAAGTGGCTTAACAGGGCTCGAAATTCATTTTTGAGAATAGGTGCACTGATGCACCCAACCTAAAAAATTTCATGCAATACAAAAGGAGATTTTGCTTGTGACTTGACCTTGACCTCTAACCTTTCACCTCTGACCTATCACCTACTTGCTATGGCCAAAGTTGACAGACTGGTCGCTGAGGAACTCCAGCTGGCACGGCCGGTCTCCCATACAGTACTGCCTGAGGAGACACATGCAGCCGTGCAGGATCTTACGCGACGGCTTGTTCTCGTGGAACAGGTCGCCACCTAGCAGCAGGAAGTCCACCTGCAGGGGGAAACGTGCCTTCTGTTTATGAAGGGCCAACAGGGCTGGAAATACCACCTGTATATGCAGGTTAGTGCAGGTTGAATTGGAGCTGTGCGGGAATTTTGGGGTCTACCTGCACCTCACCTGCACTGGTCCATGGTACTGGGTATATCTATATCTGTATCAGTATAACCGCCCTTTGGCGTAACACACTATGCAGGTTACTACAGGTAAAATTGGAGCTGTGCAGGTATTTCTGATGTCCACCTGCACTGGTTCACGTACTGGGTATATGCAGGTTAGTGCAAGTAAAATTGGAGCTGTGCAGGTATTTCTGATGTCTACCTGTACCTAACCTGCACTGGTCCATGTACTGGGTATATGCAGGTTAGTACAGGTAAAATTGGAGCTATGCAGGTATTTCTGATGTCTACCTGTACCTATACCTAACCTGCACTGGTCCTGAACCTGTACCTAACCTGCACTGGTCCATGTACTGGGTATATGCAGGTTAGTGCAGGTTGAATTGAAGCTGTGCAGGTATTTCTGATGTCTACCTGTTATAACCTGCACTGGTCCATGTACTGGGTATATGCAGGTTAGTGCAGGTAATATTGGAGCTGTGCAGGTATTTCTGACGTCTACCAGCACCTAACCTGCACTGGACCATGTACTGGGTATATGCAGGTTAGTGCAGGTTGAATTGGAGCTGTGCAGGTATTTCTGATGTCTACCTGTTATAACCTGCACTGGTCCATGTACTGGGTATATGCAGGTTAGTGCAGGTAATGTTGGAGCTGTGCAGGTATTTCTGACGTCTACCAGCACCTAACCTACACCTGTCCATGTACTGGGTTTATACATTCACGTACATATAGGTGAATGTGGATTGTTTATTGACTGTTACCAACTCAACACCTATGAAGTTATAAAAGAAATAATGGCGATGGTTTCTGAAGAGTTTTCTGTATGATCCACACTTCCTAATTTCTGAGTGGTGCATAAGACATAGCTACCTCCTCCTTCTTGGCTATCTGTAAGACTTCTTCAAAGGCGACCAAGGAATCGTGGCCCCTCTTAGCATCCTTCTCAGCATAGCCCAGGTGAACATCGGAGGCTGGGAAGACACAGGTGAGGAGACAGGTATTAATAAGGGATACATAGAGCCTAGTCATGGGGTATGCATGGGGGAGGAAGACTAATCCATTTGCAAGTTGTGCAAATTCTCAAAGTGACACAGTAAATCTAGAAAATCTAAGTTGTATGTTGAATTAGAGATACTATTGTACAATTGCAAATTATGTAAAATCAAACCAGCTGATTTCTCCTAACAGAAAAAATCAACAACTTACCAACCAGGAACTTGATGGTGTTCTCATCATCATCCCATCTGAAGATCATGAAGAGGGAATGAGAGTTGAAGAGTTAAAATAGTCACTTTGAGTTTTTGAGCATGGAACTATATATAATACACAGTAAAGTTTTAACTTTTATAGCAACTATTTTGTAGAAACTACTAGTCAATTCAGAAGATCATAATTATACAATCATACTCACGTCTCTTCGTCCTGGGTCGACATGATTCTGTATCTAACACAACCAAAAATTCTTGAAACTTTGAAATGACAGCCACTCTAGAGGGAGGGGGGCATCTAAAAATTTGGGTTGCAATAAATCTAACGTAACGTACAAAGTATACGATAATCAAGTTGATTACCGGGTCGTCTACTACAGCCTGGGTCTCCTACTACCAGAGAGAGTACACATAACTCATGTACGCGATCACGATCGTGGCTAAAATGGCAAAAACTACGACATCAGCGTAGTTTCTAAAATCAACGACACCCGCCATTTTTCACCATGTGCATATTATTATTGGGGTGCCCCGTGGAATAAGTTTTAGTGCCTAGTAACTTTGCCTCGATTCTCAGCACAAATTTCAATCCCAAAACAAACTTACCAGCTATCTACCAATGTTAGTGATCTAAAATGATTGATATATTTGTTGCAACAGTGATATTTTTGTTTATACATGATGATTATTTCACTACTTTGTACGTGCATGGAAAAGTATGATTTTGAACAGCTAAGTACATGTCAGATTTTTTTTCGATCATCTGTCAGATGTTCAGGCAGTTTCTAAATGTTAATCTCCATGAGTTGATCCATGATGTGTGATCACGGGGATCACGAGTGTTCGCACACGACGACGGCGGCCTCGGTGCATCAGACGCTGGATGAGCTGGACTTTGAGCGGGGGATCTGGGCCGCTGCTCGGGACGGCGAGGCGGGGAGGGTCCGCAGCCTGCTGGACAGAGGCACGGCGGCCAACGCGCAGGACTCGTCCGGTTACACGGCACTGGTGCGGGCCGCTGGTTTGTTCATAGTCAAGTCATACTCAATGTGCCTCTGCAGGGTTTCTGTGTTTTCGGTCGTGATTCGTGATCATGCATAATTTCGTACAAGTGAACAGTGAGTTGTTTGTATGCTGCAGTGCAAATATCACCCGCTAGGCGGCGTGCATGATACGTGGGTAGTTAGGGTTTGCAGATTGCTGATGGCCGCTAGGGGTCGTTCGTGATACATAGTGTGTGTGATACATGTACATGGTTGTGTTGCGTAATGTGTTGTGCCACTACTTTCTACTTTATACTTGGCCGTGGTATTACCGTTAATAACAGCAGCAACTATATGGTTTAATGACTTACCAGTTCACTTTTGTTGAGGATCTTTTAAACGCAGTCTTACAGTACATAACATGTTAACTGTTAACAGTGGTAAAACTTTAAATTATTTCACTGTGGGTATGTGTATAACGTTACTGTAATTTGTCTTTTTGCTTTCCTTTTTCAGCACTATGCATCCAGAAATGGTCACCTGGAGGTGTGTGACCTTCTGCTCCAGAGGGGGGCAAACCCTAACAGCCAGACCCGGTCGGGGGGAGTAACTCCACTTCACAGAGCAGCCTACTGTGGGCATGAAGCTGTTGTCAAGTTGTTGCTAAAGAAAAGAGCAGACCCATCCCTGTGTGATGAGGATGGGAAAAATGCACTTCACAAGGTGTGTAAGAAACAGGGGCAAGCAGTAAGAACACATAAAAACCTCTGGTCCCGGGTCGGGGTTCGAACCCACGACCTCCCGAGCACCAGCTTGAAAATCCGATGCTCAAACCACTCGGCTAAAAGGTCTAGACCCATCGGCCGGGTTATTTGGAAGCACCTACATGTATAAACCCCCCCACTGTTACAGGTGTTTTACACATGTATTGTCTTCCTTTCCGTCAAAGTTAAGTCAAAAACTTATCCACTGCGATTTGAGGGCAGCAAAGCAGAAAATATTCTGGATGAGGAATTCTGTCAGATATTGACATTTACTGCCATTTCGTAGCACATTTTCATCACCATTTCATACTTGAAAGTCCCCAAACAAGCTACATGAATCATCTCTTTATTTTTGGGTACCACCCATATATGCCATATAAGAACCAGTCTACAATACAAAACAAGCAACTGTTTTTTTTCGTCAGTGGCATTGCATTTTTGCCTCACAGATATCAGTATGCTGTGTCCAGATTGGCAAGAAGGGCCAGAAAATTGACTTTGTAAAATTTTCAAAGTCAATTTGTACATTTAACGTTAATCTTGTTTTGCCACCATGAAATCTCATTGGATGCCTTTAATGTACATGTGTATTTCCTTAGAATCCTTCCTCTCTAGAGGAAAGAGAATTATAGAGGAATAATTATCAGTGTTTCACTTCTGATGAATAATACGGGTAACAGCTTTATTACACAATATTAGCCCAATTCTGTTAACCTCTCCTGAATCTTGAGACTCATGTTTACAGAGTTGTGTATAAAGAGTTGTAAATTTGAGGGTTTCAAATGTTGTTTCTTTTTCA
Source organism: Branchiostoma belcheri (assembly GCF_001625305.1). Taxonomy (NCBI): domain Eukaryota; kingdom Metazoa; phylum Chordata; class Leptocardii; order Amphioxiformes; family Branchiostomatidae; genus Branchiostoma; species Branchiostoma belcheri. The sequence continues at coordinate 193,759 of NW_017804376.1, forward strand.
GTCTGCAGAGAGGGGCCATGTCCAAGTCTCAAGACTCTTACTACAAGCTGCCCCTGACACCAGAAATGTTCAAGACAAGAGGGGGAAAACACCTATCAACTATGTACCCAGGGACTGTCAGGAGATGCTCAGCTTGTTGTCCTGACAATGGTCTTCTGGGCCTCTCACAAGTCATCTACTATTTATTTAATGAACAGATCTAGAGACGAGTACAAGTGTCCAACTCCAAGCAGATGTTGGGAGGCTAAATCATAACGTTTTCTTAGCTGCCCGATTCTGTCATCATCATGTCTTAAAAAATGTTCAGGACTGACTACAGGTAAATCTAACTTGGCTATGCTGCAATCAAAAAAGGAACTGTCACTCACACTTTCAATGTATCAGTTCTAGATTTTAAGAACTTGGTTGAACTTTGTTGGTTGTTATGAGTAATATCTCTTAAAGAAATTCAGAGTCTGACAATATTCAGGACTGAGTAAATGTAAACCTAACTTGGCTATATTGCAATCAAAACAGGAGATGTGACTCACACTTTCAATGTATCGGTTCGTTTTATTCCTTATATACAGATGTACAAAGTAAGAGGTACAAAAGTTGTGCCTTTTATACAGAAACACAGTTGACAACAGAAAAACACGTTACATATGACATCTTTGACAAACATAAGTTAACGACCAGTACATAGCAACAATGTGATCAGACCCTCAACAGTTGTGGGCCGTACGTACGTTCTGCATTGCTAAATACTGCACTTACTTTCAACTACCAGTTTACAACTATTTTGAATTAAAGAGCATTTTACTTATATTTCACCACTTAAGGTACCACATGTTTGCCACATAAGTACCATGACTTAACACTAAAATGTCTTTACCTCCAAGCTTGTCTTAGACTTATCTAGTGCAGTGATTGAGGCAAAGAATCTTACTGGAATTGGTAACATGATTCAGAACGATGTTCTTAACTGCATTGAGGAATTGATAGAAGAGCACACGTACCTCAAAATGATTGGCTTCCAACAAATAAAGATTACAAACGATATTCACAACATTGGGAGCAAGAAACATAGATTGAAATGAAAACAATAAGAAAATAAAACAAAATAAAAATTCAAACCAAAATAAAAATAGGTTTCTATTACTGCATGGACTCCTATACAAATGTACCAATGCCAGCTTGAAGTTTGAAAAAAAGAAAAAAATAGAATCCAAACAAAAGCTTCATGTACCTATGCAATAAAAATACTGTACCTTTCATAAATGTGATCTATTTTGTCACAATAATGACTTAAAAGCCATGATTTCATCCTGGCTGTTCTGTGCACCAAGAGTGCATATTAAACTAAATACATACTGCAGTAGCAGTAGCAAGCAAACGGCAAGCTTGGCACATGGTCATAAAATAGTTCTTTACTGTGTATTTGCATCCTCCTGAAATACCGTACTGTAACTGCTCTTTACACACTACTTAATGGAATGTGATCCAGGGAAGTGACAATGTCGGGCAAACTAAGTTGCAGAGAGATGGTGCAGAAAAATAAGCACCTCAATGCTCAATAAAGGTTTGTACACAAAGTAATTTTATACTCTATAACCTCGCAGATAAAAACTGCAACACCACAAAAGGTGATGTGTCGGACATAAACTAAACTACAATCAATGTATGAAAGCACCTAGACCTGGTCCTGGATGGAATACTAAGTAGGTGGGGGAATAATCGAGCGGTCCTTCCCCTGTGTGCTAATGTGTTATACACGGTCATTTACTTCACACTTTGTCTTGGCAAGTTTCGCCACCCAAAGCGTGATTTTACAACAAATGAAGCAGTAAGCCGGCCGTATTCGGCGTCATGATCTACGTGTTTACCCTTGAAAATGCTCGAGCCACTAACTTAAAGCCCTCCCCAATAGCCGTCGTAAATCGTGTTTCGCGGCAGGCGTGAGCCGGCATAGTAAAACGACGTAGTAAAACCAACAGTAAGAGTAAACTGCGGCCCTTGCTAAGAGGATTGTATTAAGCGCAGAGCCTTGAAATTGGCACCTTATGAATGGCTTTGTGATTGCTATTTTACGAGCGACAGCAAAATCACCCCAGCTTTTGCTGGTAGGGCTTAAATGAGCTGAAGCGAATGCTATAGGTGTAGGTGTTTGGCCATAGCTGCAGCGGTTGTGCTAAATTAGATGCTTACTGCAAGAAGCTGGCCTGTCTAAGTAATAGCTTATTTCCTTTAAGTAGTGAAACTTAAGTTCTAAACAGAACACATAGCACCATTACTATCCAGGTCGTTGGGGCTTCTGGAGTATGGCAAGTCAAGATGACCACATCACAAAGAGTGTTCCATGTTGTTGTTACAATGGAAAACAATAAATTCTCCAGTTCTAAAGCATATTCATAGCTATATTAAGAGATTCTAGCTAAGGTTTTGGTTCTTGTTACAGATAAAGATATTCTCTGAACCTCATAAAATGGAATGAAATTTGGTCAAAATTACTGTTACAAGTAAATAAATTTGCCTGGAAAAAAAATGCCAGGAAATGACTTTAGGTAAACTGCCACAGCATTGTAATGTTATATGGAAAATTGCTCATGTCAGCACATCTGGGTGACTTGGGCACAGAAAAGCTGAAACTAAATGCAATAAATTTGGAAGTATCACAACCTATTACACAAAACCCTGTTCATTTGGATGGCATTAAGTTTTCTAAACCAAGCAAGATCATCAGATTTTTTATGACACACAAAAATCTGACACTATTATCCTATCTAACAACCTGCTACATAATCATAACTTGGTACATGTATCATAATTAGGACAGTCTTGTTGCAGTTTTACAGGCTGGACCTTTCTGGTTCACACAAGATAATTGAGTCTGTGTTTAACAGTCCTTTTTATGACAGGGATTCCTTTCTTACTCTTAAAGGAAGGAATTCACGGAAGACATTAAAACGATCCACTGCTTTCTGTCCACACCGATTTGATTCCTTAGTTTTCCTATGGTATTAGTTTTCCTATAGTAAATATTGTGATTTTTATAAAAAGGTATATTAATAATATTGTAATATAAGCAGCTAATCTAATGAGTTGTCATTAATGTTGACTGTACTAATCTTTTCCTTTTTCCTTGGAATAAAGCTGATGTATCTGAATGATTCAGTGTGTTAAATATACATCACAGAGTTTTTTTTTAAGTGTCCAGCCTTGGCAAGATTTTTTCTTGTTTTCTTTTTTCTTTGTGGTTGCACTTATTTTTTTTACGAACAAAGAATCAAATCGGTGTGGCCTTTCATGTGTGGTTTCGAAAGAGATAAAAGTCTTCCACATATAGTGAGGAGATAACCTTAAATAGACCCAGTTTTTTTTATGCCTTGACTATTGCAACAACCATCGCACACAAGTAGTGCAGCAACAAGTGCACCCGACGCACACGCTAGCTCCAACAATAGGAACAACAGATATGAACTGCTTGATATATTAACTTTGCCATCATTCCCATCCAAAACTACAATCTATAAGGCTGGATGTTGCAGCATTCAGTGCCTGTATATTTTGTGTAAACCATGGTGATGACACACAAACTACTGGCACCTTGTTGTGAAACAATAGCCACCTTTAAAATGATCAATGTGACAAAAAGGGTCCTCAGAGAACGTTCCCTTGCCATATTTAGAGTCATTAACCTAAAAAGGAAGACAGAAAGCTCCATACACCTAGCAGTTCATAACATCGCAGACAATCACAGATTGTACAGACAGGACCAACAATGGACTATTTGCTGGCAGTTACACCTAAGCTATAGATAAAATTATCTGTGAACAGCCAACCTATTCGGTTTAACTAATGCTATTCTGACACACAACTAAACAGGTGTCTGCCAGCAAAATGTCCGTTCTTGGCCTCTCTGGAACACTCATCACCATCATAATTATCATTTTCACTAATTACGTTCTATTTACAGTTACACATTAAGTATATTTACAAACAAGAGAATCCTGCAACAATTGTAAAGGAGCACAGTAGCACTGTGACCCAACACAATCTTAACGACTGTGCCGAGGCGCGGGGATCGCTGTTTGCTTCGCTCCCCGGGTTTTGTTGCGCCCAAGATGGCGACGTTCTAGTTCGGGCGGTGCTCTGAGGGGAGACGCCGTTTCTTCTCTCGTCGTCTTGGAAGAGGTCCGTGTTGTAACCCTGGAATTTTCTCTCCCACTCCTCCGCATATGACGGTCTCCCTATAGGAGGGATATCTGTAAAATAAAGGCAGAATAACATGTCAAAAATATGTCGATTGAGGAAGAACCTATATGTGTAGATATGTAAATATTGTACATTTGGGAATGCATCTATAGCAGCGACACCTGTGCTGCAGTGCAATGTGAACCAGTCAGAATTGCCTTGAGGAAGGTGACAGACGTTCACTGAAACGTCAGCTGAATAAAAGACTTGGTTGTGTAAAAAATGTCTCTTTACTCAAAGTACATTGAAGTTGAAAACATGAGAAGTGGTTTCCAGCCTTCCCATCATGCAGTGCAAGGGAGGGACTTACAGTTGGACTGTTGCCTGATGGGAGGAACGGTGAACTCGAGCTGCGCCATGGCTCCCCCGCCGACCTCTGACAGCGCCTGAACCTGCAGCACGTAGGGTCGGCCAGGGGTCAAACCCTGGATCAGGTGGGTAAACTGGTCCTGTAGAGGGGAAACAAGCATAGAAAGCATTGTAATATCACTTTGTAAGCTCTGCCCCATGGGTGTTGCCAAAAAGGTAGGTCTGTGTCACTCAAAACAAGCACAGTCACTCTTGATAAATATTTCTGTCTTGGATATATGACAGAGTATTTTCACTTTTCTTCAAACCAAAAATAGTTCCGTTTTACAACCTGATTAGCACAAGAAAATTGACACAATGAAAAAAAAAAAGATAGCTGAACTTGGCCTACAAAGAAAGACTGGAAAATCACGGAAATTTGCACATGATCACTTACAGATTGTTAAACTTAACACAAAACATTTCTCTCCACTAGACCTCTAATAAGAACTCCCTGAGGTATTGGATGACTGACTCACCTTGGGCAGCATTTTCGCCTTTGCACTTGTCCTGTCTATGACGGGTGTCTGGGGCAGACCATTGGCCACACCTTTGGAGGAGCTGACCTGCTCTCCCCACATCACACGGAAACCTGAACAAAACAAAAGGACCCACACATCAACCAGAGGAAAAATAACCAGCTGACAACATAAAATACTGTACTATCCTGTCATTTGACAAGTCTTAACTCAATGGTCACCAGACTCACAACATAACATAAGACCCAAAGGCCACATCAAGGTTATGGGTTACATGAACAGGACTAAAACAGCATGTCTCTTCTCTCTCTACGTCAGAAACATCACTGCTCAACAGAAGCTTGACTTACTGAGAGTGAAGACTAACTGACCCAATAAGAGATTTCAGAAGCAAAAGATGGTAACCGTTACAAAGGCTGCTGGGGAACATTCTGTACCCAATTAAGATCTGCATGGTTTTGATCCACTCACACCAAAGATAGACCGCCCTCACTTTTTGACAAGAGTGGTAGGTTATTTTAAGATAATTGTCTCTGTATCTGTATCTGCACAGCCAGTATTACCACCCTTCGGTGTAACACACCAGCTTTGCAGGAATGCAGCGCAGTGGCAGCTAGCTACTAGTATATCACACTGAACATCCTGCTACACCCAATCTCTGTACCCACCTGTAACTGGCTTGTCTGACTGGACAGGCATTCTCCACTTGAACTGTCCCGTCACGTTCCCATCCGCCATGAAGAACACAAAGGACAGGTTCTGGGGCTGCTGGGGCACGTCTGGGGCTGGAAGGTCAGAAAACAAGTTGAGGTATTACAGAGTGGTACAGTGTAATGTATAATTGTTGTAGTTTAGCATAGTGTAGTGTAGCGTAGAGTAGTGAAGTGCAGTGCAGTATAGTGTGGCATAGCGTAGTGTAGTGCAGTGCAGTGTACCATAGCATACATGTAGTATAGTGTGGTGTGGTATACCGTATTATATAGTGTAGTGTGGTTCGGTGTAGTGTGGTGTAGTACAGTACTGTAGTGTTGTGTTGTGTAGGAGTACCGGTACCACTGACCAGGAGTAGTGTAGTATACATGTAGTATAGTGTAGTGTAGTGTCACTAAGTGTTGTGTAGGAGTACCACTGACCAGGAGTAGGGTAGTATATATAGTGTAGTGTCACTAAGTGTTGTGTAGGAGTACCACTGACCAGTAGTGTAGTGTAGTGTACCACTGACCAGGAGTAGTGTTATATACATGTAGTATAGTGTAGTGTAGTGTCACTAAGTGTTGTGTAGTACAGTGTAGTATAGTGTAGAGGTACCACTGACCAGGAGTAGTGTAGTGTAGTATAGTATAGTGTAGTGTTGTGTAGTGTAGTGTTACTAAGTGTTTTGTAGGAGTACCACTGACCAGGAGCAGTGTAGTACACATGTAGTATAGTGTAGTGTAGTGCAGTGTCACTACAATGTAAGTGTTGTGTAGGAGTAAAACTGACCAAAAGTAGTGTAGTGTAGTATAGTGTAGTGTAGTGCAGTGTCACTAAGTGTTGTGTAGAGTACCACTGACCAGGAGTAGTGTAGTATAGTATAGCATAGTGTATGTAGTGTAGTGTTACTAAGTGTTGTGTAGGAGTACCACTGACCAGGCCTAGTGTTCTGTAGTATAGTGTAGTGTAGTGTAGTGTAGTGTAGTGTAGTGTCACTAAGTGTACTGTAGGAGTACCACTGACCAGGCGTGGGACAGTCCGGCCTCTGCCGTCCCCTGATCCTAATCTCGCGACACGGCGGACTGTAGAAGTGGATCCCCGTCTCCCTTCCCATCACCCCCTCTGACGACACGGCGTGAACTCTGACCTCGTAGTGACAGTCAAACCTCAGGTCGTAGATGTCAAAGTCAAGATTCTACAGAGAGGGAATAGAAATCATGAGCAGGGAAACTGCATCAAACATTCTACTATCTCAATTATAATTGTAGAATGTGACAATGTTTACCTCAGATATATAAAAAGAAAATGCACTTAGACCTAAAACAGTGCTTAGATTCTTTTAAACTCTGCTACATGCACATGTATTGTGTTTTACTCATGGAGAAAAGAGCTATGGAAGGCCAGGGAAAAACTTAATTTATAAACTTTAAGATGAAACAAACCTAGACAGAAAGAAGCTGGTTAAAGTGATGCACTGTGACTGACAGGAAGAATAAGCAAATTAAGGAGCAAACTTATGGAGTGGTTAATTCCAAATGAGCTACTGGTACATGTAGATGGATTGAGTGAGGGAGAGGTACACCTACATGCGTTGTGGCCTCCTTGATCCTACTGAGAAGTGTGCCGTCTCCGCTGTACCCATCCCCACACACTGTGGGCACCCATCGCAGCATGAACTTAGTTACTGACTTGTGCGTCTCACCTGAAAAGGAATTATTGGCAATGTTTGATAATGGCAAGACCTTGTACATGTACCTCTGTCTTTTAACATCAGTTTTCTATTCTTGAGGACATCTTAAAGTTGAACTCAGTCCAACTTTGTAAGAAATGTCATCCTCCTTAGCCTGGAGTCCAGCCTTGTTTAATAGCATTGGTCTGCTCCCAAAGATCCCCTACCTCCCTACCAAAGCTAACAAGGCTGGACTCCAGGTTACATACTCCTACCATTGACACATCCATGAAAGTATAACAACCAGGACAGAGAAAAATTGAGGACTCTAGTTGAGTTTAGTTGACTTTTATTTTGATCCACTAAGACTTTACCATGACACTATTTTTCCAGTGGTCATAAAAACACACATTATAATCAACACAACATGAAACATTTAGATACATGCACATAAACAGTCTAAATCTTGACAGTTTGACCTTTACCTTCAGGCAGGCCCCAGGAGACCTTGGCCTTGACTCTATCGTGGTGGAAAAACGGCTCCTCTATCGACAGGTTCTGCACCGCGCTGGGAGAGTGCAGACGCAAGATGACAGGGTTGGGCGGGGTCGGCGGCAACTCTGAAGAAAACAAACCAATCGTGTCAGCCAATACATTCAGCCATGTCAGGCGGCACCCAATGAAATTAAACAAAACAATTGTGTAAGGCCGATTAAGACCATTGGGCAACAAAAAATCAGTGATGACTATTTAGAGATATGGAAGACCTTGGAGATCACTAAACACTCACTGTGAATGAAGAAATCTGTCAAATTTTTCACCAGTCAACGAACATTCAAGGTCTTATCTTGCCTAGCTTGAGGGACACAGACACAAGGACTGGGGAATGAATACTTAGCACAACTACTTGGTTAGTTTCCTAGTTCAAGTACAAAATAATGTCTCACCTATAGGGAGAGGGATGGTGCTGAGAAAGAAAGACTCTCGATCACTGCGTAGCCTCTCGTTGTCTCCCCAGTTGGCAAAGGCTTGGACCTGCATGGATGAAAAGATGGACATATATCAGTTTCAACTTACTGTAAAGCAGCCTGTTGGGAGAACATACTGCGCCTATGCGAAACCCTGATTTTCCACGGTTTTCATTGGATTTTTGGTCAACGTTGCATCAGAATTTTACCTGTTGCAGACAATATTTTTTCCAACATAACATTTCGAAACTACAGACGTTAACCTTATATGCATGAATACTACCTTATATGAGATGTTCTACCGAAGTGCAATACATTACAAGTTTCGTGCAGGTGCAGTATGTTCTGCCGATGTGCTCTGTAAAGCTATTCTCCCACCAGTTACAACAAGATGAATGGACACAGTATGCATGGAGTAATGACAGAGAAACTTCTGAAGAGCTGAAGTACCTGTACAAAGTAGCTAGTGTCTGGCTCCAGGCCGTCCAGGGTGATCATGGGAGTTCTCACACTCTTCCTGTGTTCCTTCAGCTTCATAAGGCCAGGGGTCACGCCCTTTAACCTCTTGCTCCAGTACACGCGATATCTGGTGATGGGGAGGTCGCTGTACGCCGGTGGGTACCAGTGGACGTTTACGGAGATTTTCCCATCCTTGATGTCAAAGTCACCCTCAGTTAGATTCCATGGAGGACTTGGATGAGCAGGATCTACAAAAATACATACATTTTAGCCTTGAAAATGCTACAGATATACAATATAGGTGAATATGAAAAAGGCAAGTGTAGACAAAATTCCTGTATAGCATTTCCTATCTCTTTTTCCAGTTCAATGATTGTTGCTGTTTGAAAAGTACTCGGCGGAATTTCCCTGGGTTCTTGTAGGCAAATACCAGACTTGTGACCAAGTGATTTCACCTTGGGCTATCCGACAGCTTTCTTTTAAGATTACAAGTGTTTGAATATCAATCTGTCAATCGCTATGAATGTTTGTGCTGGCTTGAAGAAGTTTTCCGTTCTAGAGCAGCAAGTTGAAAAAATCTTTGGATCAAGACAAGGATATCAAAATTCCAAGTTTCAACAGCCCAACTTGGAGTGTGTTAGGCTATGATGATATCCCACCTTTCCTGAGCCTCTCTGCCTTGCTGGGTTCACTGAAGCCCCTGGTGCCGTTCTCATTCACTGCTGCCAGTCTCCACTGGTACCATCTACCTCTGTGGGCCTTCACAACAGTTGCCTGGGACGTTGTCTGTAGTGACATAGTAATCAAAACTATGAGCTATCTGAAACTATTGCATGGTATACATGTACCTTTCTACCTTTCACATAAGGCGGCAATCTAGAGTTAGTATTGGTGGAAGATCCTGCAAATAAGGCTCTATTCTGCAAGATGAATACACCACATTTACTACATTTGTAGGATATTAGGACTTTCTTTTTCACAACCAGAACTCCTCTCACCTTTCTTACGTTTCAATGTCTATCAGACACCATCCTCAGAGCTTCTGACTGGAGTGCTGCTTCTTGCTGCTATATGTAACTGATGTAGCACTTTTGCTGCGAGAACACAATCCCATGTACATCAGCTACACATCACAATGAGACGCAGCACTCCAGAAGTTCTGAGAAAGGTGTCTGACAGAAAATCTCTAGTTGTGAAAAGGTTCAAGTCCCAATATCCTATGTCCTACCAACCTAATGAAATTATTTTCGGAACCACATTTACCTGTTCCACCAGTTCCCAGTCTGACATGTCTGTCTCCTTCACATACTTCCCCACCGCTGACCGCTCCTGTAGCAGGAACACCGCATGGTCAAACTTCTTCTGCGATGACCACTCCACCACGATGGACTGGCCTTTCTTGGTTTCTATGGCAACAGGACGTTCTGCGAAGCGGGGAGGTGTCCCTGGAAGGCAGCGTGATAGAACATAAGTCATGTGATCTTTAGCCAATCATCATTGTCTAGTGCATTCTGCATCTTCATTTTGCATCTTAGATATGTTATTCTGCATCTTGAGAGCTCTGTTATCTTTTTTTTTTAATTTTCTCCGTTGTTTTCTTCAGCCAATAAACAATAGTTTTGCACTCATCAGACTTAGATGTCTTGAAAAGAAACTTGAAAAAGGAAAGGTAATGATTGTCTTCATCACTGCAATTTTCATCTTTGCTTGAAACTTTTCCACACTTAATATAGAAAATATTCAATATATATGTAGGAACATGGTTGAGTCTTTTTAAGCGGATATAACTGTCATGAAGTTCATTCAGCATCAAGGACATGACCATAATAATGCTTAAAGGGGATTTAGGTTGGACAAATGAGTTGATATTATCACTGTTTCATATTCATATTCATACAGTTGTTGAGGTATAATATAAAAGCAATCAGCCATGTTTCAGCACCAAGGACATAACCATGAAAGTCATAATAAGTATGCATTAGGATTACATGTGTAGATACATCTGATCAAAACTTGCAAAATTGGTGCTAGCATTGTTTCATAAACTACAGGTAATGAGGTAAAATCCAGCAGTCATCTTTCATTCAGCACCAAGGACAGAACCACGATAGTCAGTCATAAAGTAAGTACAGTATTTAGATTTGGTGAATAAGGCTAAACCATAAACTGATGTTATCACTGTTCCATATACATACACTACAGCTCTTGCTGTAAAAATCCAGTAGTTGTGTGGATGAGTACTGACACATTGAATCCTGGCTCAATGCACCCTGTGTACCATGTAAATGATAAAATCCATGTTCATACATGCCCCTCCTAAAACATTTAAACTGGCTTAGATGTAAGACCCAGAGATTACACTGATACAGGAAACAGCTTAGGAGCCAAGCCTCAACAGTCTGCCAGGCTTATCCGAGCAACCAAATAATCCATACTGCCGGCTTATGTGTTATTCATGACCTTGTAATAGCTACTTCATTATTCACCGCTCCGAACTGCCTTCCAGCGCTGATTCATAAAACTTCAACGTGCCTGTCTGTGGCAATGGTAAACACTCAACTTCTTTGGTATGTACTGTTTGTTACCAGCAAGCTGTTACCATGTTGTATGCTATTATAATTAAATGTCAAAATTCTAGACACTGAGCTTCTGTTTGTAACGTATGTCAAGGCATAACAGCTGGTTTATATGTATACCATGTGGATCAAACATGCATTATCTAAAATATGAATCTATTTGATATTGATTTATGTAAAAACATTATCTGTATGGGTGATTGATAGAGAAAAAGAAATCTAGGAAAACTATCATGATGTGACAGAAAACTTTGCACAAAGGACACCTAAAAGTGATTGCTTCCAAAGGGACAATCAAAGTGAGTGATAGATTATCACAAGTCAAGCATTCTCTTTCATATGTATCCCTGTGCCGATTGGTTTGGGAAATTCAAGGGCAGGAGATTGCTGAATCCAATTTCCGGTATTGTCTCTGTGGGGACCTCATCCAACTTTAATTTTGATCCAATTTGACCCAAAATTCCCCCCCTGTCCGTGGTCAGCACTTTTGGGTAACGAGGTAAAAATGAGGTAAAATGTGTCAAATTATCCCTTCATGTCCCATATTATGAGAAAAGAGATGAACCTTGCCACCGAAAACTTTTCACACACTTCTCCTTTATTTGATTATCATAATATTGTTATAGCACGCTGTAAATTTGATTCCCTCGAACCTAACACACATACCAGCACAGCTTAATGATGTGAAATGACATTGGGACATAGTCTGATTTCTTTGATCTCATTATTTTTACACAATTTTCACAAAGCTCACAGGAACTTTGGTCAATCTACAAACAAAACAATCCATATGAATTAGGCATGAAATCAATGAATCTATTGGCATAGAATAGTAAACTACCACCTTGACGTTTGATGTGAAAAATTTGAATTTCATTTCTCTACTTATATTTTTATTCTTTTCCGTACAGTTTGTTTCTTTGCCGCTGGGTAATCAGCTTTTGTGGAAAAATAAAACCTCTCATAATTACCTAAAAAGGACATTTAATTCTTATAAAAAAAGGTGCTCAATGCCCATATAAAAACTTTCATTGACAAAAATGGTTTCACATCTACACATCATAAACCATTCTCTATTGTCCCAACATAATGACTCAAAACCATCATCATAAATTTTTTTTACAGTTTTCTCATTTTTTCACAAATTTAGTGTCGTATCTGCCCCTCATATCAGCAATTTTCCTTGCTGTGCAAAAAAATGACAGAAAATAACCACAAAGCACCTTTTTTACAGTTTTTTCATTTTTTCACAAATTTAGTGTCGTATCTGTCCCTCATATCAGCAATTTTCCTTGCTGTGCAAAAAAATGACAGAAAATAACCACAAAGCACCTTTTTTACAGTTTTTTCATTTTTTCACAAATTTAGTGTCATATCTGTCCCTCATATCAGCAATTTTCCTTGCTGTGCAAAAAAATGACAGAAAATAACCACAAAGTCCAAAGGGACCATCAGAAATCATTAAGCTTCAATCTGTAACCCCAGGCCGGATCTATAATGTACCTCTAACCCAAACAGCCTTTTGATTTGGAATCACTCCGGCACAAAACATCATCATCAATTAATCTCCAACTATCACCCAACTACTAAATCTTTCCTCTCTATGACATCATCCCCTTTGTCTGCTCCGCAATTTTTGTTTTCATGAATTAAACAAAACCGTTTATTCTTTTCATTCCATGCAGGAACTTGTGGTAGATGATATTGTGGTGATTTTGCGCTGCATAATGACACCATTTATCATACCTATACAGATAATCTTACAAAAAAATACCTGAGATTTAATCTCTTTTATGAATAAGCAAGTTTTCGCCATTGTGCAATGTTGATGCCACAAAGCACAGTTTGAGAACTGGCTTGAAAACTTGAAATGCTCTTATATATCAATGTTGACACTGGGTTTAACAAGATTTTGGGAGGATGGACCTCACTCATGTTTTATACAATTCATCTAATACAGACTTTATTGATTTTGGGTAAATATGAGGCTTTGGACGACTGCCATCAAAACTCATGAAAAATTCAGCTCCGGGATTGGATGACCACTCAGGGGAGTGCGATGGCTGCGGATGTGTCTGGGAGGGGCGATACAGACACACACATCATCATTTTCACCTCATAAACTCCACCCGACCATGCACTATACCACTCAGAACCACTAGGGGTCCACATAGCTATAGCCTGGGAAAAACGGAATCGTTAAAAGTTTGCTGGCACTTAATCTGGCTATTTTCAGACAGCATGGCAGTACTTTGCCTGTATAACCAATCCAGCTATCACAAGACCATACTTTTATACTATACAATGTATACTCTAAGTCATTTGAAAATTGAACAAGGATATGATACAGCCAGTCACCAACATGGTGACTGGCTGTATCATATCCATAAAAAATGGACAAAAAAATGCTGACAATTTCTGTAAGCTTTTCATTCCTTCCTCCAATGATGATTTCTCATTACCCGTTTCAGGCAAAGTATGAAATCTGGAGGACCTTTTCTTATTTTTCATATGATGCTTGTAAGCACTCCATTGTTCAACTTTTAATAAGTTTTATAGTATTTTTGTCACACATAAAAGACTAAAATGTGAAGTTTCAAGTTGTATTTCAACAAACAAGCACAGGAAAGATGACTTGGCTTGGACTGTTTCTTCAATAAAAAATATGAAAAAAAAATGGGTATAAATGTGATGTAATTCTGCACCAATCTGACCCAAGAGGGAATTATCTAATATCCAGCCTTTCATGAGCTACAAATGTACATCTGACCCTTCCCTAACTATGCGAACCTCTAGTACATCCTGAACTAAAAAGTAACCTATGTACCAGCCTGATGGCTGACTTGACTACAACTTTGATTACAAGTGACTACAACTCTGCCTCATAAAACAAAGCAGCACAAGGAAAGGCGCAGTGTGGACTTTCCACCTGGATTGGAGGTTAGCATCTAAGTCCAAATATTTGCATATTCGGGAACAGTCACATATTGATTCTCTCTAGAGGCTTTATGCAAGCTCAGACTGATGTACCAAAACTTTCTGATAAAGAACAATATTTTATCATCAGATAAGATCAGTTTCTACTGCAAAATATTCATCATAATCACACACAAAATCTGCTTTTATCCCAGAGGGATGCCATCAGAAATTGTCTGCCTGTCTGTACTGAGGGCATGTGATTACCATTGGGGAACGGTTATGGATTTCAAATAATGCCTTGCCAAGACCAAATTTTTCTTCCATTTTGACGGCAGGTGCTATCAGACATGCTTTCATGCTCCATTTGGTGTCTGGCTAGGATATATGTGTGCCGGGGAATTTCAGCAGAGTCAATATCAAGTTTTCCTGGTGTAATATTGTCCGGTGGTAGTAAGTGAGAAGGCATGCATGATCGCTTTTCAATGGACAACGGCTCATGAAGTTTCATACAAGCAAACCTCTCAAGCGAGAGAGCTGAAATTTCACAATGCATACTTTGGCCATAAAACCTATCACAAATTACTCACAAAACTAACAAAAAGTGGCAGCTACAAGCTATCATCTGTGTGTAATGCATTGTTCTAATTTGGAGTTGACTGAAATATATGTATGAACAAGGTAAGACAACATCTAGCATGGCTGTGTGTAGTAAAGTAGGTTTTAATGATCACATTGTACCTGTATGTCTGTTGAGCGGCTCTTGACAGGTATGGCCACATCCATTGGGACAACACTTTAATGCCCCCTTGCAGTCTTGATCAGCACTACAGCTCTCCACACATGCTGCAGCGAAGCCCTGCGCGTCCTCCGGGGCAGGGCAGTCCCCCTGTTTGTTGGTGCTGGTGTAGCTGAGGTAGTCACAGGTGCTGTTGCAGAGAGAGTGGCCTTGTACTGTGGGGAGCGACTGGTGAAAAACAAAACAATTGATTTCGTTTGTTCATATAATTGTTTACAATCAAACTACCTCAAGGCATAACACAATTGTATTTGTATTTAACATTATTGTCCATAATATCACCAGGGTCTATAATATCGCCACCTTGAGAAATAGTGTGCTTTAAGATATTTTTACTGCAACATACTTTTGGTTTGCACTACTGAACACCTCGAATGTACATACCTAGGGTATGTTGCAGTAAAAATATCTTTAAGCACACTTTTTCTCAAGGTGGCGATATTATGGACCCTGGTGATATCATGGACACGGATATTAATTAAACACAACAGTTATGTAAGCTGCAAAATAACAGACTAATTAACTAACTTAAAGGTTTGTTCAATGCAGTCCCACTGGAAAGGAATCTTTAGCTTATGAATGAATTTGGTGGGTTCTTTAACACATGGTGTGGCTCTCTTCAAACATGAAACCTCTGATTTACAAATAACCACCTTGCATATACAGTACATGCCATATCCATATCTATTGCCATTTGGGAGCCAGTGACAAAATCATCAAGATAGTCAAGAAAAAAAATCATCAACAAAGTCAATAATAAAAGAAAAATTCACAGAGATAATGAGATCTTTGCTTTCCTAAACAGGTTGCTAAATGGCAAAGTTGTGAACAGTACCAGTCAGCTTTTCTGGCTTACCGCACTTTGGACATGGACCACCTGTTCCAGGCAAGGTGTTTCGTTGTAAGATTCTTATCTCTTTAATTGACAAGGAATTCAAGCAATGTCTCTTATTAACTTTCTACTTGATTAAATTTTTAATTCGTTTATGTCAGACTCGCCTGAAGTCAAAAAGCAAGACCAATCAATGTGATGTCTGACTCTTACTACCACAAATCATCCACAACTTTTGGAAACTAATAACTTTGTGCTCATCTTATTAATCGATTAAGTTATGCACGCCAACATTACAATGCCATTCGAGCCTTGCTACATTACTGCTGACATTTTTACAGGCGGTTGTTCCGCAGTTGAGAAATGTCAACACAACCCCCTGGAAGGTTCTAATTGGCACAATTTGCGGGACAAAGGGAGGGCACTTTGTCCTAGACAAATGCCCGGGCCTGGAACATTGGAGCAGACAAATGGCGTTGTTCCCTCCCTAATCAATGCACGGGGAATCACGGGGTCCCCTCCTCTACCAGAATGCCTCATCTACGCAGCACTCCCACCAACGGCCCAATTTTCAGCTGCTACAGGCTGTCAGAAATCACATACTTGGTTCTTGTGTTTTGAGAAAAAAAAAGACGAAATTCCTGTGTCCCTTTATCAAACCTAAACATCACTGATAAAAGACAAACAATAGAAATCTTTTTTTCCTTTCTGAGTTTTTTTGCTGCTTAGTGAATGGAGCACATGTTTAACAAAAAAATACTTTTCTGGGCTATCGTAAAATAATTCTATGATATGCATATCAGTCTGTGTACATGCAAGAATTCTACATGATCATGCACTCAATAAACATCATACTTTATATACAGTATATTTATGACAAAACGTAATTTGCTGATAGGAATTATTTGTTTACTGTCTACATGGTTATCAAATATGTTGTTTGTTTGCCTTTGATGACATTATGGATTTAATTTTTGTTATGGATCACCTGCCTATTAAGATGTGTTTATAGATCTTAATGTATTTAGTCTGTATCAGTCTGTCTCTGTATTTCAGAGTCATCTTTTACTTGCTAAGGGTCTGGGATAAAATTTGATGATAAATTACCTCCCAAATGAAAAGTTTTGATGGCTGTCGACACAAGAAAACACCTTGTTTCTCTTTGATCTCACCACCCAGACCTTCCCCTAACGATGAGGGCTATGATGATGAATAGAGACAGGTAGTAACAACCCATCTTTATTTTTCACTTCATCACCCTTGCCAATCCACTACCTCATTACCACTCTCTATACAGGCCCACCCAGATCAATATGCTCATGTTTGTTGAAATATGGTGCCAAGATTAACAATCTCGGGGGAAATTTGCAGAGAGGGAGCGCTCTGATGACATGGTGCGGGAAAAACCCACCCAGCACTCCATTTTTTTGCTCATATCAAAATTACCGAACAGCGATGGCGGGATATATTGGACGTGGTAGCTAGGCTGGAGGTAGCGTTGCCGGAAAGCGGTCGATTATAGCCTTTTTTGCGAAATGAGGGAGTGCCGGTAAAGTGAGCTCGACAACACCCAGCGTGTTGCCTTCATAGCCAATATCTTTTATGGCCAAATCTGGCCGGCCGAGAGCCATACGGTCTGGCCAAGGTGAACAGTTCGAGGGGTCAGCACAAGAAACGATTGGGAGAGGGCAGATTTTAATTCTGAAGGAAAGCCTGTATGATGCAAGGGTGAGTAAAAGTACAGACCAGGCACTTAGCTAATGAGGCAGAGAAGTGGTTTATTGGCAATCTGTCAGGCAGTGAGGAGGAGGATGGAGACAGCCTGCCTGCTTGACACACCGTTTTTCACAATTATGGACACTTTAGAGATGGATAACAGGCATTATCGGCGGACAGAAAATTACCCCGATAACTGCAGGAAGAGCATCTGGAAGATGGGCTGCATTGCTCGCCAATCAAACTTCCTCCTCCAGTGTTTATTAGGATGTCAGATGCGCTGTCACTATTCAGCTCTACTCTACACATATATAACGGGCGCTTTGATGAGTCAACAGTGAGTAAGAAGAAAACGGAGCGTGTTTCAGCACTACAATCCTGACAGCAGAGGCCGTGCTCCTAACGACCTTTTAGCACTTAAGAGCACTTCACCCTCCTTCATTAGGACAGCTAATTTTGCCCTGGAAAACTCCCCAAACTTTGGGCTTGCTCAGTGAAAGTTTTTGACACTTTCCTAAGTCTCTTCCATGCATTACTACATGCTCAACTTACTCTGACCAGCTTCACAGATCTGCAGAGCATACCGGTATTTGACAAAGACTCCCAAAGGAAACAATGCATGGAAGACAGAGAAAGACAATGTCCAAGTGGAAAAATTGCTGTCGTATACTAAGTGGTTGCAGAACAAAAGACTTAACACCAAATGTTGACAGCCATTGACAGTAAAATTTGAAAATTTTCAAGGTGTTTTTGACTTCAAAGTTTTTGCAATGACCTCTTGCCACAAACTCTTTAAAGTGCAAAAATACGATCTGTACTCAATTTTGTTACTATCTCAAAAAAATTGCAAACTCTTGATGTTGACAGTACAGTAAAATTTAAGTACCACGAGCCTAAAACAGATCTACAGTACCATAAGGGTAGTTATGATTTTCTTGTCACGCAACATGGAGGCATTTAAATGGAAGGAGGAAAACTTGCTGAGAGACATTTGTATGGGGGTGCTGACAGTCACACCTTGAGGCTGATAGCTGCTGAATAGGAGCTGTCAAGGCTGGTAAATGGTCAGAACCGCAGACGAGGGAGCTGTCACGCTCGCCAGGCACTTCTTGACCTCACTCATTGGGAAAGGTCGAAGCGGGCGGGGAGAGCCCAACCTGTTCTTTACAAGGCTGGGAGAAGGAGGGTGGGAACTGTGCTTAAATACCATGTCACCACCAACCTTGTCATGATTTATATCTCAATTCTAGCTTCTACCTTTCTGTCATGCAAGTACAGTGGCAACTACCTCATATTCTGTGTACATAGAGAGGTAGTGGTCTTCTTTTCGGAGCTTGCAAAGAAGAGAAGAAGGGTGGGAACTGTGCTTAAATACCATGTCACCGCAACCTTGTCATGATTTATATCTCAGTACTTAACCTCTACCTTTCTGTCATGGAAGTACGATGGCAACTACCTCATATTCGGGGTACATAGACAGGTAGTGGTCTTCTCTTCGGAGCTTGCAAAGAAGAGAAGAAGGGTGGAAACTGTGCTTAAATACCATGTCACTGGCAACCTTGTCATGATTTATATCTCAATTCCTCTACCTTTCTGTCATGGAAGCACGATGGCAACTACCTCATATTCTGTGTACATAGACAGGTAGTGGCCTTCTCTTCGGAGCTTGCAAAGAAGAGAAGAAGGTGGGAACTGTGCTTAAATACCATGTCACCGGCAACCTTGTCAAGATTTATATCTCAATTCCTCTACCTTTCTGTCATGGAAGTACAGTGGCAACTACCTCATATTCTGTGTTTGTGTACATGTACATAGATGGGAAGTGGTCTTCTCTTCGGAACTTGCAAAGAGAAGAAGGGTGGGAACAGTGCTTAATGCCATGTCATCGGCAACCTTGTTAAGATGTACAGCCATGTACAGCCACTGGCAGGCAATTAAGGAACAATCAGGAGTTTACGCTTCCGAAGGCCAGAACTGAACGTTTAAGGGGATCATTCCTACACATTGCAGTCAAACTATACAATAAGTCTGTTTCCTAGACTAAGCTTTGGATTCAGTGCTCTGTTTAATGTTGTAGCTAGCATTTGTGGTAGCCGCCTGCATATTGTTACCCAGCATATTGCATAAGTGTTGTAAAAAATGTACGCAATTCAGGGTATATGTATGATTGTATGTATCCCTGCTGATTGTATGTTTTGAGGAAGAAATAAATAAATTTGTACTGTATAAGATTTATATCTCAATTCCTGTACCTTTCTGTCATCCAAGCACAGTTGCAACTACCTCATATTCTGTGTAGATAGACAGGAAGTGGTCTTCTCTTCGGAGCTTGCAAAGAAGAGAAGAAGGTTGGGAACAGTGCTTTAAAATACCATGTCACCAGCAACTCCGTCAAGATTTATATCTCAATTCCTGTACCTTTCTGTCATGGAAGCACGGTGGCAACTACCTCATATTCTGTGTTTGTGTACATTGACGGGAAGTGGCCTTCTCTTCGGAGCTTGCGAAGAAGAGAAGAAGGGTGGGAACTGTGCTTAAATACCATGTCACCAGCAACTCCGTCAAGATTTATATCTCAATAGTTATTCCTCTACCTTTCTGTCATGCAAGTACAGTGGCAACTACCTCATATTCTGTGTACATAGACAGGTAGTGGTCTTCTCTTCAGAGCTTTCGAAGAAGAGAAGGAGGGTGGGAACTGTGCTTAAATACCATGTCACCAGCAACCTTGTCAAGATTTATATCTCAATTCTTGTACCTTTCTGTCATGGAACCACGATGGCAACTACCTCACATTCTGTGTACATAGACAGCTAGTGGTCTTCTCTTTGGAGCTTGCAAAGAAGAGAAGGAGGGTGGGAACTGTATTTAATAAATACCATGTCACAGGCAACACTGTCAAGATTTATATCTCAATTCCTCTACCTTTCTGTCATGGAGGCAGGGAAAATTGTGCCAGTATATCATGAACACGACAATTTCTAAACAATCAATTCATCCACTAATTCAGGGCATTTTTTCCTGGCAAATAACGATTTTGACTGCTTTATAAATAAATTTTTCTTTAATCTTACATGAGAGAATCAAGCAACTGGAAGGACTAAATCTAAAGGATTAGAATAAAATATCTCAAGAGTCTGCATCAATTCACTCCTGAAGGCAACATGTGGCAAGTCTTTTTCTCCTTCACTTAATGTTCATTGACTGGCAATTACTAGTGACAAAGTGCTCCTGAGAGGGGAATCTACCAATACTTAAGCTCATCACATTTTGTAATGTGTGCTGCCCTGGCTCTTCCCACTGAAAATACCTGTTATCTTAAGACACTAACTCACTGTACAATACCTTTGATGTTCAAACATTGACACTTGAAGGTGTTTCTAATTACATGCTATTAGAACAAGAGAATGAAACACTTTGAACTCATTGTTACATATTAGTTAACCTCAGTATGCTAAGATAGCCATTTGCCTCCAAAATTGTTTCTTATGGCATACAGCAGCAGGAAGAAGGTTAATGCTATATAATTATACCATTACAGCAGAGATTTCCAAAAGGTTGGAAGGGGAAAGTAGGTATTTCAATGCTTCTACTCTGGGTTCAACCTGAATTTCTTTAATTTTCAAAATTTATCAACCTATGAATGCAAATGGCCGTACACAGCAGTGTATTGGAAATTTAGAAATTCTTCATTTATTCAAAACGCCTCGGTCAAGAAAAATCCATGATAATAGTACCCAAAACATGCAATTCCACTGAACAGACTGCGTGAGGTCTGACTTGCCTGTATCAAATAGAATTCACTTTAATTGACCCACATGTATATTTCAGCTAGAAGAGGCCAGAGGGTTGAACTTCACTTTTGCAGATATTTTAGCCTTGAACGCCGCTATGCATGATTTATTTAGCTAGCGAATCAGCAGCAATGTGTTAAGTTCTAATCCGAAGGGACCTAATCAACGACTTAGCATGGAGGGACCTTAGACAAGACCTTCCGTGAAATGTGGCTTGTCATTAAATCTTCGTTACAGAGGGACGATTACAAAATCCATTTTGATCAATTTTCTCTCTTGAATACATCACAATATGGTTTCCATGACTCGGGTGGTACAGAAGGAGCCTTAATATAGGAGAGACAATTGACTGAGTTTAAATTAAATCTTCTAAATCTTTCTGATTGTCTGTTTGCTTGGCTAAGAATTATGGCATATGGCACTTGGAGTGTCCTTGTTTCATCAATTGGCATTGGAAACATTTTTCGCAATTTCAAAATTTTCTAGGCCAAAAAAAAGCTGCCCAGTGTGTATACCTGTGTTTCTCATGAGCACACACCCAATAAGATGTATCGCAGCAAAAATGACTTCTTTTACTGCCAAACTATAGCTGCATCCTCTGCAATTTCAGTACCACTTTTACAAATCACCTCCCAAATGCATGTAGTTTGACCTCTGAAAGCACACCAGGTCCGATTCCCAAGTCTTAAACCATGCACGGAGGAGGTTTAAAAAGAAACCCCTCGCACGCTCACAGTGCATTTGCCGTGAAGTAAAAGGTCTGGATCTTCACCTCTCCTTTTCTCATCTCTTTGTCCCTCCCTCTTTTGACAACAAAACTGCTTTACCTTGACACTTTTAGAGCCCCGCAGGCAGTCCATTTGCAGTCC
This sequence comes from Branchiostoma belcheri, assembly GCF_001625305.1. Taxonomy (NCBI): domain Eukaryota; kingdom Metazoa; phylum Chordata; class Leptocardii; order Amphioxiformes; family Branchiostomatidae; genus Branchiostoma; species Branchiostoma belcheri. The sequence continues at coordinate 216,110 of NW_017804376.1, forward strand.
ATTTGTTTGAGGATGACCCTGGGACAAAGTGATTGACACACGAACTCACCCCAACTTTAGGAAGGCTTTTCATGAAATCTTCCCTGCAC
>NW_017804376.1:216218-267300 GCF_001625305.1 Branchiostoma belcheri
CTCTTGCCACAAACTCTTTAAAGTGCAAAAATACGATCTGTACTCAATTTTGTTACTATCTCAAAAAAATTCTCAAACTCTTGATGTTGACAGTACAGTAAAATTTAAGAACCACGAGCTTAAAACAGAGTTACAGTACCATAAGGGTAGTTATGATTTTCTTGTCACGCAAGATGGAGGCATTTAAATGGAAGGAGGGAAACTTGCAGAGAGACATTTGTATGGGGGTGCTGACAGTCACACCTTGAGGCTGATAGCTGCTGAATAGGAGCTGTCAAGGCTGGTAAATGGTCAGAACCGCAGACGAGGGAACTGTCACGCTCGCCAGGCACTTCTTGACCTCACTCATTGGGAAAGGTCGGAGCGGGCGGGGAGAGCCCAACCTGTTCTTTACAAGGCTGGGAGAAGGAGGGTGGGAACTGTGCTTAAATACCATGTCACCGGCAACCTTGTCATGATTTATATCTCAATAATCCTCTATCTTTCTGTCATAGAAGCACAGTGGCAACTACCTCACATTCTGTGTTTGTGTACATAGACGGAAAGTGGTCTTCTCTTTGGATCTTGCCAAGTAGAGAAGGAGGGTGGGAACTGTGCATAAAATACCATGTCACGGGCAACCTTGTCAAGATTTATATATAATCTCAATTCCTCTACCTTTCTGTCATGCAAGCACAGTGGCAACTCTCGTACCTGATATTCTGTGTGCATAGGCAAGTCTTCTCTTCAGAGCTTTTGAAGAAGAGAAGGAGGGACTGGGAACTGTGCTTAAATACCATGTCACCGGCAGCCTTGTCAAGATTTACATCTCAATTCCTCTACCTTTCTGTCATGGCCACGGAAAATTGTACCAGTATATCATATGATCACAATTTCTAAATAACCGTCCACTAATTCTGGGCATTTTTGCCTGGCAATAGGATTTTGGCTGCTTTTTAAATAAAGTCGTAATGAAAAAAAAATTGAACTCTTCAATCACACATGAAAGAATTAAGCAACTGGGAGAACTAAATTCAAAGGAGAATAAAATGTCTCAGGCATCAATTCACTCCTGTAGGAGGCAACATGTGGCAAGTCTTTTTCTCCTTCACTTAATGTTCATTGACTGGCAATTACTAGTGACAAAGTGCTCCTGAGAGGGGAATCTACCAATACTTAGGCTCATCACACTTCATAATGTGTGTCACCCTGGCTCTTCCCACTGCAAATACCTGTTATCTTAAGACACTAACTCACTGTACAATACCTTTGATGTTCAAACATTGACACTCGAAGGTGTTTCTAATTACATGCCATTAGATACAGAGAATGAAACACTTTGAACTAGGGCTGCGTACCTAAACGTAACATCAGGTACAGGTACAGGTACCGGTACAGAGGTTTAGGTACAGGTCCGGACCTGTACCTGTACCTGAACAATTTGACTCGGCAAAATACAGACACAACACAAAAGCAAAAAAGGCCGCCAAAATGGAGGGAAGGGAAAATGACTGACCTCTGACCTGATTTGAGTTTGTTGACCAATCACAACCATGGATCAGCCACACTCTCGCGATGTCTCGTGAGACTGAGGATCTCAAATCAATCGACGGTGTTTACTTCTTTTCCAGTGCTAATTTTTCGTCTTTGTGGTAGGATTGTAATATTTAGTCATATACATGGTGTAAACTAGCTATTTCGGTATATACTCGTTACTTCATGATCCGGTATTTTGGACCTGTACCGAAATGATTTTTACGGTATTGGACCGGTACAGTGTACCGGTCCGCAGCCCTACTTTGAACTCATTGTTACATAGTTAACCTTCAGTATGCTGAGATAGCCATTTGCTTCCAAAATTGTTTGTTATGGCATACAACAGCAGGAAGAAGGTTAATGCTATATAATACCATTACAGCAGAGATTTGATATTCCACTCCAAAAGGTTGGAGGGGGAAAGTAGGTAGTTCAATGCTTCTACTGTAGGTTCAACCTGAAAGTCTTTAATTTTTAAAATTCATCAACCTATGAATGGAAATGGCTGTACACAGCACAGTGTATTGGAAATTTAGAAATTCTTCATTTATTTAAAACGTCTCGGTCAAGAAAAATCCATAATGGTACCAAAAACGTGCACTGAACAGACTGCCAACTCTGACTTACCTGTATCAAATAGAATTCACTTTAATTGACCCACATGACTGTATATTTCAGCTAGAAGAGGCCAGAGGGTTGAACTTCACTTTTGCAGATATTTTAGCCTTGAACGCCGCTATGCATGATTTATTCAGCTAGCGAATCAGCAACAAAGTGTTAAGTTCTAATCCGAAGGGACCTAATCAACGACTTAGCATGGAGGGACCTTAGACAAGACCTTCCGTGAAATGTGGCTTGTCATTAAATCTTTGTTACAGAGGGACGATCACAAAATCCATTTTGATCAATTTTCTCTCTTTAATACGTCACAAATATGGTTTTCCATGACTCAGGTGATACAGAAGGAGCCTTTAGTTAATAAAGGAGACACAATTGGGTTTACATCTTCCAAATCTTTCTGATAGTCTATTTGCTTGGTTAAGAATTAAGGCATATACAAAATGTATATGGTACTCGGAGTGTGTTTGTTACATCAATTGGCATTGCAAACATTTTTCACAATTCCAAAATTTTCTGGGCCAAAAAAAGCTGCCCAGTAGTGTACCTGTGGTTCCCATGAGCACACACCCAATTAGATGTATCACAGCAAAAATCACTTTTTTTACTGCCAAACTATAGCATCCTCTGCAATTTTAGTTGCACTTATACAAATCACCTCCCAAATGCATGTAGTTTGACCTCTGAAAGTACACCAGGTCCGATTCCCAAGTCTTAAACCATGCACGGAGGAGGTTTAAAAAGAAACCCCTCGCACGCTCACAGTGCATTTGCTGTGAAGTAAAAGGTCTGGATCTTCACCTCTCCTTTCTCATCTCTTTGCCCCTCCCTCTTTGACAACAAAACTGCTTTACCTTGACACTTTAGAGCCCGCAGGCAGTCCATTTGCAGTCCATTTGTTTGAGGATGACCCTGGGACAAAGTGATTGACACACGGACTCACCCCAAATTTAGGAAGGCTTTTCATGAAATCTTCCCTGCACATACACTAAAGCTCACTGGTATAATGTGGTTACCCCTCCAGGCTTTCCATGTGGATCAATTCTAACCATATTCTCAAAGCTCAAATGTTGTCGCAAAGGTCTAAGTTGGGGGACCTTCTCTTATCAACCTATCTATTTCATAACAACATGTGCCAGGATCGCCCCTTTATCCAATAGTACAGGGCAAAGAAGGTATGTAAAATTTCATTACTGATACATGACATCAAACTAAATCCTACAACTGGTTATCAAGAATAATACAGATAAGATTATAATACATAAATAAATATCAGACTCGGCATCTATACAAATCTTTCATCTAATCATGCATCCTCTGATTTTACTTGTAAAGGAGATTCCCCGCATCAGCCTACAGATACTGTAAATAACTCATTTTATTTTGAGGAGACTTCATTTTGTGGTATCGGGGCAAAGAAGTTCTCATGATTCAGGCACAATTAACGACTGACAGAAAATCAGCAATATTCCCAGTGCGAAAGTAGAGAGGTCACAGCAAAAATATACCACAAGCATTCAACCACCTGTTATGATGCCATTCTTTTTACCCTGTACAATTGTTGTGAAATAAAGTTATCTATCTGTAACGTTTTACAGGGCTCGAAATTCATTTTGGGAATAGGTGCACTGGTGCACCCAACCTAACACATTAGGTGCACACAAAAAATTTGAGGTGTACCATGTGAAATAAAATAAGTAGAATGTCAGCAAAAACTAATTATGTTTCGTTTCTAAAGAAAAGTAGTACAAGGATGATTTTATTATTTACTGACAATTAGATGTTACGAATATGCTGTATACATTTAACATCTTGACATGCATATACCTACAAAAATATTTGGGTACACTGGTGCACCCACAGAGAAAAATTGGGTGCGCAGCTTCAAATTCAAATTTTGGTGCAGGGGCACCCAGTATTTTGAGCCCTGGTACTCTGAAATTGCAGACTTACCTCACAAGATGTGATACAGGAAGACAAGATGTCTGAAGGTGAGAAGTGCTGGCAGGGATACAGGCACTGCAGAACGAGAACAGGCATGGTGGTTAGTACTGCACACTCAACCTGTCAATATTGCACATTAACACTGCACTTGGAGGCAGTTTCCCTAATGACGGGATGAATGAAAAGGAGCAAGGTGCCAATATTCTTCTAGGAACTCTCGATTGATATTAAGTACAGGTTCACCTGAAACATAAAATGGTAGTACGGGTATAACAGATATCCAGGTAGAGTCTGGCTCAATGTTTTCCTGATCACTAGAAATACATGTAAAAAGCCTCAAAAACATTGCGTAAAAAACTCAGAACCTTTTGCTGAAGGTCACACATCAGTACTGATTTCTAATTTTGGTCCTTCTATCACCAATAAAAACTGTAATAAACTAGAGTTCCACGATCTCATACCTTCGCCAAATGATGTTAACCTTAGGCCTTGAAGAATGTTGACGATTTGCCTTAATTATGCAAATTAGGCATTCATTTGGATAAAGACTACCTGCCAATGTTCTTCTTTACAATTATACTGAACAATTATACATGCCACACGTTTGAATAATCATATCATGGAAAGTAGCAGATTTATAGCATTTCCTCATTCATTATGCTAATTAGCTACTGATATGCATAACTATCATTTTCATATGTCAAGCAATCTTTAAGGTACCCACATACCAAAAATCATGATGATCCGTCAATCGGTTCTTGAGTTATCCTCCTTCAAATATTTTTCAACGAATGCTTCTGCAGTTCCAGAATAAGCCACTAGGGGGTCCAAACCCATGTCACTTCTTCCCCAGCTAAAGAGCTACCTAGTATCCAAATTTAGTGACCCTACCATGTCCAGATCACGAGATATCAAAACCGGAAGTTCAGCTGCAGTACCATAACAAGCCACCAGGGGGTCCAAAATCTAATCAGTTCCAGGTCTCATCAAGACCTACCCACCTACCAAATATAAAGACAATCCATATTAGCCTTCTTGAGTTATCGTGTTGACACACACACACACAGACACACGAACGCCAACAAAAACATAACCTTCTTGGCGAAGGTAATAATTGTATGTTGAAGTGTTTGATATCTTTATATCTAACATGTTTCCATGGCAGCAGATGTATAAAATTTGGCCTTGAGCAAGTTCAAGTTGAAGTAGCCATGAAATTTATGCGGGCTGCCAAACCTTTTTATAGACGGATGTCTCCCAGTCCCTAAAGTATAAACAGTAAAAAGACTCCATATGAAAACTATCTTCTCTCCCATCTTTGCAGACTTAAAATATTAATGGGATTTTTGACAGCCACTTTCCCTCTGAATATTTAGATGGCACAACTGCTAAGGTTAAATGAGCCACAAGAATACCCAAGTGCTATCTTTAGCAAGAGATATGCATAATTGATTAGACATAGCGAGGACCATTATACGTCAAATTCCATCATGCTAAAAGGATAAATTCCCATCTGATTATCATTAAAGACAATTTGCTGTCCAATTAACTATAACCCTTCACATAGCGCTGCTAATGAGCAATTAAGAGATGTTACAAGCAAGACAATCTAAAGGATGATCATTCACTACATGGAAAACTCAGCTGTCAAGCATACATGTTTTCTACCTGTTTTTAAACTGTCTAGTCAAGTGTGGTGTACTTGGCGTGTTAAACCGGCCTTCACCCTAATACAGAAGGACTGACAGAGGCGTGTTAGCTACCACGGACTACAAGGGAGGCATTGTCCCAACTGGAAACAATTGTTTGCTGAGTCAACTCCTTTTCCCACCTTCTTTCTTACTTCTGACAGGTGTGTAACCATTGCCTGATAAGAAGGACAGGATCCATTTGAAGCTATGGGTTTGAGTTTGTTTTTTCTTGTGTGACAAGATTGTAACTTGGTTAGGTATTTGAGTCTGGCTATTCTGACTATAGTTGCCCTCCTAGCATGCTGATATACCCTCTGACAGTGGAATTGTGTAACACAGGCTAGGTGTTCAGGTAACCTACAGTCTCTTCAGGAACATTGAAGCATTGCTAACATGGTTCATCCATTTGTGCTGACTGTACAGTCTGAAAATAGAAACCGGACTGGGGGGTGTAATGCTCACCTAAGTAACCTGACACACCTGAGGCTTGTTCTCACCTGGTTGCCCTTGCTTGGGGCCTAACCATTATAGTTCTGAACAGGGGGAGACTGATTTATTGAAAAACAGCAAATTTAGGGACTAGAGGACAAAACTGTAACTTCAAATTCCCCAACTCTCTCCTATATTCAAAGTCATTGACCAAATTACCCAAAACTCCTCTCATCCCTATCTTAATTCTATTTACTTGGAGTTGGCGTTCTCATAAAGCCTTCATTGGTACACATTCTGTATCCAATGTCTATAAAGAATATGATTGCTTTATAATTCTTCACTGCCGAAACAGCTTAAGGCAGACAACATGAGAAAATGGTACTCCCAAGATCTAGACTGTATTTGGAGAGCTGCCAGTAACACTATCTGTTTTCTTCCCTGTTCTGAAAAGCGAGCAGGGTTGAGAGAAACTGTTTTTCAGTGCCATGAAGCAAGGAGCTGCTGACACAAGTCTTGTTTTCCTTTCTTTGTCTCCTGCCTTTGTGGAGAGAAAAGCTAGACTGTAAGCGGCTTGGTTGTTTTTATAGGCTGCGTTACCACATGCAGACAAAGTGTAATTGGAAAACATGCTGTCAAAAAAGACCTGAGCTAGTCTGGGTACCTGCAAAAGAGTTTTTAAACATCTAAAAACATTTTAAAATCTTTTATCTTTATACCATTTGCTCACATGTTTATTTCAAAGATCTATTTCTTAAAAAGGTTAACAGGTGTCTATGTTCAAATTTACTGTCCTCAACATCACAAAATTTAAGAAATTTCATTCATTCCATTCCACCATTTAGAGTTCTCCTGTTCATAGACCAAAAATGTCTTACAAAACATATAAAACTTGTTTGGTGGAGCCATTGATGTACGTGCAGTATTTTGAAAAGCCCCAGAGGATTTGCTACTCACAATCCCATCATCCCTTCCTACGAGAGGTAAATCCGTCTCATATAAGCACAGCATGACTTGTCTTGCCATCTTCTCTATCCACAATGTAAACCTGTCCCCCGGCTACAAAACACACTGGGTTGACATCCTGTCAGTGTTGATACCTGCGCGATAACGGTATCCAATACTTCTTTTGCCTGGGGTGAAGTATGGTTGCCACGCTCTGCTACCCCGCCAAGGCATCAAAATTCACCGTACAAAAGCCTTCCAAGAAAAACTTGCTATCACATGAAGAACTTTGGCCTCGGTTTAAGATTTCATGATGATTACAATGTTCATAGCTGGAGTTAGAATCTACTCCATCAGAGCTTCAAGGTATCTTTATTTGTATCTAAGAAATAATGTGTCAAACACACAGCAACAGTATATTGTAATTGGAAAGTCTTAGAGTGCTGAGTGTGGTACAAACTACCAAAGAAGACAAAGCAGCAAGTGTCAAATTGAATCGTGGCCACTGGAAAAAAGGTAACAACACTACAACATGTAGTGTAACAATTGTACTGATTATTCTGCCTAATTCTAACAATACAATAAAAATCTATTCTATGGAAAAAAATGTTTAAAGCAATATGATCTCTAAGTCAAAACAAACGATATCAAAACAGCTCATCATTGAAAATTGAAACAGTCCTCATGCTATCCCTTTGAATGGTATATAACACAGCTGTGTCCTTTATAAAACTCTCAAATGTGAAGACTAAAAATATCCAAGTACCCACCAGTCATTGAGGTTTGACCCATCAATTATCAAACTGACTTAACTGTGCCATGTTCCGGGGTGTAAAACCTCATTCAACTTGTTTATCAAACACTTCAACACCTCCAACCCCAGGCTGTTCAAATATCCCTTTTCTCCTTTTCTCTGCCTGCTAATTTTTGAAGTAGCCAATTGGCAGTCCCCCAATTTGCGGTAGGCTTCGAGGAGGCTTAAAAATAAATTGTGCAGCACAAGTGAAGGCTGTGGCCATTCAGGATACACCAGCAAATTAAGCACTAAAGCATGCATACATGTACAAATGTACAGGCACCTGTCACAGTCACAGTCTTGTATCTGCCAAGTGCTTTGAGGACAAAAAAAAGTTTCAACAATATATCAGAAACAAATATTTCTGTTTACTTTGATTGTCACCATGTTTACTGATGTTGTTTTGATATTTCTGGAGAAAAACTTGACTTTGGTAACATTACAAAAGATATCAATTCACAGTAGCTAGAACACCAAAGAAAGTTTCTTGTGTCTGCATGCTCATGTTTTCAGCTCTGCCATTGGCCATCCTCTTGTTCCAACCACCTGCTTGCTCAAAGCGGCATGTATGATTTAAACCTGGAATCTTTCCACTTAGTCACCCTTCTTTTGGAATGAGGATATGATAATTTGATAAATGTCTGTCTCTCTCCTTCAAGGTCACACCATGATTCCATACCACACTACAGTGGGCACAATCATTCAATTTTCCTCCTCTGATTTGGCCAACTGCCCAGAGAAAATGGACGCCCACTCAAAATCACATCAATCTTTCTCCAAACATTTCCAACCTTATTGTTATCTGCCTTCAGATGGAAGTTATAGGACCGAGGGAACCATTAGAAAACTCATACATATACATTCAGAACTTGGCAGATGGGACAGACACTCTAACTTTACAGCAGATGTAACAGGATATGGTATCTTATCCGCACAAGGAAATAGATTGTTCCTCTTCACTACTTAACCGTGGTGGCAGTTGGTCTACTTCCATAAGTAACTGCCATATTTCTCGCGTGTGGAAATAAACAATTACCGTCGACTGATGCACCACTGCATAAAGATGTCAGCAAGTTGTGCAGCAACCATGCAAAGTTGTTGTAAATTTTCATAGCCTAAGTGCGAGAAGATCCAAAACTTGATCTGAAGTTACACAAGACAAACTGTATCACTTTCTACTCAAAAGATAAAGCTACGAACATTGAAATAAAAGCTTTAACTGTAAATAATCAAACTGTTGGAAAGTTGAGTAAAAAAAGACAACCATTGCACAAAGAATGAAAGAAAACAGACAGTGCACACCATCTTATCTCTCTATCTACAAAACAAGCCCAGGGCTAGAAAGCCATATAGTCCAACAAGCCCAACAGCTGTGCTAATCCCTGGGAATTAGCACCCCACTACAAACTACCCCAGTAATTGGCCACATCATTACTTTATAGACTCTCTGTAGATCAGGTTAGTTTATTAGCTGCCAACTCAACTGTTCCCTGCAAATAATCTTAGAGAAGGCAAAATCACCAACCACGGGCATTAAGGGAGCTAGATTCTTAATAAAGATATGGAGAAAATGAGGTCCAGAATTGTTTTTTTTGCCATTATGTTGAACATTGTGCACACAAGCAGACGTTCATACATGTAAAGGAACCACCACTACCACCAGTTCCTTGCAGCAGAACTAATGTGTTTCCCCCAGGTCAATACCCAATACATTACAGCTGATGTACTGTGCCATGTTCAGGGTATTTAACTGGACTCATTACTTGTCCCGCCCTTAAATTGCGCGAAGAAAAGCTGTCTTCGGAGATGCACTTAACTACCGATCTCACGTCTTCGCTGGGGGCCTATCTCATTTCCACAGACCACATTACAGGCGTATTACAAGGGAGGTGAGGGTGCTTTAACGAACCACTTCGTTGCCCAACATTGGCGATATTAGAGGGAACGACTCTACAGAGATCCTGGGCGCAGCAGAACTGACAGGGATGCTTTACCCCGGGAAAGCGAATAGATCACGGAATTCCAGAGTCAGCGAAAAAATCTCTTCTGGGACACTCTTAAGAGAACTAAAATCTTAACGAGTACCAAGACCAATTTCCACACCTCATTAAATTCATGTTTTTCCTTTATGACCCACAAGAATATCAATACAGGCATTAAGAAGCTAATGGAGAATTTGAAACTTTTCTAGCAGCAAAAGAGGGTGTCAGAATTATGGATACACTCCATTTATTTCATGTCTTCTGCATTTTCTTAAATCTTTACAGAATAAAGTATTACATGTGTATAAGCAAAATACCAAATATTACAAGGCTTAGATATGTGTGTGTGCCTTCTTATATACTTATTATGCATGTTTGTTACCTCTTACAAATATGTGCCTATCTTGGACCTGTGAACCTTTTAAGTTTTTATTCAACCCTCTCTTTACTAAGGGCACATTGTGTACCAAATTTACATACCTAATAGTATAACTAGCAGGGAGGGGACTATACCCGAGGACAATACTTTTCAGGCTCTCTCCTTCATATATACATGTACTTAGGATATCTCAAAACCCATTTCAACTCAAAACCAACATCTTCCATACTTGTTCCCATCAGGAAGTAATTTGACAATCTCCTGGGCAGATGCGCCACTTGGACAGTGATCTATGGACACCCTCCCTGGCAGGACATGTAGGCCCAATTTGTCCACTCAACAACGAGAGATTTATTGATCTGGCTATTACCTGTGACACTTCACAGTAGAATCTGCTGGAAAATCTTATTCGCTTGAGAAAAGGATCCTGATCGGATGAAGGCACCTTATCCATCCTGGCACCGTCGTGTCTAGACAAGAAGAGGATGACATTTCTAATATAAGATGTCCCTCCCTTTCTCCTGGTCTGTCTATCAAACATGCATAGAATTTTTAATCAGATCAGAAAATCATTTCATATTCACTTATTCTATCTAGGAATACTTACATTTTGTATTTCTGGTTTCACATTGTTTTAGATGAGGAGGCTTTTTGTCCAGTGTTTGGGATTTGCAAAAATGGAAGAGATATAGAGAAATGTTGAGCCATTCCACAGCCATTATAAGACTGAAAGGCACTCATGCCATGTGTTGAATATGATTCTTGGTATCACCAGCCTACAGCACATGAAACAGATTGGTGGGATACTCATGAAAGATTTCCATTGCCACCGCTGCATCTTATTGATAACATCTCCAAAACTTTGTCTTCCGAGTCACTAGATTTTCCTCACAAATGTGCAACACAGGCCAGCACTGGGGAATAAATCTGTGCACTTCCATACTTTACCTTCTCCTCGGAGAAACTTTTCCCATCAGAAATCAGCCTAGTGTGTTAATCTGGGTCGAGAATATTCATTTCACTTACAAGGAGCGCGGATTACTGGCCCATCACTTTTCCTTATGCTCGTTAATAAGCAAACCCTCGGTCCAGCTGGCCTCGCCACCCTGCCAAAATCCAATACCACTCACCCTCCTTAGCCTGACTCTGACTCCCCTCTAAATATTTCAGCAAGGCTTTAACGGCAATGACAGAGGATTCAACCAGCCAAGTAACAAGGAACGCGGGTGGGCAGTAAGCAGGTTTTAAACGCCAGCATCTGTATAAGGTTTTCTGCACCTGGTGAAGTTAAACTAGCAAATGCTAAAATCCAATACCAGTCACTCCCCTTAGCCTGACTCTGACTCCCCTCTAAATATTTCAGCAAGGCTTTAAGTTTAACGGCAATGACAGAGGGTTCAACCAGCCAAGTAACAAGGAACGCGGGTGGGCAGTAAGCAGGTTTTAAACGCCAGCATCTGTGTAAGGTTTCCTGCACCAAGTGTTAATTAGACAAGCGGACGCTAAAATCCAATACCAGTCACTCTCCTTAGCCTGACTCTGCCCTCGAAATATTTCAGTAAGTGATGACAGAGGATTCAACCGGCCAAGTAACAAGGAACGCGGATGGGCAGTAAGCAGATTCTAAATGCCAGCATCTGTGTAAGGTTTTCTGCACCAAGTGTTGGTCTAGCAGATGCTAAAATCCAATACCAGTCACTCTCCTTAGCCTGACTCTGACTGCCCTCGAAATATTTCAGTAAGTGATGACAGAGGATTCAACCAGCCAAGTATTAAACAAGGAATGTGGGCAGTAAGCAGGTTTTAAACGCCGGCATCTGTGTAAGGTTTCCTGCACCAGGTGTTGGGTTAACAGATGGAACAGGACTAACAGGTTACAGCAGGTGACAGAGCGACCCAGCTGGTCAGTCAGGCGCAGGAGAAATAATGAACTAATCAGCTAATGTATAGGAGGGCCCAACCATTTCCAAGTTGTGATGGAAAGTTATGGGGAACGCGGGAGACGCGGGGACTTCAACGGGACTAATTAGCGGAAGCACTTATGAGAAAAAAGCAATCTAGCTTCTGGCAACAGGAAAGATTAACATCAAGGAGATTTACAGCAAGTTGTGTTAAGAATGCAGCGTCGACATAAGGCAACGAATCAATCTCACACAAAATATTCACCCAGGCTCTGTGAAGTATTGATGGACAGGAGAGCTGTTCAAAGATTGAAGCTAACAACTGCTATCTATCATAACAAGTCAAAGAAATTGCTTCAACTATTTACTACACATCTCTGTATTCATCTTAATTTCTTACACATATAGAATAGACATAGTTAGGCAACTCAGATGGAAAATTTATTGGTAAGGTAGGTTTGAATATTATTGATGTTACACAGTTGAATCTACTTAATGAAATCATTCAGGAAGTTGTAAAATTAAGAGGTAAAGTCACATCCTGTGCTCTCTGAAGAGATAACAAGTCGTTGGAAGGAAGAGGCAGTCTTACCTTAAGAAGACACAATATGAGACGTGATCTTTGAGACATTTCCTGTTTGGAAAAGCTATCATTTGGTAGCTGCGGGCTAAAAATTCGGTGAACTAACAAATCAATGGATCTTGTATGTCAGGCAGAGTTGCCAAGATGTGAATATCAAAACATGAAATCTTGAAGGATATCGAAGATTACCATTCAAGGTTTCAAAGGAAGAGGGCCACCTTTGCTACTTGGTCTTATCAAGCTGATAGAGATACACATTAGAAAGTCAAGTGGCATATATCTCCAATTGCTGCTGATAATCCGAATGTCAATGTCAAAATGTAAAATCTTACGAGATGTCAAAGATTAACAATGTTCAACTTCAAGGTTTCTAAGGATGAAGGCCACTATAATCTTTGCTATGCAGTCTCAATGAACAGGCCCACATCAGACAGTCAAGTTGCGTTTCTCCAATTGCAGCAGATAATCAAAGCTTTATTGTTGGTATGGCACACCTCCCAGAGTGACTGAACGTCAACGTATCTGTCAATAAAAAAAAAGAGAACGATATACAAAAAAACAACCAAATTATACAGAGATAAAGCTCCCAATAATCCTGGTACAATTCCAGACCTGTTGGGGAGTTGGAATCATTGGTCCCAGGAGTTTTGTTAACACGAAGCCTCCTCAAACAAAAAACCCAATTACCTCGCTACGATAATCCTCTTCAATTTATCTACGATTCTTCATGGGGAAGTTCTATCTGTGCTGTCACTTTTATCAGTGGGAAATGAGAGAGAGATTGGAGCTCATTACCAAGCAGCAAGGGTGGCCATGAATCAGCTTGTCAGCAAGATATGGATCAAAATTGGGCCATATTTCTTCTGCACTGGCTTCTTGGGAATAGAAATTCATGAAGTTTTATCTTGGTTAGGATTAATCAGTGACTGTGATACTGCAGCGAGAGAAAAAAGTTGCCTACAGGAGAAAAGTTATCAGAGTGGAGCAAAAAAAATGCATAACATCAACTGTAATCACAAGTGACTAACTGCCTTTGCAATCAGCTACATGCAGGAAAAGTTACTAACAATTGATCAATAACTTATTGACAAATAACTGTCTCACAAGGCTTCCAGCAGATTGAAACAGCAGTCACGACTGTCCAAACAACAAGATGAAGACAAAAATGTCTATTACCGAAAAGCACACTAGCCCCTCATCAACATGTGATATACAAGTTACCTGGTATCCCAGGGGGCCCATTGGGAAGCAAAGAAAGGTTTCCTTGGAGAAATTCGGACATGGTCACTGGTCTTTTATAAAATGAGCCCTGAGATCTTAGTCAGCACATCGCACAATCCATTACCCCCCCTCTAGTAGGTCATTTTTCACATTAGCTTCCTGTCATAAAAAGACGCACAAAATCATGACCTTAAGAACCTAATTTTCTTAATTAGCAACAACAAACAGCTGTATAATTTAATTGCGTGATAAATAAGGCAAAGCCTTTTTTGTTATTTTGACCTTTCTAGTTTTTTAGGTGTGACTTCACCAGAGTTACAGTCAACCCACAGTTCATCTACTGCAGATAAATTGGAGCTATTGATCTTCTAGCATCAAAAAAACAGTAATCAAGATTTATGCCAGGGCATTATGTTTATTTTCAATCTATTGATCTACTACGGCATGCATTTTATTTCCCATCTGTAAGTGTAAGAAAGGCTTTTTTTCGAATACCAACCCAATTAGCAAGCGTTTTCAACACCTGATATCATCGTAAATATGGACCTCGTATTAAAGATCATAATAACTTTTTACAGCTGTAGGTAAAGTTGTCAAAGGCGCAATAACTATGCACAGTAAAGTCCTATACATAGTTAAAACTTATATCACCAAGTTAAATAACACCACATCTGCTACAGAATGCTCAGTGCCTGTAAACAGCTACAGTGCTTTGGTGTCTTTACATAGTGTGAAATTGAATACTGAATCAGATGTAAAATGTACTGTGAAAATGTATAATACATTTTGTACATGTATAGCAGCAACTTTTATCAAATATATGATTGTACATTGTATAGCAGCAACTTTTAAAGCCAGAAGGAATTTGTTCAGGCGGCTATGTGGAAAGACTGGGGTGTTAGGCAGTGCCTGTTACCAATTTCCCAAACTGCCTTCTCTCCCTAGAGAGGAGCCAATTTTTCATCCCAATTATAGCAGAGAAATCTTGACAAATTGGGCCAGTAAGACCTCCTCCTCTCCATTGTGAACAGTAGGATCTGTGTGCCTGTGAGTTTGATTGATACGGCATTATCTACAACTAGTTAGCGGCACTTTTGCTGTAAAAATTTCCTCTCAAATGATACAGCTTTAGGGATCCGGGGCTAAAGCTGTGAAGCGTGGATAACAAGGACAGTCTGTTCCTCCAAGAAAGGATCCCGCATGCATGACGATTGTCTATCAAACACAGGACTCCAGCAAGCAACAGCAGGCAATACTGCAATGAACAGTTTGAGGCAACAGATCGAAATGTGCTCATAAGAGGAGTGAGTAATTCTTGGTCCTAGGCAACAGAACTCAGGAGCCAAAACAGACCGCTCTTAGAAGAGCTGTTGCCTTCATCTGTAAAAAGGTGCTTCTGAGCACCCTTTGAAATTACAGTTATTCAACAACAGCTTTGAAATCCCAGACGCTGTAGAATAATGTAAACACAGTGCAATATTCAACCACAGTGCAACAGGGACTTAACAGTTATTATCTTAAATGTTAGGGAAATCTTTCCTTTAGGCTTTCTTCTACTCCATCCTTCATTCTCTTCCCTTTTGTGTTTAAACATTACACTGCGTGCTTCCACAGTATTACAGTTTGCATATTATAACAACCTCACAACTCATAATTGGCAACATTTACTTTCTTCTAGCAGTTGGATTATTATATCATAATTGCCTGCGATATTGTCACAGTAATAGGCTTCAGAATGTTGAGTGCAACTATTATTCTAAATTTTGTAAATTGTTCTTATTTGACTTCATTGACTTGCACACCAATCTCTGTCAAGTTTGTTTGATATCTTAGACACGGGCGGAAATGAGACAGAACACATTTTGAGAAAATAGAAGATTAAGGATAATTTGGTTGTATGCAATTCCAACGATACTGATTGTTTTGTCCTTGGTTTTTGCACAAGAGGTATGGCTTCGACCTTGACTGTAGAGCTTAACACTCTTAAACACATACTAAACATCTTATACTGGAAAAAACAAACCTCAACGATCCAACCAGCTTTCAAGTTGACATGTAGTGTTTTTACTTGAGATGTTCTACCCACAGATTTTACCACTACATGCTGTACATACAAAGGAAGATTTGTACCTGTTAGACAAGTATGACATTTTCCCACAGCCCTTGAGTTTAAGTAGCCTTCAAGCAGATGAGAGCCTTAAGGCTGTTTTTCATTCAAGTCTCGCATCGTTCAAGACTCCTTGCATTATTAACATGTTTTTATTTCATTGTGCATCAGTCTGTTTTTTTTTAATCCTAGATATTACGCTTAAATGGCCTAAAATATGTACAAGGTCTGTACAAATATTACAACGTAGTTCATTAAGTAACTACAGCAATTAATTACCACATGTTGCTTTAATAATTAAAACCTGGTGTCAAGCCTCCTACAGCTGGCAATTTTCGTTGTCATTATCATTAGAGGCATACAACATGACTTTTGGCCACTGGCAATTACTGAGAAAGCACACTTGTAATTACTTACTAAATAGATGCCCCCATGTAAGTCATTACCATGCAGTAATAAAAGAAAATGGGGGATTAACAGATAATCTTCCAAAGAAAAACTATCACACGAGAGTCTTCTTAATTGTTTGAAAAAAATTGGTGTCAAGGGTCTGGAAATTGAAATTACATCTTCCGGTGAACGAATCACAACTCTTCTGACTTCCGCTGAATGAAGTCAGCCATGATGAAAACACAACGTTGTGTGAGGAAAGTCAACACCACCAGATGGCGAAGTCCCCTTCCGTGAGATTTTTTTCCTTTAGAAGTAGTTTACTTTGCCAGCCCGTTTCAACTACAAGGCTTTCGAGCTCACATAACCGTGTCACAATATCTTTACCAGCCAAATGACGCGAGGGAAGCGGTGTATTGGGTGTTGGTAAAATAGTATACCCAAGAGTTCCGTACCATTTCACACGTGCATTCTTCTTTATCATGGTCCTACACTTCAAAGCACGCACACATGGGGTATGAAATGGTAAAACAATAACATTCTGTACAACCTTGTGCCTTTTGTCAAGTGTCCCTTGAAGGCATGACAACCTGGAGGAATTGTGTGTAAAATTTGGAGTCAGTGTAGCTTTATAGGACAATAATTGTTGATACCTCCAACAATTTTTGCTGCTTTGCTCTTTCCTCGCAGGACTGTGGGTTATTTTTCTCATTTCCGTTTTCGTAAATCCCCTAACAGTCTTTTCCTGGGCTATATATTAACAGGTGCAAGTTACGCTGACTCATAGGCATTCTAGATAGAGAGAGCTAGAGCTGTTATTCTGCTAAATTTCTTGTGACTTGTGGTGTGTATTATCTATTTATATATACAGGACCCCCACTGGAAAATGCATGGCAGAACTAATTGGCAACATGCTAGAATCAGCAAGGTTCGCTGCATGGGAAGGGAATTTAAATACTGGAAATGTGAGTAACACAGTTATTAACAAGGACTTTCTACATCAGATAAAGCTCAGCACAGCGTATAGGTTTGCAGTTGAAGCAGTGCAGGTTTAAGGAGTATGAGTGTACATGTCTGCCATAAGTTCAGAACAAGAGGAGAACATAACAAGTAGCCTTTTTGGTTGAATATGGAATTGATGGATTGAATAGTAATTTGGCTTGCATAAGAGGAACAGTCTTTAAATAAAAATTAATGCTACAACTGAGTACATGTAACTGTTTAATTACACTCCAACATGCCTAAATGGAATGATGATGATTAGCAGTACCTATTATCTGCATCTATTTGTTTGTTTATTAGAATTTACTTGGTTGCTTTGTATATCAATGAAATAAATCAGTTTCAAAATTAATGTTTTGTATCATTTCATTTAGTCATACTATAAAGTACTCCGCAGAATTTGCAATGCTCTTGAAAAGGAAAATCAAGAACTTTAAGTAACATCACGCCTTAACTCTCTTACAATTTATAAGTGGGCATACATATTGACATACTGTGGCAACCTGTGCCATGATTATCCATAATTCTGGAGAAAAAGGATGCTAAGGTCTAAATATCAGAGAATAACACTATATCACAGCACTTTCTGGAAAACTTTTTGTTGCTTAGTTTGAGTAAGGCACATCAAGCCACACCTAATATTATGTACAGCCATGCACAACGGAAATGATGTTGAAAGTCAGGCTACCAGTGGAATTTTAATATCAAAGAGTAATCTCACCTTGTCACATGAAGGTATGATATCAACTCCAAGTTCAAGAAAAGGTTCAAACACTGCATCTGCATTTATATGTAAGTAATATAGGTGATAAAATCTCTTGCCTAGCATATATATAGGAATTGTATTGTGTTTTATATTCAACTACATGTTGGGTCTATTGGATTTCTTATGAAGAAAGGGTACACATGTAGAAACTTCTTGCTGGTCAAATATCAGCAAATTAGACCTTGTAATATATAGGAGTCGACCTATGCAACAAGGTTGCGGGAGGATCTAAGGTCTAAGGTAAGGTAATATATAAGTCCTTATGTTAGCCATGTTATAAGACCAACTTTGAAGATATTGCATGGGATTTTTTTGGTACTGAAGTGAGATAACCACTTGAGATCTCACGAGAGAACAATGTTTTTTTTTTTGACACGGACACTTTGTTTAATTAATTTTACTGTGTTGTCCTGTAAGTGTGCCAATCCTTGGCTGTCCCAACTGATTGTGACAATTTTCCACCACAGTTCCTGTAATTGCCAGCACTTCTGTTAAGGCGTGTCCTTCTGCAGCCACTGACACCTACATTTGTAGACTCTAATCAGGCAGGGTTAGCGTACGTCATTCATTTGACAACGGCTTTCTCTGTAAACCTTCAGACTCCAAAATTTCTCTGTGTGTGTGTGTTTGTGTGTGTGTGTATTTGCTTATTTATATCAAATGTTATAAAAATACACTGTACAAAAATTAGAGAATTCAAGAATTGCCATGTTTGTGCTCGTGATAGATTTAATGTTAATGAGCGAAAAAAATATAATTGCAGAGAAGACAAATAATCATTACACAAGTACACTTTGAAACCAAACATTTAACTGTTGAACCAGTATAGCAACCTTCCTTTCTCTCCAAATAAATTGCAATGATACAGTTTCACCTCACACAATCCTTTCCAAGCTATAGACTGAATCAAATAACCATTTGTGGTCCCCAAAAGCCTAAGCCTTCCCATGTGATTCCCATGATTGTTTTTCCATGACTTATTTCTGACACATGAATCTTGTCGCTTGAATCATAGCCACAGGAAACCGAGGTGTACAGAGATCCTATCAAAAGCCCAACATCCAGACCTCATTCACCAATCTGGATATTGAAACCCAGACCCACAAGGACCCATAACCATATCTCACACTGGTATTGAACCTTCCTATCAGCAAGTGAACACTGACCCTTTCCACCATACACACTTGCACAGATGCCCCAACATTTAATCTCTTATAATCTCTACCTCCTGGCTCAATACTTGAAGCAGAAGATCTACCTACATCTATAGACTTCAAATTCAGTCAGGACAATAAAGAATGAACTCTATCTATATATAGAGAGAGGGACAATAAAAGTAAGTCAAGACAATAAAAATGATATCTTTAGTGCCAGTCCTTGGAAGAGAATTACTTTTTGTGGAACGTGATACTCGGGTGTATATTTTCTTATTATAACTTTGAGTACTCTAAAGCTTTGAAAGATAGATAAAGTCAAAGACAAGACACTTTAGATGTAATATAAACAAAAGCACTGAGTCATAAGACAAATACAACTGACTTAAGTATGTTATATGAAGCTTTAAAACAAAGTCATCGCCTTGCTTCCTAGCCGTCATCATTGATAAATATCCTCAGTAATTCTACTTCCCAAAAACCATATTTTTGTTAACCATTTGACCGAATCAAGTCCAAAGAAAATTAATAGACATGCCTGTTCCTCCCCCATGACCAATTTTTGAGCAGCTCCTACAATATTAAGGTGAAAAGTTAATATTCACTATAGTAAATCAGACCACCATTTGCCAGTCAAACATTCCCAGTAGTGTACTTCTGAGGTAGAATGTCTTCTCCCTCAGGCTGTCTGGGAGTGCTAGATTGAGTGGACTTGACCAAATGTGTGCAGAAGTCACGCTTAATCCCCACAAAATGATTACTTCAGGCTCAGAGTAACGGTCTGTAGGTTCAGCTGAGATAAAGTACTGAATAGAAACAGCATGGAAGAAGAATAGTGGTCATATGTGGGGCTGTAGAGTGCAACCGTTCAGATTAGGTGAAGAGTCCCTCCAGTGAAGCAGAAAAATGTAGAGACATAAAATACATCATTCAAGCTGCCACATACAATGTATACTAGTCAAACAATTTCAACAAATAGATACAGAGACACAAGACTTGTCCATGTATGTCACACCTGCAAATCTTGCACAGTATAGGATATTATTATGTGTTTTAGATTTGACAAACCTAAAATTCTATAGCATAAAAAAACTGAAATCACCTGCAAGCAAATAAGAAATAGTACATGTATGTATTCAACAGGTATTGTAGAAAAAAAACTTGGCTTCACTGTACACCGTACATTCATTTTATACCTATTATCCCATATGATTACTGACATTCGTTTATTTTGATTTCTATGAATCAATCACTTTGACACCCGTGTATCTAGAACAAAGGCTATTGAAGCAGCCCTTAATGACAGTTCCCACCCTCGCAGGTTGACAGCGACACCAGTGACGGATGGACCGCTGTATTATTAACGATTCCTCTCACGTCACCGTCTGATGTCAGCGGCCCGTGTCTGTGACATCATGGCGTGGTCGCCACGGCGAAATTAGAACGCGGGGTGTCCGACATCACACCCGATTGGGCAGGTGACAAAGGTAGCATCTTCCCTCTGTCTAAATTGCGGCGGCTGACATTTACTGTACAGTAGGAATGGCTGGTGACATGTCTCGTCAAACAGACTTGACAAAACATCCAGACAGAAAACAAAGGACAGGTCAGACATGTCCAAACCAGCGTGCAAAATTGATTAACTATTTCCAGACATACTAATTAAGTCTAGTGAATGCACTCAAACAAACAAAGCTAGATAAAAACAGAATTTTCTTTGATTTATGAACAAATTTTCACCCATATCCAAACATGGTCTCTCAGTTTCTGTATACCCAAATAGATTAACATCAAATACGGGATAAAACCTTTAGCACATTAACCTGAACTATCATAAATCTTTGAAATCTGCAAGATCTTTAGAATTTGTATGACTTAATAATTATAGAGTATGAATCATAATCCTTAAAATTAAAATATAAAAGAATAAATTATTCAAAGATTCTTATTTCAGGTTTGTCTTTCGCTGTTACGATACCACACAAACAAGTCCTGGCTTTCTTTCACAAAGCATACCGGGGTAATGGCATTACATGTACTAAACATCCATCTCCATCTAAATCTGCCGTAAAATTGTAAGACCTATAAAATGCCCGGAGTTAGATGGCAAATGAGCTGGGGGGAAAGAGCTTTCCTGCGACATTTAAACTGCTACCCCACCTCTCAATAAAACAATGCCCCCAGTTAGAAGCTTATGGGGATCCATAGCACCACTTAAGCCTAGTGACATTTTAATGCAAAACTCTATGAGAAAGGATCATTAGGAGTGTGAAGAATGTTGTTACAAACTTACCATCAATCAGTTGTGTACTTTCTTATTTTTAAATAATAATTGTTTATTGATTGATCGAAGATAAAAGAGTACAATCGCTAGCATGTTGCAGCGCAACTAATAAGTAGTGCTGAATTATATGCTAGTTTAAAAACAGAGATACAAATATTGCACAGTTAACAAATACACGACTAGACAAGTGAGTATTTCACATTTAACATATAGACAACTAAATATTAAGCGAGTAAAATGAACTTAACAATATTTACAATATCAACATCATCAGTGTAAAAATCATTAATTATATAGTATGTTACGTGATAACTGATCTTGGGTGGGCCGGTCATGGGAGATTTACTATGTGCCATATTTGTTTAATAGACTTGTAAGATAGGGGATCGGGCTATTTTTGTATCGATTTGTTCTCGGGAGGGGGGCAAAGAGCTGGTTAAACTGTTTACATTTTCTAACGTGGATCGTCTCTCGGCAAGGTGGGAACCAGGGTCTAAAGGGAGAGTTAAAAAGGGATCTGGCAAATTTCAAACTTAGGTCCTCCCTCCTCTTTTCAAGGGAGGGGAGACCTAGGTTGGATAAGGCGTCGTTATAGCATGTGTACTCAGGACCAAGGGTTATCCGTAATGCACGTTTCTGAATGCGTTCAATCTTCCTGGTTTGTAGGGCCGTAATGCCGGAGGTCCAGATGGGTGCTGCATATTCAAGAATGGGGCGTATATACATTTGGTAAAAATCGATTAGGTCATTTGAAGGGAGCCCAAAACGTTTCAATTTCTTTAGTAGGAAGAGTCGGGAACTAGCTTTGCTTATAATGGATTCAACGTGGATTATTCAACGTGATACAACGTAATGGATTATTTCTGCCATCTAGTAGCATTCAACTACATGTACTACTACAGTAACTATAATGATTACTACTACTACTCTTCTTGGTAGTCCTTCGTTAATACTACTACTACTACTACCACTACTACTACATAGAATTCAACTGTTTTAAGGTTTTATTCACTTCACTTTTTTCATTGCTAAGACTAAATAAAATGTTTTTTTTTCTCCACCCAACATCCTACTTCCTGCCCATGTAAGCTCAAACATTCACTTTGTAACAGCTCACTGATCAGAATATTACAAAAAGGGTTAGGCTTGTGGATAATAAAGTAATGAACGATTTTTATAGTTTTCCTTTATGTCTAAATAGACCATTCTATTTGCACTCCACAAAAATTACATTTATTTTACGACGAAAGTATCATAAATGGGTTCAAGTGCTCAAAGGATCTTTTTGTTAACCCAGCTATATAGCTATAATCTTTGCTTTGTCTGCAGCTGCGAGGTATTTCAGAATAAATGTTATGGCATCAAAATTAATACAAGATTAGGCGCATTAACTTTCTTTTATAGGCCATGTGGATATGAATACAAATTTTACATCAATTCTAAATGCACGAAATTTGCATGATAACATCTGAAAACGGTATAAACGCCTATCAATATTGCTAGTTTTTTGCAACGAGGAATACTTTATTAATGGCATTAGACTTTTCATTACAGCGATAGCAATCGAAGCTTCGGGCAAGATTTTATCAGCTAACATTCCAACATCGCATAAAGGGAATGTTTGACAAGCAAGGATTATACTATCACACATATCAGAGGCAATACTTTGTTTCTCCAAAAGTGGATGCTGCCTAGAACTACGGCCAGGATTTAGAGCTAGTAGGGGGTCCAATTTGCCGGAGCAGCTGATCACCCCCTCTAGAGACCATTGCCCACAGGCATTGTGGGACAAACATGCTCTGGTGGTTACAAGCATCGTATTATAAAGCTATATTGGATCACAATGAAGATCAGGTTATAATTTGGTCTATATATGGATCTAACTTCCGAACATAAATCCTGAAAGTTTCCTCAACTGGGAATAGGACACCGTATTGTAACAACGGGATGCCATCCGTGCTATATCGACCACTTAGTTGTACAAAATATGCCTATAGAAAGGTGCACTTGCTTTAACAGCGATGCAGCAATTTAAGTATCATTATGATCAATATGCCTTTACAGCTTTCCACACAGTAGGCGCAGTTTTATGAAGTAGAAATGTTTTCGATAAATCAGTCCCATCAGCTACACTTGGAAACGGGCTAAATCTTTATTTTCGGTCAGCCAAACAGAACGCAATTCTCCCGCGGTAAAAATAAATCCGTCGGAGAGAGGCCGTTACAGTCACACGTTTTAATTTTCTGGTGCGAGCTCCGAGTGTGATCCTGGAAGCAGCCATAAAAATTTCATCACAGCATTTTCCCTGTGTTTCCTGGCTAAGATATAAATAACCCAATGCTGCACAGAAATTCAATCAGCTCTCCCTGACAGAGAGTAACCCTGGCATTGTTGGTCAGTGAGAGGCATTCTAATGGCACAAAAACTCGGGATATTGCGATTTTATTGTCACTACCTAATTGCATCTAGCACATCCAGAAAGCCCATGCTATCCTACAGGTGTATGCACATAAATGGGCAGGTGGGTTAGTAACAGAAACATAATTGAACTGTCATATCAGAATAAAAATAACCTCATCAATTTTCGCAGCTACGCGACCATTAAAAGCCCCCAAAGAGGTGCAAATGAAAGGAAGAGGTTTGGCCCGACTATCTTCTAACAACTTTGCTGCGATAATTGTTGGGGCAAAAATTGAGCAGGGCAGCCCAACACAGCGGGGGCACTTTGTTTTTCGGTGGAATTAATCAAGAAATGGCGAACATGTGACAATCTGAAGGGATGAGTGATGGACTATTGCATTGGCGATAACAAGGATGGGACTTATCACTGGGCTGGAATATGCCATGATCCTGATATTGATGGGCACCCCAAAGGCTGACAAAACATTTATCCTATCGGATTCATCCCTGGGAGCTACTACGCTCCACAGATAAGCCACCCAGGTGGCACATTACTCATTGTAAACTTGCCTTTTCCCAAATACCGAAAAAGTCAATAAAATTGCCGCAAACCGAGGCATGCATCATACTTTCCCCGTCATCAGGAAATGGAGCTGGCGAAACAATAAAATTTCCAATCACGGGCTCCGTCTATTTTTCTTCTGTATCAATAAAAAAATGCCAAGTACATGTACACATATATGACGACATCCCTTTTTCTTTGTTCATTTGGATGATACCCTCTTAAACAAACGTACAACATATGATTTGGGCAACATGACCATACAAAGAATTTGCATGGTACGTGGGGAAAACGTCCTTCGAGTATTCCCCTCCATGCAATTCCACTTAGAAATGTATGCAAATGAGACACAACTGGGAAATGATGAGAAAATATTTTCACACTCACTGATATCACCCCTCCCCTATCTATGATAGTCAGGAATAAAGTACATCTGAGATATGTTTAATCTTGAAGTTATGGCTCACTCTAGCACCAGCACACAACATGCTTTGGGTCGATAACTCGTCCTACCAGAAACGCGAAAATTGGATAGGTCCCTAATGTAATTCATAAACTGGCGCCAAATTGACACTGCCAAATTTACAATAGTGTAAATGGCGGACAGTGTTCCATCTTTCATCCTACGCCAAGGCACTCGGTTTCCGTGTCCCCGTGAATTTGGCCGTCTCCGGAATGGGCGCGTGACACCGAGTGCGGTGGGACTTGATAAGGCGGAGCGGGAGGTCATGCTACGACAGCGTCGCCGGGGATAAAAGGAAATTGGGAAACTGCGATTTGGTGCTCGGGAAGGAGTACAAAAAAACACAACAGGTCCACATGGAAGACTTACTCCTGATTGAAGTATTATCATCACTCGGGATTCATGGACCAGGAAGTACACGGCCCGCATACACAATAAGGAAGGAAGGGCAGTCTAATTACAGCTCAAGTTTAGAGCATCTGTGCACGGCTCAACGTCTAAAATGGAACAGAAGTTAATGGGGCAGAGAAAAATGAGCCAAAGTAGGAACAAGCCACTGACAAGTTGCGATCGATCCGGGAACAAATCAATGTAAGGGGGTACATCCACCTCCTCGTCAATGTATCACACACAAATGGGCAGATGAAAGTGCTGAGGCTACGGAGGTCTAGCCTTTTATAACCATAACTGATGGAGGATAGGAGATTTGTACATTCTTATTACAGAGCATTCAACCAGTGACTTACCAAATGGCTGGGATGAAAGAGATGGTTTAAAGGAAGTTCTATAGATGGTGAAGCATTGTCAAGGTCTTCTTTCAAGTACAGAATCATCTATTACTATATAGCGATGAGGGAATTGAGTTTGATCATAAAGGATGAAAGATGTAAGTAGAGAAGAGGACAGGACATAGAGGAAAGGGAATAATTATGTAGAAGAAGAGAAGAGGAGATAGGATGTACCGTAGTAGAGGACAGGTGAACAGTTAAAACAGAATAGGACTGGGAGAGAAACAATTACATGTAGTAATGACCAGGATGGAAGAAGGACTGGAAAATGAAAGAGACAGAGGAAGAGCAGGTAAGAATGTTAGGGTATCCTGTTATTTTGAACAGTACAGAAGAGGAAAGATGCATTATGTCAATGAGACTTCTTTTTTCCTAAGCCATTGTTTCTTCCTCAGGTTGTCCTGTTTCCTCCCAAACCACATTAAGCGGGAAAGTTTATGTTGCATAACGTATCGACTAATCAGCTAGGAAGAAGATTGTGTCGGCGGTAGGGTTAATGTATCTCATCATCCTCATGATCGTCCACATTATGATCTTCCTTTTAGAGCCCCGTGGGGACATCTTCTGTAAAAGTGCGGCGATGATGAGACAGTGCTCAGCAGGTGTCTGGGCCATGGGCCAATGGCCGGGCAAGACCTTTTGATCACTCCATCATTTTTCCAACTTGCCAAAATGTACCAACGGATTGATAATATGTAAATGATGGTGATAACCTGTGTTCCGTGGTTGATCTTATATTCAATTTGTGCTGTGGTGATTTAACACAACCTTACATTACTTTTTTACAGTACTTTTATCATCATCTAAGTGGACTTCTGACAACTTTTTACAGTACATGTACCTATCAGATCAGTGTGTTTAAGAAGGGTTATCAGTCTCTCAATACTAAACCTTTACACTGCTCTCTACCTTAAGTAGCATGCATGGTCCAGTGGTTAGTGACCCTACTTTGGACCTGAGGGTCAAAGGTTCAAAACCCTGCCATTGTCATCCACCAGGCATGCATCCAACTGGAAAAGGTTGCAGTCCAAGGGAATGGAATGGTTCACTGTTCTTTGGCTCCTATCAAAAAGAGCTGTCACAGTGGCAATTTTCCTGGTACATAGACCTGTACAACTTGTGGTAGGAGATTAGTTTTTCAGCAGGCTCAACTCACTGGATCACAGCACTTTTCCATGTCTGCTCTTCTCCGGGGATTCTGTAACCCTACATGGCAGGTGTCAATGCCATGGACGAGCGCCTGGTCAGGACCCTTTCATCCTGATGACATCCCCGTCCGGCCGTGATGAACCATTCGCCAGTCTCCACCACTGTCAGTGGACCAATAAAATGTAACGGTACTTTTTTGGGGCCTGACCCATCCCTCTCTATCCAACAGGCAATTGGGAAAACTTTTGCGCTGACACAAAAGGTAGTACTTGCGCTATCTCGATGTACATCTACTGAGAGCAGTAGACTGGTATTGCAGAAGTTTTGGAGATAAGCATCAGAAAAAGGTACAGATTGGTGATTCTCCAATATTGTCCAGTTTACCAGTTGAAGTGGCAGGCTGATGTGAGGTCACGACCTCTCGGTTGGGTGGGGCCGCCATGGGCCGCTGGTAGGGCAGGACCTTTCCATGACCATGGGCTTCTTGATGGCACATATTGTTTCCGAAATGTGGTGATGGGGCAATAATGTGGGCTGATGTCAGCAAGCAGTGTTCCGTGATGGTGACTTTATCCAAGAGCTTTGATTACTACATGGAGAAAACTTCCACAAAAAAAGTCTACTTATAAGTTTTGAATGACCAGTTTGTGCTCCAATATCACTGAATAGCCTGATGCTCTGTGCTTCTTACTCATTTCACATATAATTCTTTAAGGCCTAATTATTCTCACTCAGTAGAATGGTTTCCTACCATGTGCCGTTTGACACAATACTTTGATCTGCATCACCCTTTGCCACGTGCAGGTGAAGTGAAGATCCGGCCCTTAGCTTTCTGATTCCATTTACTTTTATTGATCTGTCTGACATTCAGCCAAAGCTGTGAACTAGCCAAAAGATATTGCTTCAGGTTTTAGACCTACTCCTTCTCTTATTGATTTATAAGCATGGTTTCTTTAAAACCTAGCCTCCTTAAATACAAGACAATGCTTTTAATACTGTGTCTCCTCAGTCTGAAGGACTGCAATCCCAACCAGTTGCATGCAAATTCAGAGCTCAGATCATCAGCATGCAATGTCAGGATTTGAACCTGTAAGCTTGCGGCTCACAGTAGGATAGCTGTTCACCAGACCAGAAGAAGTCCACTGTTACAGAGTGTGTTTCAATAACTCCGGGACACTCAGGGAAAACGGTGCAATCACAGATTACAAGAGCAACTTCATTTTAGAGACACTCACAATATGTGTTCAGCATATCTCATCAGGATTTAAACCCATAAGCTTGACTGCTCCTGGCCCAGATGGGAGATTTACCACCTCCAGAAGTTATTGTTGCAGTAGGTTTGAATGACTCTGGGACACTAGAAAATCCCAATCATAGATAAGGCTGAGAGCAAGTTCATTTTAGAGACACATTACCATATGGGCCTATCATATCTCATCATCAAAACGGTTGATGTTCAAAATGGCTGCTCCCCAGACAAATCAGTGGTGTGTTACAAAAAAGGGGTGTTTTCGGACATGACTGGTCTGACCTGGACATGCTCTGTCCAGCGGAGTGGAATGGCGGTTCCCAGCGGAGGTGGCATCAGTACACCCTCACACCTGCCCTGGTCACACCTCGCCGCTCCGGCTCTCTAATATTCACTCCAGCTCAGCAATGCGATCCTCTGATGAACCAATAATCCTCAGCACATGCAATAAAACGGTTCCTCCAGGGCTGATGTTATCTACGTTTGTTACAGGTTTCGCTGATGATACTTTGCCACGTTGATGAGTATCGCACCGCTCGATATAACATTACATCATACGGCTTACCTAAAATCTATTCATCAAACTCACACTTCACTTAAACAGTCCTTTTTTTACATCAAATCTATTCAATAATGGCTTAACTCCTACGATACAGCTATGAGAGAACTCGTGGAAACATTTCTGCAAACCCCGTAATCTTTATCATGCTGTATCACACTTCCAAATACATCAGATTCCACAACACTATATAATAACAATAATATGTGACATTCCAAAGCAAGCATTTACCAAAACAAAGTCATCTTTTAATACTGGCACTTTACCTTCAACTCTTACCTCAACTATAACAGTCATACACTAATGATCTACTTTCCCATTAATACACCATTTGCAGAGATAGCCAATTTCGGGACAAAAATCATCCTTTTTCCCATCCATAAACCCGCATAATGACCCCATCCACAGACAAAGGCAATATTACACCTCTGAATGACAAATCATGCAATAAAGCTTTGTCTACCCTAATGTTCTCTCCCTACCCTCAAACGTGTGTGCAAATTTCCTTGTGGTACTCCCATCTTCATCCTTTCCAATTCCCAAATATTGTAATGACTCGAAAAGAGGCGGGTACAATAGCTCCTTCTGAAACTAATCCATGAAGTTTTCCTCCCTATTGATTGTTTCTGTTCTGAATGGTTTTCACACGGTGACCTGAGAACATTACTCATCACAACTTGGTACCATGCATCGAGCGACCA
Source organism: Branchiostoma belcheri (assembly GCF_001625305.1). Lineage (NCBI taxonomy): Eukaryota > Metazoa > Chordata > Leptocardii > Amphioxiformes > Branchiostomatidae > Branchiostoma > Branchiostoma belcheri. The sequence continues at coordinate 245,797 of NW_017804376.1, forward strand.
ACAATCTCACCAGCAGCTCAAACTAATTTCTATCCATAAAGAAGTGCATTTTGTACATTTTATGTGTTTTGTTGTCTTTCAAATCTTAGATCATGGATCATTCAGTCTATAAAGTCATAGGTCATAAGCCCAATCTTGGTCTCCACTCAATAAAAGGAGGCCTAACCAACAGAGTACCAAACAGAAACCCACTTGCATTCATCCCAGTAGTGATAAACCTCTATCATTGTTGCTATCTAAATGGCATAACCAGTAAACCTAAACCTCGCTAAACACACGCGTTTTGTACTTGGGACTATCTGCAATAGGAATGAGACATATTCCACATATTTTTAAAGGAGTAGTGTGTTCCTAACTGATAAAGGAGTGGCTCAACTTTTACATGCAGACCAACGGTTTATAGCGTTCCCTCATAAGGTCTGGAACCAATAACACTTACTAGTATCCTGCAAATTGATGGCCTGAAGTCACCCGATTGGACAGACCAAGATTCAAACCCCTGACTTTCTGATCTTGAAGCTGAATGATGACTGACCATCGCATGCAACAATTTTCCAATCAATGTTGCCTTCATGTGAAAAGTCAGTCTGTGAGAAAATCTTATACTACAGCTGAACTAGTTCTTTGAACGGAATTCATTCTTCTCTTGTCACCACCATACCTATAATCTATCACTGTAACTACATGTACATCACTCAACTACCAGTGGACGTGCCCCCTGCTATAGGGCTTAAACAACTGTGTGGCCCAAAGGCTACAGAAATGGTGATGGACATTGCCCCGTGCACCAAAAGTCATAGAAAGGATTTTGTGAACACCATTCAATATGGGTAAATTGTCCAGGCTCCGATACAGACCAAAAGTTCAGTAAGCCGTCAGACCAAAGGTGGTCAAAGAACCATCCCGCTAGATGACAAAGGTTAGCAATAAAGCGTAGGCCAGACCTGGCACCCCTGTGGCAGACTGATGGGCATTTGCGGCCAATTTGGAAGGTGAAAAATCGAGAGCTCAGGTGCCCCGCCACGACCAATGGCTGCCCAGGATATCCTAGTGGGACCACATTGCACCAGAGGGGCAATTCCGATAGCAAATTCCATAACCTAACCATCACCAGCCTCTGATCTTATCGCTGGGAAATTAGATATAGTTTGGGAAGTCGCCGTCCCTATCATGGAGTTTTAATTACCATGGACGTGTAGGAGATAAACGGGTGGGATCTGCATAACTGCTGATCTATCAGTACCACGGCCATACGACATGATTGACAGCTTTCTGTGGACAACACTCTCCAAACTGCATCTGTGGTCACCCCGTTGCCTGGGACTGATAAACCCAGAAGCCCAAGAGTAGATCACAATCAGCAAAAGTCAATGGCAATTATGTGCAGCTCAACTACTCAATAATGGCATCCCCTTCTCGTAATTGCAGCCCTCTCAGACTCTAGTACGTCCAGCCTGGTCATTATGCAGAGGAAAGTTCTATGGGACAGCTGGGCAGGGATTTTTTATCATCCTCTGTTAGCCCACTCTTATCTCCGACCAGATCTTCTACCCTTTAATTGTAGCTGTTAGCACAATGCGGGGGAAATTCAGCCTGTCCAGCACCCATACATCAGGCCTGACCCTATGGGCATATGTCTCATTGGCTCGATATTTTCGATCTAAACGAGCACAAATGGGGCCACCAGCAGTGTACAAAGTCCTCTAAGTCATCCTAAAGAGGTTTTATAACTGTTGCGGTTTTTGGTAGATCTCCTGGTATGCGAAAGTCGTAACAAGGGATACAGCTCAAAACAACACTGAAGCCCTTGGTATGTTAAGCACGATTTCACGAGTTGAAGATTACAGTGGGTAGAAGCAATGATGCTCGATGAAACAATACCAGGAAGACTGAAGCTACCCTGGAAAGTCACCAGATTTGCGAAGTAATGAAGAAATTGATTCCGGTAAAAGCTTAGGATATGAAGTACCACATCTTATCGGACTTGTGCCTTGTTGGACATGTCTTCCTTTCATGTACCAGAAACATGAATATTGATCCTTGCCGCCCATTGCTTTTGACGAGACACCAGGGAGCAATATCGGAAAGACGAGAAGTCCCCTTCCATTCATGTCATTATGTCAAGATTCATGGAAACGGCGAATCCCTTTGTTTTCCCATCTTAGGAAATGACTGAATTCAATAGATAAGACATTGTCGTTACTCCTGGCTTCCTTTGTGTTTTCTTACAAGGTACAGATGTAACGTGACACGTGACAACTCAGGTGTGCTTCAAATTATACTAATTGTACAAGCGAGACCCATCTGTGATAAAACAGTGTGAAATAATTATAGTTTAAGTACATGAACATTAACGAAGGCTAAACCAGACGAACAGCCACGTGTGCTCTCAAGCAGACTCTAATCGGCTTGTGTAAGCCGTAGTTAATTGTAATATTGATATGGCAGAAAGACTGATAGCTGTCAGTCCACATTATGATTCGTGCCCATTATCCCGGGCTTTTTCGTGTAATAAGAACAAATACTCGGCCACCATTAATTATTGAGATAATATGATTGACATTCATTTATAATAGATGTTGGCTGGCTGGGTGCGCACAGCAGGCGCCTGGCTAATGACCTACGACATGCCCCAGCCCTCCTCTGTTAGGACTACTCTCTGCATATGCAGCCTGCAATGTATATAGCCTCCATAGCATGCCAAAAACTGGGGGGTTTTGGGGGTCTTCAGGGTCTTTGGGAACTTTTATGTGCTATTTTCTGATTGCATATAGACAACATAGCCGGCCTGATTGAATTACCCCAATTTTTTAGAACTGGGCTGATCAGAAAACAGCCAAAAAGACCACCAAACCCCCAGTTCTAAAAGCCTGCTACGGAGGCTACCTGCAATGCTTTGAGAGGCCTCTGGGCTTTGTGTTGTAGAATGGTTCCACCCATCTTGACTATGTTTTGCTTACTTTACCACTATAGCAATTGCAGGAACACCTTTAATACTACATGTACATGTAAAAGTATTCAATGTCACATTGGTAGCATAATATGTAGCATCCATTTACCTGTATGTCATTCAATGCAAAAATCCTTCCAGATCTGGTATCAAGAATTGACAGCAATATGTCTTCTGTGCATGACCATGTTTACGATAAACATCAACACGTACAAATGAAGCATGGTCGCTTTGGATACACAACAATAGAACGATCAAAACATCCTAGTGTAAGGAATGTTTCACTACAAACGTGAAAACATTGCAACAAATTTGGCTCTACAACGTACACATGTAACTGTTTGCTACACATACCGGTAGATCAAAATCATAATGAAAATGTTGTATGCATAGAACTGAAATACATGTATGCAATTCAAGCAAGAAATATCATAACAATTGTACAAATTTAGTTGATTTAGCAAAAAATGTTTTGCCTGTTAAAGAACAAATAGACAGTATAGGAATTGTATGATTTTTATTCTTCATAAATAGTTATTGTAGAAAAACACTATTATCATGATCATCTGATGTGTTCTTTGAAAAGTACAAAGGATCAGAAAGAATAACTGAATATATGAATGAACTCTGTACTTACGGCATGGCAAAATTCATGAGCCTGGCATTCCTCCAGCATGGATAGGTCCTGGAAAAGATAAGAATAACAACATTCAAATTAAAATAGGTATCTTAGATTGTTGTAAATTGTTGAAACCTCACAATTGGTTCCAAATGGTCACAAAGTTCACTGTCTGACTACGAAGATGAACTGCACTTGCTGAAGTTTTGACAAACTGTTATTTACGCCACATAATCAAGAATTCATCCCGTCTTTACCACAAGGGAAATCATTCAGCAGAAACAAGCCAAAGTCACGACCTGTGAAGACAAATATTGAATGACAGATCGTCAGGAAAGTCTAGTTCAATATGTTTGGTCTCATAGTTTTATGAGGTTGTAACTGAAAATAAAGTGGATGGCCCTTTAGAACGACCTAGCTAGCCGCGTAGCCTATCTTGTTCCCAGGATGCCAAGTTGTAAATGCCACGAATTGGGGGATAAAAGTTTATTAAGGGCACACTGTTTTTCCAGACTGTGGTCTTTGAATTGAGTTTAGCAAAACGTATACCACATACTGTATAAGATATAAAACCTAATATCTACAATGCAATTGTCTTTATAAATTTGGACAACTAGACACAGAACAATACCATTCCATTCAAAAAGTCATGCGAAATGATTACTACAGTATTATATAGTTTTTACACAGAAATATGGGATTCTACATAAAAAAATCCTATTTGAAGTAGGGACACTATTGATTAAAAACAAATTGAAATTAGGAGGAAACTGGCCACCCCCTCAATCCTTCAAATGGGATAATCCGTATCATTTTCTGTATTGTCTTCCTGACATACATTGTAGTTGCCATTTCTTCCAAGCTACACTTCCAGCGTGGATCGATTACAATTGGATCCTGGTAATAAACGGCCACTTTGCCAAACCAACTCAGCAATAATTGATAGACTTGTTTTCCCGACCATCAAAAAATCATGACCTAGTATCTGGGGAGGCGTCCTTACGTGAAAGAGTCGCTTGGGTCACTTAAAGATCACTAACTTTTGTCTGACTCCGAGTCAAGTTTTCTCTGCATTTTTTTTCAGTAAATTAAGCTCACTGAGCTGTGTAAGGTGTGTCATCAACCTAAAGACTATATCTGGACCACAGATTTATCAAAATTCATTAATTTCAAGGGTAATTGAACCTTAGTTGTTGGGAATATGAACTTTTTGTCCAGTACATTAATTCCGTACGATACTCCGGCCTACACCAATTTAGATGATAATTTTAAACATCTCATTTCGGAAAAAGTTACTCACTGACAAAGTATTCCTGTCCAAGCTCTTCACTTTTAACATTTACCAAACAAATACAAGCGTGGACATTCAATGGCACCGGTATTCAGTAGAAAAATCCCTGTTTATAAAATACTGAAATGAAATTCATAAAGACAATTTACATTTATGTGTACTTTGGGGCTTTTAATTCAGTAGGGAGCCATAAAATTGCTCATGAACAAAAATGAGTTATGTACCGTGGAAAAGGGAGATTTACAGATAAGGCATATCTTTGTTCAAATAATGCATGTTTATATAGAGAATCATTCCTTTTCATCACACTGAAACACATTTGAAAGTTGTTCCGTCATAGGAAAGTCACCAGTGTAACAATCATCAAACTTGTATACTTTCTTATCCATTTTAGATCATAATGGGAAAATAGACAGCAGTTAGGCAACATTTTCCTGTTTATCTTTACAACATTGAGATTATTTACCAATTTCAACTTTATGCATGTATATGTATATGACATATACGGGACAAAAATTTTCCATATCACTTTGCCATGTGGAACCATCCATAATTATACCTCAGGGAAATGTTGGAACTATAAGCATGTGTTGTAGACCTGAGAATGTGAAAACCTCGGAATTAAACATTATATGCTGATTATCACATACCGTCTGGGAGTCGCATTTACAATTGGATTTACCATGATGGCCAAGTTATTCCAACATTTTTGTGAACACAATAAAATACCAAAAAAGCTTTGCTTGAAAGCTAGACAAAATGATCTTTATTTGGAGGAAAACTACCCTTTTCCTTTTCCTTAGTCCCCTTTTCCTGCTCTTATTCGTTAAAAAAAAACAGAATCGGTTAATATCAGTAAAATACTAGTCGAAGATGGTACGTATGAGATACTACTGATTGTCCCTATAACAGTAGATTTAAACTTGAACTTGACTCAGCAGGAAATCGAAATTACGCGCCCGGTCAGGGGGAGGAGAGAGCTATTACTTTGTACCTACTGCAGGAGGGTTGCCCCAGGACATAGCCATTAGAAAGCCAATTTCAATTCTAGTGTTATGTGAATCATCATCATTCATCAAATTCAACAAACTGTCACAGGCCGGATTTTGAAATATGAAGCCGACGCAATCTACTAAGACAGGTTAATGGTGAATTAGATCATTCAGTTTCTGTTAAGATTATTGTAGGATGTTCAATAATATTGATACTGAGTGAGAGTAGGGCTGGGTACCGGTTCAGAAAATTCAGGTCCAGGTCTGGATCAGGTTCAGAGGATCAGGTCCAGGTCCGGACCTAAACCTGGACCTTATTACTGAAGTACAGTAGTAGGAGCAATTTAACTGAGTACGTGTATGCCTTGATGATATCTATCATGGTCCGTGAACTTTTTTGTCGACCTAAAATGGAACCCACTGTTACAGAAGAGACAAACATGGATTTAGGCTAATCTAGTTTGATTCATGGTTATTTTTTTCACTTGGCTTGCCATGACCAGATTACCTAAAGATGTCTGTACAATCTACCAAAATGTACTCTAAAATTAACAGAAATGTACATCAGGTCCGATGATCAGGTTTTTGCGTTCAGGTTTTTTGGACTCGGTTCTTGAATGTTGTTCAGGTCCAAACAGGTCCAGCTGAACCGGTACCCAGCCCTAAGTGAGAGGTATTCCTATTTTTTCACAGTAACATACATATATGTTCATTGTTTTGCAACAACAAAATAAATTACAATGTATACCGTTGACAAGATCTTTTTTTAATTTATCATCTTGTCCTGTTGTCAGAAGCACACTCATCACCTAATATTAGATTCAGTTTCTGTTAAGATTATGGTAGGAAGTTCAATCAGAGTGAGAGGTATTCCTAGTTTTTTGTAGTAACGTACATAATCTGTTCGTTTGTGCAACAACAAAATCAATTATTCCGCTGACGAGGTCTTTTTTTAATTCATCATCTTGTCCTTTTGTCAGAAACACACTCATCACCAAACATGTAGGACACCAGGAACAAAAGATTGTCCCAAAAACGTCACCAACCAAGAAGACCAGCTGTAGCAACTCCTGTCACCCTGGAGATATGGTTTACTTTCCCCCCCTTATTCCCACTCTGCGTATGAAAGGAGAGAGTCTCTGCAAACTTGAACACAATGGTCACTTTTAGCCGGCTAAGCTGTACATATGTAAATATATGTATGTCGGTACATTTGATATTTTCTACAAGGGGACTTTCTGTGCCACAAGTCTGGATTCCTTTGTTTTGTCCTCAGTACGCTAAGGAGTTATCTGTCGTGTATTAAAATGATAAGCGCTTCCTCCATATTGTTCCATCTTGCGCTCATCCTGACAAGACAAAGAAGCTCGTTTGTCTCCTTCTGTTCCCGCAAAATCTGAATTTCATGTCGCTTTAATCCCATCACACATGGGGAAAAAGGATTAAAGTCGGAGATGGGGTTTAAACCTGTAGAGGTAATGGCCTCCATGTCACTGCCAGCTGATCCACTTCTTTCTGATTTCCATGTCTAATATACCACGACCGAACCAACACCCCTCATAATTAGTGTATAATGCAAGAGCTCCTTTGATGCCCTCTCCTGCACAGACCCTTCCTTTAAGGGCCACCACCTCTGTTTGGTACTTAAGGTAACAAAGGAAATGGGCTTGGCATGGTTAAGGGCTTGGGTGACCACGGAACAATGACTGGTACAGAATCGAACCCTGTCAGCACATACAGTATGTCGGTTGGCTTGTTTGTCATCCATGTGCAGGGAGGGGAATTCTCTGTCTCTCTAGCTTCATCAGCGAGAGGCGAGAAAAGGGCAAGTGGATATTTGCTGGTGGTAATAAAAGTGGCATTTATCATCGCAGCACTGCACGGCCGCTAGGGCCGAATCCGTCATTAGCTCTGCTGTTTTTAGGCCAAGGACCTTTGTATGTCGTATATACTAGTAGTAGTACATGGGGAGGGGGGCGTCCGATCGTACGTGTGGCGAGGAAATTCAAAACTAGCGTTGCACAAAGGGAAATTTCACAGTCTGAACTTGAACTGTGGTGCGGTCCCCTCGGGAGGGCAGGGAGGGCTAATCGGCATTCATCCTGCATGGGAAGGAAACTGAATGAAAGCGGCTTAACGTTTCAGAACCGAGAACATCCTAAAAAGCGTGCTGCAATTTGTTTTTGTTTCTGAAGGAAAATGTTTACGCCACAACCTCCATTCGCGGTAACGGCTGATTAACGGCGAAACAAACTATTTTTTCTGCCAACCTCAGTGGGTGTAACGGATATCCTAAGGGGAATTAGAGCTTCCTGTGGCTCTATAGTCGTGCCGTCACAGCATTGTATGTCAGGCTGTGTTGCAAGTACAATACCTAAACATAACTTTCAAACTGCCAGTATTCCTACACAAAGAACTGACATGAATGTCCCTCTAATTTAGGGCACATGCCAACGTTATCCCTCCTAGGGGAGTGCTTGTCCACCAGACACAAGTTCACTATCAACAATGGTGCGGCTATCAGTTTCAGTCATAATAATATGGAGGCAAAATGTTTCCTATTATTCACCATTTTAGGCAAATTTTTGACATAATATGCTTAGCTTTGAGAATAGCCTGAAGGAAGCAAAAGTGTGTCAGATGGAAAGAACAGTATTAAAGGCTAAAATAGTGTGATCTTGGGGGATTTGAGGTCCCATATTAACGTTAAAGAATACCCTTGCACGCGATCTGGCGTCCCCTGCAATCCTGTGGTTTTGTAAGCCGTCCAAAGAATTTGGTAATACTCTCTGTATGTTTGGCCCATAGGGTGCGAGTAACAACAGTTATATTGGAAAGGTCTTGGCATGAAGACTGGCAAATTAGGTTGCGTGAGGCCTGCATATTGATACATGTCTCAACCTAAGCAGTAGGGAGGCAAAAATCAATGCTAAGTCAATAGGGCTGTCATCGCGAGACATGGCGATCTGGCCATGAATAAAAATGACCACCGCAATGGCAAATGGAAGTGGACAAACTTGTCCACAAGAAGAAAGCCCATCACAACGCTTCAACTTTCCTGCACTCCTGTCATACATTATTGATAAAAAGGGGCATTTATTTTTATCATGGGTAAATGTACTTTATCTTACTGAGTGATTCCATGACACGCTAATCCAGTTTCATACTGTTAATGTGGCTCCCACTTGTATTTCCCTCTAATACATTTGTTTACACAATAATGCCAGAATCCACACTAGGGAATAGTCCACTCAAACTTATCAGAAAAGTCAACAAACGTCACAAGGGTACAGAGATAGGGTAATGCTAATGAAGTGCAGGACTTCCCATTCAGTCAAAATACTTGGAGTGTTTCCAGAACTGTTTGCGCACAGAAGTGATCAATTCTGCTATGAAAATTAATAGCATTTTGGCCACAATTTGAATCTGAATGTACAATCTCCCAGGCATTGACAAATCGCATAAAAAATTGATGTCCGAAGTTAAGTAAAGGCTTGCCTTGTGACATTTAAACATCGTGACAGGACGTATCGTGCAATTTCTCTCTTCAGGGCACCAGTGAGGCTACGATGTTCACTTTCATCGCTTGAGTGGAGAATTAATTGCGTATTTGAATCATAGCCTGGTGTATTGTAGAAGTCAGACCTTTATATAATAATGTTCGGAACATAGTAGCATAAAATCATTGATGGTGTTCTATCGTGACACTAATATAAATATAAAAGATAACTTCTGCTGTATTTTATATTTTACAGCAATATGGTCAACACCAGTAACTGTTGGATAGGCATCTTCTGTGCAAACTAGAGGTAGCCTCTACCAGGCTTGAGGCGGCGGCTGGAAAGAGTAGAAATCGGCCAAAATAGAGAGATAAGCATGCCAAGGGGGTTTGTCCATTGAGAGAACAGTTCGCCGCCCCACAAAAAAACTAGAGGTATCGCTATGCTACCAAAGCATCTGTGGTTTCTACACTAGAAAAAAGGGGCCATGTCAAAGATACAATCTAAGGTTGACATAATGTATTGACTTGTGTCATGTCTTCCACTGGTTCCTTAAGCCCAGGTTGTCTAGATGTTGACAGGTAAATAAATACACGTTGTGCTTTTACAACAAATGAACAAACACGCGCACTAGCAATCTCGCCCCAATCTCCCAGATGCTTTGTCTACAATTAAATACTAGTACTAGTAGGTACTCGGTCAACTTAATGCATCACTATAGGCTGGTTTATGAGTTAAACAACCTGCAGACAAGAGTCAGTCACCAAAAATAGTGTTGACAACAGAAAATAAGACAAACTTATAACAGCACAATTACATCATTCATTTAAAGCAGTCAGCAAAACAAAGACTTCAGGCGTATATAAGAAAAAATATGCTGAAAATGGCACCTGTATTATAAAAGTGCACCTGTATTATAATTTAATTTAATGCATATTGTTTAAAATGGTCAGAGACCCCCCACGTGTTTTATTTTACTTCTGATCTCTCTCCTTTCATTGCCTTTTTATGCTTCTAACAGCCCTTCATCTCCAAGCAGATGTTGTGAGTTAAAATTGACACAGAGGCCAGAAAACGTTTCACTTTTTCTGAAGAAAAACATCCAACGGTTTAATCAAAATGTGCATTTCTTATTGTCCGGCCGATTACAGTGGGGGATAGGAGTTCCTTTCAGCTGGCAGACGTTCCTTTACAATGGCAAATGGGCTAACAAAAGGTGCTTTGTGCACCCTGTTATTAAACCCATGAGAATAAAGTACCACTCTTTTCCTGTATCTCAATTTCATACCTGTCCTGTATTATATATTTTACTCACAACTTGGTCACAATTTTCCAACACTATAAAGAAATAGAGGAAAACTCTGGGAAAAGTTTGACTGAAGTTGGATTTAAAACTCGGTAACGTCTGGGTTTGTATAAAAGAGGGGGAAATAGACGACAGATTGCACCATTGCAATGCTGATTAGGTTTTTGACCGGTGTCAAACATTTGGAATATAAATTGTTCTTTGTGATGAATGAGTTTCGGGGAATGGGATGTTTTCTCCAAGGACTTTTCCACATGAGAAATATTATGAAAAAATTATTTTTCTTTTTGAAGTATGAAAGTTGGACCTAGGTCCAAGAGGGAAAAGTTTCTATTTTGTTAATTAACAAAGCAGATGTAACGTTAGGATCTGGCTCAGGTTTTACGAGTTTTTGTGGCATTTGGTGCATCTTTTTCAGTCTTCACCTTCTCATACATACTGGCACAAGCACTTGTTTGGTATCTTAGAGACAACACCTAGACCTCGGTGTCTTTGTCCGACTTCTCAAAACTTAAAGATTTACCATCTTAAACACAAGTAACTCTGACACATATGGAAAGGATTGGGGTTAATTCAGACCGGAAAACATAGCTTGACCGAGTTGTGAAGTGGGGGAAACCACAAGATAAGCCCGGTATAAACCATCGATTACTGCAGCCAAGTAAGGTATGGCACAGCAGACGACAAAAACCACCGACCGGGTGACGTTCTACCGCCTGTGGCAGTGAAAGTGCTCGGACCCCCGGTACGACCACCGGTGCCCTACCTGCAGCGGAATTTGGCAACCCACGGCGGGGTCCGGGGACATCTAACCACGTTACCTCAACAGTCCAGTCCCTAACATCATCGTTAAAACCTTTACAGTCCCGATCTTTTCCACAGCCATGTGCTAGAGCTGGCAGGCATTCAAACTGAACGGACCGGTTCACCATATGCATGTTGGAACACATCGGTAGTACGGGATGGTACTCACGTGCAAAGAGAGGCATTTGGAAGCGCACCGCGCCCGCACGAAGGCCGGCGATAACTCCTGTCCACCCCCGGTAGCAAGCTGAAGGAGCAGCCCGAGCAGCACCCCTGTCCCGACCCGCGGCATGGTGTGAGACGGACGGAGGGGGAGGGCGAAGCCGGCCGAGGGAGTGTTAGGAGCCGGCCACAGCGACGGGGAGACCCGCTGGTGGTGAAAGGGATCACTTCAAAACCAGCCGGGCCTCTGATTGGTCCGCAGCCGGAGGGGGCGTATCTCTTTGTCGCATACACCTATCAACTTACGACGCCAGGCTTTATGTTTGTACAGGTAAAACGCGTTTTAGCACGTCTACCTCCTCCAAAATGTCTTTAGTAAAGCAGTATTTCCCCTCTTGTTATCCTCGTCACGTTTTAAAAGGTTTTTCAGCAGCATAATATCGCCCACGTTGTCGTTCTTCCATTGGGACGGCGTACTATTGATGGTCATTGATAGGCGCAGACGCTGTCTGCCTTGGAGGCACTTTTCAGTGTAAGTTTTGCTCGTAAACAACTTAGCTGAACAGAGGAGCGGGTCGTTTTACGTAAAGGGATAGCGGGGGCTATTCAGCTGATGGTTAAAGGGACGGCACGGTTTGAACATGAAAACGTGTGCGCCGGGGAACGTCGTTAGGAAAATGCCAAGGGCGAAGTGGGCAATGAACGTTTCCATAGACAAGCGAATGAACATGGCGCGGAATTCATCAGTGTCAATTTTGATGGCTATCGCGACCTTTCTCTTGATTGGGGGCAATAGGCACCTTGGTGAGACTTAATGAAAAGCAGACAGGATCACAAGATGTTAATAGATATAGGGAACAACCGAAATAAAGTATATAACGTTAGTATCTTAAAGCCTTCTTTATTCTGAGTACAGTTAAGGCTACCACAAATTTTGATATTGCTCTGTGATATGTAAGACTACTACTAAGAGAACTGTCCATCTACAATACATTGCCTTCCACAAGATTAGAAAGACAAAAAGAAAGAACAGGTAGATTAAAATTAAGAGAGAAGGAAGGAAGAAAGGAAGGAAAGAAGGAATGGATGAAGGAATGGATGAAGAAAGGAAGGAAGAAAGGAAGGAAGGAAAGAAAAAGAAGGAAGGGGGGCCATCATGAGTGCGGCCTTTCTTTTCTGTTCATATGGCTCACTTTATTGAGGATCTCAAATGTGTGTGTGGAAAAGACATATACGCCAATACGGCAAGTTATGAATGTATGCTTGTATGTATTCGCGGAATGCGCATTGTCAGGTACATTCTCGGTGCAAAGAATACATCGTACTGGCAGCTTTCAAATGATTTAGCATAACAAGACGTAGAAATATTCCTTAGATGTCTTTTAAGACCTTCCGACACTTCGTTCAGATTAAGATTGTCACATAGCAGGACAGCAAAGACAGTCACTGCCGTGGAGAAGGCGTTGTTCCCCTTTTGTTGTGAAGTGCGTTTTAAGTGCACCTTCTGTCCTTCTTTCTCTCCGCACCTTTGAGGCTCAGTCTTCCATAACGTACGGAGGGTCGGGTCCGCGGTGAGTTGGTGGGGGACTTCCAGTGACAAATATGGTAACACTCCCCAGCAACGGGAGGGACGGTCCAAAACACATGCGACTGGGGGCTCAAAACACTTTGGTAGACGACTATGCTACGTGTTTTACGACAAAATCAAGCCATCCGTTACCATGAACGTACCGTACGTTTGGCAACGTTGGTGCAAGAGCAGTGTATAGAAGTCCTTGGTTGGCGCGAGTGGGTGCAAAATTACGCCCCTTGTATATTACGTGAACAGTCCCCTTTAAGAGCCAAAGAAAAACAGGCCAAATCGTCCCCTTCTCAGGACTTGTTTGTCGGCCTTACTCCAACCAATCAGCGCCAGAGAAAGGGGCAAGCCCGGACAAAAAAAACTCCGCCTGGAAGTCAGGTGGGTTCGAAACAAAATACCTGTCCAGGTGTCGGCGCCTTTGATCTCTTACCTGTGCGGTGTGAAAACAGGGGAGGTCCATTCATTACTTCACATCATTTGTAACTGGCAGCGAAGTACCGGTAACTTAATACACCCTGCTTCCAGATCAAACTCAGCAACGATACACTGAACCTACAAAACTTTCCTCATAAGTAAATCATAACATAATAGTTCAAAATGCAACTTTTTCGAAACCACAATCAACAATGAGTTGTCCCCGAGTAGGTGGGAGTCACTGTCCTTTAAGAATCGGGGGAGGTGGGTTGATTCGGTCCCTTTCATGGCAGTGGGAATTTCCAGGCGTGGTGGGGAACGCCAATATTAAGGTGTCAGATGAACAGGTGGTCGGACGTGTGCGGTTACAAGCGACCCCTTGAGACCAAATGACGAACTGCACATATCTGTGGTCTGCATTCTGCAACCTCCTGTTCCAACCAACAAGGGTATGTTCCGGGGAAAATTGGGAAAATGAGAAATAGGAATACATTTTAGAATACTTTTGTTCATTATATTCTCACTATGGACTATTGTGTGCTAGTGGTTTTAGACTGTCAAACCATTCGTCATGCCACCTGTTTAAAGGTAGGGGCGGGCCCAAAAACATCACAAGATAATTCGCAGGCACAAAAAAATCACATTATGCAGGCTGCGATATGGAGAGACGAAACGTCTTCCCAACTGACCCGACCCATGCGATCTGTGACGACTGTTTGTCAGAAAACGAGCGACCAGGGAAACGCTTTAGCTACGATCGCTTAATCTCCAAGCAGATCTTTCGGTGGCAAGACAATATCCATTGTCCAGAGGAGTGTCCATTAGAGAAACGGCCAATGGATACAGGATGGCCAATGGATTACGGTATTTTCCCACCCAACCGAAAGATCTGCTTGGAGATTACGATCGCCCGTCCCACCGTCTACTTGCAAACTATGAGTCGTGGTAATCGCGCACCTAACGATCACCGTGTGTACTGCAGTAATTAAGCATGACTAGTACTGCACGATATACGGTACATGATCGCGTCAGAAGAAAGAGGACATTAGTGAATAACTAGTCTCTGACAGACTCCCCGGGTTGCCAATCAGTGCAACTCCTTGGCCGGCTCTCAAGCAAATCATTCGGTCTGTTGATCCGATTTTTGTTTCTACTATGTTTCCAACAACAAAGGCAGTCTGGTAGAGAATGGTGAAAAACACCGAGAGACCATGGAGTAAGACAATTGTCGTTTTTATCACATTTTGTTCTCTCCATCCGTTTCTCTCACTTACTCAACCAGCCAATCAACTAACCGCTCACTCATTCATTCACTCATTCACTCACTCACTCACTCACTCACTCACTCTCTCTAGATCTCTCACACACTCACTCACTCACTCACTCACTCACTCACTCACTCACTCACTCACTCACTCACTCACTCACTTACTCACTCACTCACTCACTCACTCACTCACTCACTCACTCACCCAAAACGTTCAAAACGCCTGCTTCGGAGCCTGGCAATTGTGGCCTGGAGGCTAACCCATCCTCTTGTCTCCGCGGATGATTTTCCCGGCCAACCAGTTTTCACAGAAGAAAATGTGGAAACAGTCAACAGTCACAAGACAAGGCCTGACTGTTTAACAAGCGTCAGACGGTTTCCACGGGTTTGTCATGGACAGACGGCCGAGCACACAGGCAAACATTGGCGGGAAATCGAATTGGGTCAAAGCCAAAACAAGGCCACTGCTAGGGTACACTCCAAGCGGTCGTCATAGTAACGGAGCCTTTGTTAGTTTGAGCTGGTTTTGCTGCCCTGCAGCTTGGCGGGTCAGTGTGCCCCATGCAGGGGTCTCATTGGTTAGTTGACTCAATGAGCAAGTTTAAAAGACCAGTTAACGGCACCCTTTCATCGAGGATGTCGGTGGTCTGTAATATCTCATGATAAACCGGTGTTCGGCAAGCGCTGTTAGAGGGTTTTTGACAGCTGGCCCTTTTATCTGAGCTGACAGGGCTACGGAAGTCACAAGTAGACGAAAAAAACATGCTATCCAAAGCAGAGGTTTAGCCTTTGGCTTATTTTGGCGTGATTGTCGACATCTTATCGGGCTTTCTTTTTTTATCTGACATTTTTTTTACAGCAGCTTAGGCCACATCGCCTTAATGTTATGGATGGCATCCACACGCGCATTGATTTTCGCCTGTTCTAAAAAATGGTCACGTCCTCCGAGGCTCTGGCCTGGCTTTAGGCCTGGGTAGTCCATGGTAGTTAGTGACAATACAGCGAGCCAGCGGTAACTCAGGAGGACGACACCCAGGTGCCGAAGCTCCACGACTCAAGAATTCAGTACATACGTACAGTGCCGATTCATAAATTCCACAAAAAGCCAGCATGTGCCGGCTTATCGTATACGTTGCTATGTACTGCCGCAAATTCACAACACCAGCTTTGTATTCCTGCGGTTTAGTAGCATTTTTATTTTTGGCCGGAATTCTTTTTTTATTCGCCCGCGCGCACTAGTTTGGGGGTCTTTAGAGGCTGTCATCCATAAAATTAAATCGGTGTGGCCTTACCACTGTGACAGTTACTATCACTAAATACGAAGGCCCTCGCGCCCTGTGCCGAAATTTAATTGAAGCAGTTGTCCATTCCTGGGATACAATCTTTTGGGCCCTTTTCCCACTAGGATAGAATCGTCCGGGTTCAGCCGAATAAAGGGCCTTTGGTATGCCTAGATATCTATCGAACCTGGTCGTCCGGTCCTACTACATGTACAACGTATATTATCAGCTTCCAGATTCCTCTCAAAGCTGTCACTACCGCAGGAAGAAGAGTTCTGTGCCACACCCAATGCTTCCTGAGGAACTAGAAGGAGCATAACTTTCTAATGTCTTTTAAACAACATGGTGGTACCAATAATGACAAAACTAAGAAGATGCTAACTGTGTCCAAATTCCGTCGCATTCGCTCGTATATGCTCGTATTTGTAAAGAATACGGAAAGATACGGGGCGGGATGTGAGCGTATCCGAACCTTTTTCGTCCAGTGCACATGTAAGACATTCGAGCCGTGTTAACGTTGAAATCATGGAGTTAGAGATTAAGTAGGCCATCTCGCTTAATTTTCTTGAAAACACCCACTTCATCACTTCAAGACTGAATTGTTTGCCTGTGACCCATTTGTCGACGGTGGATCATAGACTAATTGGGGTAAGAAGATCCATGTTGAATTCTGGGCTGTGTAGTGTACAGTAAATATTTATATGTCCGGGATCCAAGGTAGACATCATAGTTTGTAAACAAAACAAGTAAGTGTTCCGAGTTTACTTTTTACAGTAAGTACATACACGCAATCGTCGTCGTCTTCTTCTTTTTTTTCATCTTTAAAATGGCAGTATGTTAACATGAGAAATAAATATGATCAAAATTCAAACGTGTAAATGCAGAGGGCAAAGCAAAATCATCCTTGGTCCACATCAGAATACTTTCATCAAGTAGGTTCTTGAATACTTGTGAAGTAGGATGCTCTTACGTTCCTCTTTGGTTTTCCACAAGCACGTGTAATCTTGCAAAATGTGTCAATGAGACACTCGTATAGTCAACTGTAGGAGTGGAAATGTGCAAGGCAAATTGAAAGCACTGCTAATCCAGATATTTCTTTAGTACAAGTAGGTCGTTGAGTATCTTTGAAGCTAAAGGCTCTTATGTTCCCCTTTGGTTTTCCATAAGTACCCATAATCTACCACAACATATCACTGAGGACCTTTTTTTTTACTTTCCGACTCGCCCTGTATGATTCCCCAATGCGTGTATACCGGATCCTCAGTACAAAGTCAGCCGTGTGTGTGCGTTTTTTTTCTATTTGCTGTAATTGCTACTCTTTCCTTGGTCTGGTTCAACAAAGGAATCCAACGTTGCGTGGCGTACTCCAAAAGCAGTCGCCAAGTGATCCGCTTACGGGCTAATAAGTCAAGAGCAGACAAGCGCGAAGAGAGCTAACCCAAAATATTCAAACAACCACTACAACTGCCACATGCCTCACTTCACAACGTTATGATTTGCAGGGAGGCAACAAACATGCACGGAAATTTGTTATTAGGCTTTGTTTTGGGTTGGTCTTACACGGGCGTGGGAAAGGTTCACATGATGCGGTGTCATACAATATCGCGCGGCCATGTTTTTGCCAACACAAGGAGTGTGCGCAGCGACAGATGCAACCGACAGAAGTGATCTCGACCAACGTCCTTTCATTAACAACATTCAGATACATTTGATGGTATATTCAGTGGACTAAAATAAACTTCAAGAGCACAGTGGTGACATAAATATGTCTATATTACCGACTGGACTGTCGTTACCTTGGAAACGTGCGCCAAAACACGTCCCCTTCCCCCAATCCGTCACGCTCAACAGGTGGTCACAAAACTTCATTCGTTTCCACAACTAAAATCAGTTTCCGGTATCAATAAAGGCTAACATTTCATAGCGATACATTGTTGTGATGCCTTTATGCCAATTTTGCACATGTGATCACTACACTATACGTTACATCTGCGAACTTTGGTACTCAGTTTTAAGCTAACACGAAAAAGAAACTAATTTCGACCATGCACTAAAAATGTCGGCCACATGCAAGTCGTATACAAGTGTTGTTGTCTCAAGTTCTGTACAAATACGTTGGAGAGCACTTGTCGGCATTTCAATGGCTTTTCCGACCTGTTTGCTCTCAAGCCACCATAATACTTTGTTTCGGGTCAGAAACTACAACGTTACATTATTTCCACAAAAAAATTTAGAGACAAAAAAGGTCATGATATATAGCATTGGAGTAGACAATGCATACTGTCTGGTTCACTAAAATATAATATCATACCCTTCTGTGTGAATACTGAAGATATTTTCCTCAAACTTGGTTCTTAGTCGTCATTTTGTTCTACATCTTTCTCAGACTTGTCCCCCTGCATGTAGGCTTGTACCTCCGGGTTCATGGCGGCCTCCTTCACGTCTAGGCCCGTCTGGACGGACGTGACGGGCACCTGTCCGTTTTTCTCGGACCCGGAGGACTCGTGCGCCCGGAGTTCTGCCATCCCGCTCTGTACGCTCTCTAGACTGGGGGCCGCTGAGGGCGAGGACGGGGCGGACCCGGACTCCGAGCCCTGGTTGTTGTTCTGCCCGTCCGCTGGTTTCGGCACCCTCATCACCAGCTTTTCCTTCGACTCCTTCCTGCTATGCTTCAGGGACGACTTCCTCTCCTGTCTGCTGGCGTCTTGCTTCCACGTGCGGAACGCGGCGCTGAACTGGTGCGTGAGGACCATGACCATCGCCTGGGCCTTCTGCTTCTTACTGCACAGCACCGCGTGGCAGAACAAGTCCTCCTTGCTGCCTCCTGGCGTCCCCGTGATCCAACTGAACACCTTGGGGAGTTCCAGGTCAGCCATGCAGTAGGACACGTTCTGTATCTTGAACAACTCGTCGATTGGCTGCGTCCCTTTCTGTAGAGGTTCCACCTCTTTCATGTGCATGCCCTCTGGGGTTATTGTTAGGGCCACCTTTCTCAACTTGCGGTCGGGGATGCTCTCCCTGGCGGCCCATATTTTCTTGGTCGGTTCGGCCGTGCAGCCCTTCCCGTTCGGCCGATCGGTCTTCACCTTTCCCAGATAACAGACGTAGAACACCGGGTTCTCGGGCGTTATGTCCAGCGACTGCTTCTTCTTGCTGAACATGGTGGCGTATAAAAGGAAATAAACAGAGTCACGCACGAAAACAGAACTGAAATTCTGCTTCTTACACGGCTACTTGAGATCCGTGACCGCTTGAATTCACCAGCGCAGACCACGTCTGGTGGTTCACCAGTCTTGTTTCTGCTCCGCGCTCCTGCGGGGTGCTTGTATCAGTGGCGCCGACGACAGACGCGCCCCAGTCTGCTGCAGAAGATAACGGGTCTACCCCGGAGGGAGATGGGAGCAAAATCCGGACGACTTTGCCAACTATTCAGATCTATTTGCCCAGGAGGCTGCGGGCTTCGACCAACGCCCGGGCTTGGCGGGGGATGCTTTTGTTCGTCATGGGCGACGGGGGTTGAGTTTCCCGGGGTAATTGTGTTGTGTTCTGGGTTCACAGGTGGTCGTCGCTTTGTGAAGGGCTTGGAGAGAGGGCTGAATGAGAACGGGAACTCGCTGAGCTGAGAGAAAATCGATGAAGTACACTATTGGCAGTGCCCCCGGGCGTCGGCCAGTACGGACACATGTTGCAAAAAAATGGTAACTGCAAGCAGACGGAAGCGATACTAGAAACAGTTTGCAGTCGATTTTAGACGAATATCAGTAGTTTTATTCAAGGCTTTCAAAAGTCAACCGTGCCTCTTGATTTCTAGATTCGCTGGATAATGGAGCGGACTACTCCCGGAAACGGGAAATTAATTGACTAATTAGCCTCATAGATGTATCTATGGATGTACGACAAGGTGACGATTTCTATTTAAGTTTTAGAACAATGGGTGGGTATTAAAATGTTTTTTTGTTATTAAAATTTCAGCACTCCTCCCATTTGTGTGTGATCAATACATCATACCTTCAGTTCAGTTCATTCATGTACTTTCTGTCTGCAGTATATCCTACTACAGCTAGATGGCACTGCAGGACAATCTCCTAAAAGTATTAAACCATGATACCAAACATATGCAGTACCATGCACTAACTACATCACAGGTCAATCAGTCAGGAAAACGTCCACACACAACAAAGTTTGTCTTCAACATGTTTACTGACCTTAGTAAGTACAAAACGTGACACAGTCTTGTGTCGACCCCCACAAAGTGCAACATGGAAAATCGTCTTGTAACAAACTATAGAAAGAACACCAAGAACATAAGAACTCTTTCAAGACACAAGGATGGGACCTTTCTGCCAGACATTACAGAATTATTACGTATTATAATAGATAAAATACTCTGTATGTATGTAAATTACCTACGAACAAAGTTTCTGTGCCATCCTATTTTCTATGAGCCACCCTCTCCTTCTTACCCAGTTCCACCACACCCATCCACACCTCGAGGCAAAGTGGTTCAGCCTGGCTCCAACAGTTTTCTATGGAGGACTGGGCTGTACCACTTCATGCCTGGGGATGGTTAGGGTGGAAGTTGGCAAGGGGGCTGTGATGTGTAGACAAACGCACCTCTGACATCTCAGGAATGTTATTTTACAGTAAGAACTGCCATTCTTGTCATAAAGTTATAAGTGTGCTGTGCTGTTCAGCGAATCCACCCCCTCACTCTTTCCTGTTGTTGCCTGTGTAACCTTATGCTCGACAGGAGGGGGTGAGATCGGCTGACAGCACGGCACCACAGTACAGCATACATACACTGCAGTGAAGAGTGTGGAATTTGGCATTGATACATTCAGGAACAAAAATACCATGTGGCCCAAGTATGATCACGACCACACTGTACAATGATATACAGCAGAATTTTTGAGTTTAAAATAAATAACTTGAGATTGCTTCAACATACAAGTCTTGCCTCTGACGTTGGCCCAACTCGGCCGAATGTAACAATTCTGTACAGCATATACTCAGTAATGGCCCAAAATCATGGCAGCAAGTCCACACTGCCCCCTTAGCTTCGCTGTCAACTGAGGTCTATACAAAATGAACCTATTGCATCTTCCCCACTCTCTGTACATCTTTCCAATAAAATAAAAAGCTAGTAATGATAATCCTCTGGAATGCTCAAATTTTCTTCTAATAATAGCCTAACATTTGGTATGACATGCAGCAGTTGACAAAAAAAACATTTATGTAGGATTTGCTACAGTTTTGATAATAACAGATGTACACAGATACAGAAGAAAAGCTAATAAGGGCCAGTGGCGACTCAATGCAACACTCTGGACTTGACAT
>NW_017804376.1:267320-312005 GCF_001625305.1 Branchiostoma belcheri
CGTCGTGGTGGTTCACCAGTCTTGTTTCTGCTCCGCGCTCCTGCGGGGTGCTTGTATCAGTGGCGCCGACGACAGACGCGCCCCAGTCTGCTACAGAAGATAACGGGTCTACCCCGGAGGGAGATGGGAGCAAAATCCGGACGACTTTGCCAACTATTCAGATCTATTTGCCCAGGAGGCTGCGGGCTTCGACCAACGCCCGGGCTTGGCGGGGGATGCTTTTGTTCGTCATGGGCGACGGGGGTTGTGTTTCCCGGGGTAATTGTGTTGTGTTCTGGGTTCACAGGTGGTCGTCGCTTTGTGAAGGGCTTGGAGAGAGGGCTGAATGAGAACGGGAACACGCTGTGCTGAGAGAAAATCGATGAAGTACACTATTGGCCATGCCCCCGGGCGTTGGCCGGTACGGACACATGTTGCAAAAAAAAAGGTAGCTACAAGCAGACGGAAGCGATACTAGAAAGAGTTTGCAGTCGATTGGCCGGCAGTGCCTTATTACCTCCATGAAATGTGTCATGGAGGTTATATTTTCAGTTGCGTTTATCCGTCCGTCCTTCTGTCTGTCTGTTGGTCAACAAGATAACTCAAGAACGCCTGGATGGATTGGTTTCATACTTGGTGTGTTGGTAGGGTGTGACAAAAACTGGAAATGATGAGATTTTGGTCCCCCTAGTGGCTTCCCTTGGTACTGCAGCGCAACTTCCGGTTTTGATATCTCGCGATCTGGACATGCTAGGGTCATGAAATTTTGATGGAAGGTAGCTCTCATGCTTGGGAAGAAGTCATATGAGTTTGGGCCCCCTAGCGGCTTGTTCTGGAACTGCAGGGCACTTTCTGGCGAAATGTTTAAAAGCCAATAAGTCCAGACAGGAACAACATATTTTCATTATTTTTGGTGTGTAGGTAGCTGAGAGAGAGATGTACATAATTAAATGTAAATTATGCAAATGAGGACTTTATTTGCATAATTAATGAGGAAATTCTATAATTACAGTTTTACATTATACTATGTAACCTAGGGCAGGCGGAACTTCAACAGATACTAATTATGCAAATGATGACCTAATTTGCATAATTAATGTGAAAATTCTATGATTTCGTAATGGTGAATGATGAGAATGTCATACTTGGGACATCTGTAAGTTAATCAAAAGTTAACATACATCACGATGCATATATCATGTTAATGCAGAGGTCATTTGAACAATTAAAGAAGAAATTTACATTTACATATCAAGATCATATTTCATGGAGGTATGAGATCTCGGAATTCTAGTTATAAAAAGGCGATTATCAGTAGTTTCATTCAAAAGTCAACTGTGCCTCTTGATTCCTAGGTTCGCTGGATCATGGAGTGGCCCACACCACTTTCTTTCCGTGTTATCTGGTCTCCTCTTGGGCCCATATACGCTTTTATATATTATATTGTTTTAATTCGCCATATAAATTTATAGATGTACAGGATGTGTTGATCTTTTGTACCGTGTATGTACAATAATGGGTGGATATAAAAATGGGTGAGTATTTAAGTCATTTTTGTTGTTACTGATAATCTTTGAACACTCCTCCAAATTTGTGCTTGATCAATATACTTTCGTTTTGCAGTGTTTCGTACTACAGCTAGATGGCACTGCAGGACAATGTCCTATCACTGCTTCACACATATGCATAGGCCACACCGTCTTAATTTTGTGGAGGACATCTGCGCGCGCATTGATTTTCGCCTGTTCTCAAAAAAAAAAAAAAAAATCACGTCCTCTGAGGCTCTGGACTGGCTCTAGGCCTGGGTAGTTCATGGTAGTTAGCAACAATTTGGAGCCGGTGGTAATTCTGGAGGATGACACCCAGGCTACCGAAGCTCCACGACTCAAGAACTCAGCTGTAGTAGTAGAAACATCCATAAATTCCGCAAAAAGCCTGTCCTATACCCCAATATGTAACGTTATCGCCGCAAATTCAGGATACCAGCTTTGCATTCCTGTGGTTTAATAGCATATCTATTTTTGGCCGGAATTTTTTTATTCACCCGCGCGCACTAGTTTGGGGGTCTTCAGAGTCTGTCATCCATAAAATTAAATCGGTGTAGCCTAACTACATCAAAGGTCAATCAGTCAGGAAAAAGTCCACACACAGCAAAGTTTGTCTTCAACATGTTTACTGACCTTAGTAAGTACAAAACGTGACACAGTCTTGTGTCGACCCCCACAAAGTGCAACATGGAAAATCGTCTTGTAACAAACTATAGAAAGAACACCAAGAACATAAGAACTCTTTCAAGACACAAGGATGGGACCTTTCTGCCAGACATTACAGAATTATTACGTATTATAATAGATAAAATACTCTGTATGTATGTAAATTACCTACGAACAAAGTTTCTGTGCCATCCTATTTTCTATGAGCCACCCTCTCCTTCTTACCCAGTTCCACCACACCCATCCACACCTCGAGGCAAAGTGGTTCAGCCTGGCTCCAACAGTTTTCTATGGAGGACTGGACTGTACCACTTCATGCCTGGGGATGGTTAGGGTGGAAGTTGGCAAGGGGGCTGTGATGTGTAGACAAACGCACCTCTGACATCTCAGGAATGTTATTTTACAGTAAGAACTGCCATTCTTGTCATAAAGTTATAAGTGTGCTGTGCTGTTCGGCGAATCCACCCCTTCACTCTTTCCTGTTGTTGCCTGTGTACCCTTGTGCTCGACGGGAGGGGGTGAGATCGGCTGACAGCACGGCACCACAGTACAGCATACATACACTGCAGTGAAGAGTGTGGAATTTGGCATTGATACATTCAGGAACAAAAATACCATGTGGTCCAAGTATGATCACGACCACACTGTACAATGATATACAGCAGAATTTTTGAGTTTAAAATAAATAACTTGAGATTGCTTCAACATACAAGTCTTGCCTCTGACGTTGGCCCAACTCGGCCGAATGTAACAATTCTGTACAGCATATACTCAGTAATGGCCCAAAATCATGGCAGCAAGTCCACACTGCCCCCCTTAGCTTCGCTGTCAACTGAGGTCTATACAAAATGAACCTATTGCATCTTCCCCTCTCTCTGTACATCTTTCCAATAAAATAAAAAGCTAGTAATGATAATCCTCTGGAATGCTCAAATTTTCTTCTCTAACAATAGCCTAACATTTGGTATGACATGCAGCAGTTGACAAAAAAACATTTATGTAGGATTTGCTACAGTTTTGATAATAACAGATGTACACAGATACAGAAGAAAAGCTAGTAAGGGCCAGTGGCGACTCAATGCAACACTCTGGACTTGACATTATCAATCCAAAATCATTTCCCTTGCAAACTAATAGCACCAGGTTGAGATAGATCCTTGCGTACTTTGTGTCAGACATCACGAGCGTTACCTCATGAAGATAACAAGTACTGAAGGTACTGTAGGTTTCCTAGGTTTTAGCAATACAGCTAATGATTCAACACATACAGAATCTAATACAGTTCCTGCCTTCATCTATAATTGTAGGGACTAAATTGTCTTTTCAATGCGCCAGAAACTTGGTCACTGACTAGAAGGTTCCTCCTAGCATCAGATAGAATCAACTCACAGGCTACGTTAGACCTGCTTCTTTTTCCATCACAATTTCGACACCTAAAAACGAGAATCTCTACCGATCTTGGAAACTGTCGCGCTACTGGTACAAGTCCTGACATGTTAAAAATAAACTGCAACATGTTTGATCTGTCCCTGTGCTTACTAACAACGTCACAGAGAATAATACACAAACTCTGCAGCGCTCCGGTCAAATACCTACTTGGACTGAAAATAAAATACTTCATTTGCAAGAGATTACAACATTTCGGACCACAATTGGTTCTCCTGTCAACTATGCTTAAAAGTGGCTATCTTTTACTTTGTAGTGGAAAATGCTTATACAGAATTTTTTCATTTCGCTTTCAGAGGCTATCAACTTGTACAAAAATAGAGAATTTTATATCCTTTTTCTTTCCACACGAGCGTACTGGTGTGCTGGCTGGCACAGGCACGTGGAGGCATTAGGACGACAATGTGCCGGCCCCAACGTAGCCAGCACGGTTCAAAGATATGTACACTCTCAATCATCCGTTGTATAATGTTTTAACTGCTAAGAGAAGTTGGGCCACACGCTTCACTCTACCTCAGTCCCAGGGAAAGGCGTTAGTTCTATGTTCTGGGCTGCCCCAGACCCCCTGGTTTTGACATCTGCGCCGACAATGGCAGATTAACGCTTCATATGTTACACTTGGGTCCACTCGTCTGAGTGAACAATGCACCCCGCACATGGAGTGAATACTTAGCTCACTCAACATCAAACTGAACACGTCCACTCTTCTAGAGTGAACACTTTGAATCTGTTCAC
Organism: Branchiostoma belcheri; assembly: GCF_001625305.1. Lineage (NCBI taxonomy): Eukaryota > Metazoa > Chordata > Leptocardii > Amphioxiformes > Branchiostomatidae > Branchiostoma > Branchiostoma belcheri. Next base: position 271,694 of record NW_017804376.1, read on the forward strand.
TCCCCATTTTAACAGGAATGGCTTGCTTACCCTTAGTGACAGCTAGTTTTAACTCTCAGAGGGAACAAACCTCTGGATGATTTGTCTTGGTCGTAGCCCTGGTACTGAGGTACCCTTCACATCTCAAATTCCGTTAGCAAAAAATGGTCATGTATAATATACAGTGCAGTACTTAAAAATGTTGTACAGAGATCGGCTGTCCACCTATAAACAGCCAACAGTCCTGACGGAGCTACCAGTATACAATACACCTGGCAAAAATGGGTGTGGGAAAAGCGACACCTAGCAGATTCCAGAGGGATTCCAGGTACTTGAAGACGATTCAGCGCAGTCCGTGCACGGAATCGCAAACTCCACGGGAGCTGGTTGAACAATTCTGTGGCCCTGACGCGGCCGCTAGTCTGGAGTCCTAAAGTCAGTGGTCCTGTGCCACACACACACACGGAACCCCACCGGAATTTCCTGGAATTTTGAATCAACAACTGCTTTTTTCTTGCAGAATCGTGGATACAGGATCGTCCATTCCCTGACTTGTTGGATTTTTTTTCCGTAGTAACATCTGAGTCTCTACACAGCACAGGCTCCCGGCGGAGCGGGGAGTAAAACAGAACAGCAGCTCTCGTTCGTCAGAAATATTCGCTACTCCTACCAAAAAACCTTGTCAACGAACGTGGTTATTTAAACACGGAAACAAGTTAATAGTAAACAACTCCAATAATACTCCCATGGTCCTTTGCAACTCTGGAAAGCCTTGTACGAATTGCCGTCAATGGGACAGCGACATATGTATAATTTTACAGTTGTAAAATGGCTGGATAGTATATAAAGTCTTCATGCCTATAAGCCTTACCCTTAATACAGGCATATTCAGAATGCTTAACAATGGTAAAAGCTTCAGTAAATGTCAACTGTAAGACAATGTCAACAACTACTGGTTGGCATTCTTCCTTCATAAAAATCCCTCGAGTTTTCACCCAGCCTAGCCCTCCTTTTTTGAAGTTGACCCTTCTTTCTTTTGTAACACTTAAATTTAAACTCTTGCACACGGGCTTTTGTTGGACTTTCTCTGTCATTCCTTTATGTTACCCTGCTTAACACTTCAGTGTGAAGGCTTCCTGCAATGCAGTATTTTCGTTTTTATGTTTTCCCTATCAGGATATAATATTGCATCTTTGCCTTGTCCACATATACTTCATGCTATATCAAGTTACAAGGCCATGGCCAGTGATGCAGATATAATGACTTTTCTTTTTTACCTTGCATGATAAGATATGAATGAGCTTCGGTAGGTCCCAGGTAATCTCTCAAAGGATCATGGGATTGTGTGCCACATGGGGACGGGGTGACTACTATACTAATGATATCTACTAGTCTGGCAACCATTGTGGGGGCTCGGGGAGGTCAGACCTAGTTGCCCCACCAGTCAAAGGACTGCTGGTCATGTTGGCGCATGGCGCCGGGCGGGTAGCCTCCGTACCCCTGTGGCTGGTAGTGGGTGAACCCTCCGTAGCTGGGGGCTCCTCCGCGCTGCTGGCCGCCGCCGCGGTGCTGCTGACGGTAGTCACGGGATCCAAACCCGCCCTGGAACCTGCGAGGGAACGTGGGTCGGTTTAAGTCGACGAAGGTAGATTGCCAATTCTTGCCAATTCCTTGCCAATACTGGAGTTGCACAGTCGAAAATTTGTGTCCAATCTCTTGTTGGAAATTACAGTTCAAACTTGTTTCGTAGTTAAGCTCAGTTTAGTTCAGAAGGTGATTCGGTTTTGCTAAGTTCCTCCTGTCTAACATAACAGAATGTTATGCTTCTTACTAAAAAAGGACAGAATCCTTTAGAAGAGACAAGATTATGGACGAAACAACAAGAACTAGGTTGGCATTGTCATCACGTGTCATCACATCATCTCATCGTTAAGGTCAACAATGGTGATGTTATGTGTAAACTTAGTTAAGCATATTATTGTAAGTTAGTGTAATATGTATGATACATTGTTTTTAGTTATGATAGTTATGACCACAGTCATAAGTAATATACATTAGAAAAGGACTCCAGGAGGATTTGTGAGGTGTTTTGCATATGGAGACTCTAAATAAAACAAAACAGAAACAAGACGGACCTGTTGCGGCCTCGGTTGCGGCCGCTGCTCTGCTGGCGGCGCTCCTCGTACGCCATGGACTCCAGCCAGGACGGCAGCTCCTGCTTCGACTCGATCAGGATGTCCACAAGGTCGCGCACGACGTTGCGATTTTTGTCATTGAAGAACGAGGTGGCTAATCCTGGGTGGGTTCACATGTTGCAAAACAAATGTCAGGTTGGCTGGCATATCATAGAATGATCATGTTTTTTTATATCGTATCTTCTGTTCATAAACAATACATGAGAAACAGTAGAACTTGCAAAAAAAAACATTTCCTGAGTAGGAAGACATGTTGGCTGGTATATCAGTAGAATCATGGTATATCAGTAGAATCATTGTCAATACATTTGAGTAGTACTGACTTTTCATAACAATAGGACAACATGATGCAAGAAACAGAACGTATCAAAGAAAAAACACAGATTCGACTAATACAATTATGAAACAGGTCGAATACAAATCAAGAAAAAGAATTCAACTGAATTCAACAGAACTGATCAACATAAAAGTTATTAGGCAGTACTGCTGATAACAACACCATCTTTTCTTTAGACATTGGTATTTCTAAAAGATAGATCTCAGCAGCTGATCTTGTCTTTCCACCAATAGAAACACTGCAGAGCTCCTTACCCAGGTTGCCAACACGGCCAGTACGACCGATGCGGTGCACGTACTCGTCAATGTCGCTGGGAAGGTCAAAGTTGATCACGTGCTTCACGTTTGGGATGTCCAGACCTCGAGCGGCAACCTGGAACAGTCAACAGTGACTACAACGCACCAGGCAGTGAAGGAAGAATCACTAACTTTCACTTAGACATGGAACTTACATTTGGAGTTCAAAAATGGAATACATTTCAGTTCAGAATACTACCTGCATATGCAGGTTAAACTGGAGCTGTGCTGGTATTTCTAATGTCTACCTGCACCTTATCTGTAGTGATCCAAGATAAAACCATTGTCCAACCTGCAACAGTACAGTCACGAATTGACAGTAGCAGTTTAAGAATTGCCATGAATTGTTCTACAAGTATGTAGATGAAGTATGATGAACCATTATAATTATATGGTAGATAACTAGATTTTAAAATCGTAATGAAAATCAGCAGTGTAAGTAATTTGGCAGTATTACAAGCCCAGAGAAAGTTGAAAGGTTCGGGGATTTACTCACAGCTGTTGCCACTAAAATGGGAATTTTTCCAGTGTGGATTTATATACGAGATAACTTGATTTCAAATTGGTGATGCAAATCAGCAGTGCAGGCAATTTTGCAGGTTTTTAAAAGTATTTCAAGCCCAGAGAAAGTTGAAAGTTTCGGGGGGTTTTACTCACAGCTGTTGCCACTAAAATGGGCGTCTTTCCCGTGCGGAAAGTCATGAGAGCGTCCTCTCGCTCGCGCTGGGAGCGGTCTCCGTGGATGGACGACACCGGGTAGCCCTCCCGGTACAGGAAATCTTCTAAAGCATCAGCTCCTTTCTTCGTCTCCACAAACGTCAGGGTCAGGGAGTCGGGGCCTGGGTGTGGAGAAAAAAAGGGAGGCTAATTTTGGAAATCAATGTAACAGTGTCACATCACAGGGTGCTCCCCATCTCCCCAAAATCCTAGCACCTCTCCCAAAATGTTCAAATTTTGGGTTTTCTCTTAGTATTTTCAAGAAAATTTGCTGATTTTTCATCAATCAACTAGGGAGCACCCCTCTCTTCAGAATTTTCAGCGAGACCCAACATTTTCTTGACCAAATCAGCCTCGAAAATACAAGTACTGGAGCCACTATGGCCACATATGACTATTACTTGACTTAGAAGTAATTCTGAAAGATCTACAATGAGAATTAACTTCATATGGCATTCATAAATCTTTTGTTACACAAAATCTTTTGAATCTTACTTAAGTAACGTTGTGATGTGTGCATTTGTGATGGTTATGGCTTGCTGCAGAGCCGAGAAAAGGCTTGGAAAAAAATCCAATGATCACCGTAAATGCAGTCTAGGAATTCAGTAGCATGCAACTACTACTACAACTGGATGATTGTACCAAAGCATGCACAGGAAGACTTGCAAGTGGGTGGGTCACCAGGTTATGGTAGGACTGCTGTATAAGTTTGGGAATGTGTGAATGGCATTCCAATGAAACCAGAGGAGCTGGATTTTCAAGAAAAAGGCATAGAGAGCCCTGTGTTCAGGCTGGCTAGAACACTGCCCAAGTCACCACTACAAACTTGCCTAGTAGGAACCGTTGCAAAAGATTTCCACCACAACTGAGTGGCACATTTTGCCAAGTCACCGTAACAGATTTTGCTCTCTCTCACTATCCAGGATTTATCATTCTTATGCTCAAGAAAAAGTTATGGGGATTTACTCACAGCTGTTGCCACTAAAATAGGAGTCTTTCCTTTTCCCTGAAGAAAAACTGTTCAAAAGATTTTCACCAAAAACCACGACCAAGCCACCGTCGACCCACTTGCAAGAGACCTTCCCACCAAAGACGGAAGAAAATAAGGAAGCAGCGTGGCGCTGGGTGTGTACATACCCTTACCTGTGGCGTTGAGCAGGTCGAGCAGGAAGGACCGTTTATCCTGCTCGTCCACCCACACCACTTTCTGTGTGATGTTGTCACTGGTGCTGCCCACGCGGCCCACCGCCAAGAAGATGTAGTTGTCCAGGAAGTCACGAGCCAGCATCTGTTATAACAACAAGGCAAGACAAACTTAGTAACAAAACTAGAAATGTAACATTTGCAAAGCAAATGCATTATGTTTACCTTTGCATATGATCTGCTCTGTTAATTCTTACTCAAACACATTCATCTATATGGTGGCAAGGTATATGGTGGCAAGAGTCTAATTCCCTCCTACTATAAAATTGCAACATTGCGTAACCCAACACCAGTTACCATGGTGAGAGACTGTCTGGTTCAGGTCATTGACCATGTCAGAGGTCAGTGTTTGGACCAGAAGAAGAAACATAGCAAAAACAATGTTTTACTTTGGTAAAGATGAAAAAATTGTATGGTTCTCAGTGGCAAATGCACAGATCTTAGAACATTGGCTGCAGCAAATGTGTCTGTGCCTGCAATAATATTTGGACACAATATCAACCTCACTCCACTGTACAGGGAGGGAAATTGTGCCTTTCCCAGGGGCACAACATCAGTTGAAGGTTTTATATTGACATTGCATATGTAAGAAGTCTCCTGAAGAACAGAATGACGTTGTACCTGGATTTCCTTGGGAAAGGTGGCCGAGAACATCATGGTGCGACGTTTGCCGGTGCCCGGCATGGTGTCCTGCTCCACGATGCGCCGGATCTGTGGCTCGAACCCCATGTCCAGCATGCGGTCAGCCTCGTCCAGAATCAAATACCTGAGGGGGGAGGGGGGGCATGGAGTTATGGCAATGGTACAGTATCATAGATATAATACAAAAACTTTCACAGTAACACTGTCACTGAATTGCAGACATTGTTAAAAACTTGCACATTATACATTAAGTAACAAACAATAATCATTTATTAAAACTTTACAAGGAGACATAACACAAAGCACCAGAATTCCACCAACTGCCATACAAAAATCGTGTACGCTTCAAATAGTTCTGGTGTAACAGTTTGAAATAAAAACTATGTATATGAATATGTAAGTCAATATTCGTTTCAAGTCATCACTAAAAGTCAGGGAAGATATATCTACAAAGCCTAAGCCACATTTCAGAAAAAAAAAACTAGGGAAAGCTAGTTCTGGTGATGTTTTATCCATTCTGCTCTATCTGTGGTGGTACTTACTTGATGTAGTCCTAGCCACTGGACAACACATCATTATCATCATCACACTTCACATGCTACTACAAAAGACAGAAGTGCTGGTGATGTATCAGACTTACTTGATGTAGTCCAGGCCGATCCTGCCCCGTTCCATCATGTCCACCAGCCGGCCGGGCGTGCCCACCAGCAGGTGACAGCCTCGCTCCAGGTCACGCATCTGACCTCCGATGTCCGCCCCTCCGTACACCACGCACGGGCGCACATGGGAACGGTACGCAAACTGGGGAGAACACAACGTGTCAGAGTCTACAGTAGCACATGGGAACGGTACGCAAACTGCCAACAACAGAACATGTCAGAGACTAAGGACAATGTTTGTGTGTGGATGTGAATGAGGTACTTTCTATACAAGCACACCTGCAACTTTTCACATTCATAAAGAAGCCAAGAAGTCACTCAATCTGATGCCTTTGACCCACTGTTGACGTCATACTTCAGAGAAGCCATGTGACAAGTCTCACTAGGGCAGTCTACTGAGGAAGGCCAGAGTGACTGGTCGAAATCTCTAGGTAAGAGAACTTTCTTGTGTTGGATCAAAAGTTTTAAGTCTGAACAAGAAATCATTTCCTTTTCTGTTCCAGGTTTGCCTCCAAATGTTTAAATAGTCTAGTACGAACTTTCTGATTTTAATGCATCTTATCAAAATCATCTTTAAGGTGTAGTTTCTTACCTTCTTGGCTTCGTCGTAGATCTGTGAGGCGAGCTCACGTGTGGGTGCCAGCACCAGGGCCAGGGGGTATCGCTTCCTGCTGCCGCTGCCTCCGTACTGACGGCCATGCTGGAATAACACCAGGGTTATGAGCAAGGGGGTCGTACACTGTATCTACACTACCTTAACTTCAACTAGAAAGGTAACATTTGCAAATCAAATGCATAATGTTTACCTTAGCATCATCTGCTGTTAATTCTTACTCAAACACATTCACATATATGGTGACAGGAGTCTAAATCCCTCCTGCTATAAAATTGCAACATGATGTAACACAACACTAGTTACCCGGTAACCGTTTCTGTCAGTGACCTGGGCCAGACAGTGACACTGTCTGACCCAGGTCATTGACGTTTTGGGTTTGGAGAAGAGGAAACTGAGCAAAAACAACATTTTCCTTTGGTAAACATAATAACCTCTAGGCCTTCTGGTTTAACAGTCAAAATGATATACACACATATACCACAAATACACAAATGGTCTCTGATCTACTACAACTTACATTCCATACTTTCAATACTAAATAAGAGGACAGCATTCCAGTGTAACAATCATCTTTACTAATTTTTCTACAAGGGATGTATCTTACCTGTGGCAGTCCCTGAGGTCCGTTCTCATAGATGAGGCTGAGAATGGGGATCAGGAATGCTGCAGTTTTCCCAGAGCCTGGTAGGGGGAACAATTACAGCTTGAACATGATGTAGTGCAAAGTTATAAGCACATCGCATTCAAGCTGATGTCTTGACTATGTTCTTGATTAGTCAGAAGAGTGATGTCTTGTGTGCTTGCTCAGAAACAGCCTCTATTGTCGTCTGTCCACATGTGGATTCAGACAGCAGTTGGACAAATTCTCATCATGGCAGCAGTTTGCAGCATGTATTGTAAGACGAATTTAACTGTACATATTGCTGTCAACTTGTCAAGAGAAGTTGCAGACAGAAGGTCTACGTACCGGTCTGTGCACAGGCCATCAGGTCTCGGTTAGCCCTAGCGATGGGGATGGCATACTTCTGCACCGGGGTGGGCTTCATGTAGTTGGCCAACTTGATGTTGTTACTGATGATCTCACCCAGGTCCAGATCAGTGAACTATGGAGAAGACACGAGGGATCACATCTTCTGCTTGGCATTGGGATTCAACTTCAAGATTTGAGAGACTTAAATTCTGTTACTAGCGTATAACAGTAGCTTCTGATCCAGTGAGACATTAGGTTGTCCTTGACAATTTGTACCGACAATTTTGCCCGATAGTTGCAGTGCTAAGGTTTCTTTAACTTGTCGAACTATTCTACTTCTTTATAGTATCTGATCAACCGGAAAATTTTGCATAGACTGTTTTCACTCTAGTGTTTGACATGTAAATATAGTCTCTTACGGAACTATTGTCATGTCACACCACAATTCAGCCATTCTGGCTGCTGGGTTTGCGACAGAGTTAAAATAATCCATTCATATACTGTAGTAACAGTTTCCATGTAAATGTTCGCCTCTGTAAATATTCCCACTATGGCCAGCTTTCTTGCATAGCTTTTATACCATTTTCAAACCTGATCATGCCTACCTCAACAATGTGCTGTGGACAGCTCTCTCCTGTAGCCTCCACAGGGATGTCCTCATACTTGTCAAAGTTGATGCCCGTGTTGCTCTTTCCAAACAGCTCCCTGAAACAAAGCAGACATGCATGAAATGCACACATTTTTAAAACAAAACATCTATATGTGCAGTAAACATCACTGTATAGATGTTGCAAATCCCCAAACCTTTAAGTTAACTCTGCTCTTATTAGCTCTTGTCCTGATGGCATTTTTACACAGTATTTTTCAATTATTTCATGTCTTGATCAGCTCATAGGCTCCTGACTTTTTTTTGCCCTATGGTGGCATAATTACTTCTGCATTCGTTGCATTTCACTGCGGCGTGATGCGTTGCACGAGAAATACCACCAAATCATACCTATACATATATGGATATGAATGGTACCGTATATGCAACCCAACAATTGTTGGGAGCGGTTAAGGACTAGGGTTAAGTTATTACCAACAAGCTAGAAAAATGACAAAGTTCCGGTACCTTTCCATGCGCTCGTTGCGAGGCAGTGGCTTGCTCCAGTCAGCGTCCTCAGGCGGGGGGTAGTTGTCCCCACCGGCCTTCCGATCGTCGCGGCTCCAGCGGTTGTTAGACGGCTGCTCATTGCTGCGGTCCCAGCGGTTATTCATCCGCCCGCCATCCCACTGGTTGCCGCCACCAAAATTGCGGTTGTCCCTCCCACCGAAGTTGCGGTTGAACCCCCCGCCGCGCCCTCCCTGGTTATTGTACGGACGGCCGCCTCCGCGCCCGCCGAAGTTACCGAAGTTCTGCTGCGGGATCCCGGCATTCACAAAAGGAGGCGGGCCCGCAAAACCTTCATAGAACAGAAGAAGTCAGATTAACATCTTCAAACAGCTGAATTTTCTGTGTTCAAACATGCATGGGGGAATGGTGGTCGAGATGGGCTGCACAAAATACAATGAGAAAAAAATCTAAAAGAAAAGACGCTGGAGCATAACAGAGACTTGCACAGAGCATAAATAGATACCAAAGATGTGCTAATGATGCACACTGAACTTGTTGATAATAAAAGACAACCGAACTCAGGTTACATAATGTGAATTCCTTGTGCTTTTTTTTTACACAAGGGGTTTCCTAAGCAAGAGATACAGAAGCAAGATGAAAAGGAATAGCAACACTATTGCTACCTTTGCTATGATAATAGCTAGAACAAACCTATGGCAACAATCACCCACCACTCTCACCAAGTTCACACTGTCTAAAACAAGACTAGTAAACAGTCCTATTCCTTGTTTATCCCATGTTCTCCCACCACTTTCACTCTCTACCTGGTTACATAACATCCAGCCTGTGCTGAGTCATGTTTAGTTCACTCCACCCAGAAAGAGCAAGCATGCACTACGTTCGCTCTCACCTCTGGGGCCCCCGAAGTTCCCAAAGTTGTCACGGCGTTGGAAATTCTGGAAGTTTCCACCGCCGTACCCCGGGATCGCCCCGTTGTAGGCACCGAAGCCCCCATCACTTAGATGGGGCGCACCGCCATAGCCAGAGTCTAACATTAAACACAGAGCCCAGACTTACTGTGTTGGTAACCGAAGTCAAGTCTAACTATGCTACGACTGCTACGACAGTGTTCTCCCCAGACTATGTAGAGTGAGCACACTTCACTGTTTAATGGGGGAATTTCGCCTAGTACTGAGTTTCCAGTCTGACATTTCTATATGGCACAAACGATTGGACTCTAGTTCTAACTGACAGAAAACCTCTTATCTTGTAGATCAACCAATGATGCCATTTTGAGATTAAAATACTGTCTATACTTCCTTTGTAAAATTTTTTCATGGCCTTTCACTCTATGCCATTACTAGGGAGAACGCTGGTTCTCATACATATCATAGCACAAAAAAAATATGCCAACATTCAACATTCAGTTACTGAACACCACTGTACCACTTTTCACAGTTGTGTATGAAGAAATGACAACATGAGAAAAGGGAGACAAGGTAAAAGAGGAAACCAAAGGACTACGACTTTTCAAATAATTTTTATAACTTCTAATTCGAATTTATAGATAGCTGTAATTTTGCTGGCTTCATGCAGGCATTGTTTCTGCAATTATTCAAATTTGCTTTAGAATCTTATGCTGACAGATTCAATCAATTTCCCTTATCCCTAGTAAGAATCCCCTAACTTTGATTTCTCTATTATTGCTAAATGGTTATGTCTCTGAATTCTGCAGTGAAATTTCTCTCCTTCAAGCCTACACAAAAAGTTATTAAAAAGCCAGCATAACTAGTAAAAGCATCACACATATGATCTACTTGATCATGGTGCATTCCTAATGTTTGGCCTAGCTAGAGGAAAGATTTGATAAAAATTCCAGATTCAAAAGCTGAGCTGATAGCTGATTCCAGATCCCATCTAATCAATCCTTTGCTTTCCATTTAGAAATTAAGAAAAAAATAAAAATCAGTTCATTAGACAGTGATCAGAGACACACACAGACACACCACACAAGTTATCACAGCAAAAACAGCCACAGTCACGCAAAGCAAGCCTAACAAATCGTATTGCAGGAAAAAAACATCACTTACAAAAAATCAGACAAACAAGATTTAAAAGCTTCATGATGATGATGACATATGTTATGATTATGAAGATGATAAACAATCAAACATGGTCAACATCTACTCACCCGAATACTTTTCAAGACTATGCATAAAGATATTTCAATTTTGATTCTGTCAGGATCATTAGGAGATTCAGGATTCCAACTGCATATGTCAAAGAAGAGGAATTGTCAAACGTAATATGTTGAAGGCCCCTGAGACAAACATAATATACCTGGCCATGATATAAAGCATGGTCTAGACAAGAAATCAGGGACCTTCATCTTTGAACTTGTTCTTAAAGATATGCAGTAGGAACCCTGAACCTGCTTATTCTTGAGAATTTTTTTGTAATTCGTAATTTGAAATTGAGTGCAAGGAAAGAGATAGCTCATTTTAGGACTATGTTTTTTTTTCATGGTGCTAGTTTGATCTAGGCTGGGAGAAACACCACACCACCGGCGCTTACCGGGACGGTTGTACCCGCCAGAATTTGGGGGACCAAAATCGTTGGTCTGACCACGGTTCCGCACATGAGGAGGAATGTACCTTCCCTTATTGACTGCAACAAAAAAAAGGAAAAACAAACGCACGATGAAGTGCTGACGTAGAAAAACTAAGAAAGTGTGGACTAGTACCTTGTCGTTGGGCGTTGCGCATCTGTGGAGGAACATAGCGCTCTAAAGGGCAGACAGAGAGGGTCAAACATCAAGTTGTTAATGATAACGTCATGTTAAAGCATAGGAAGGGCAAAGTATCCACTCCTGATATCATTCCTTGTGGTTGAAGACTAATGCCTTTTCAAGCGCTTAAGGAAAAAAAGTTTAGTCATGCAAATTGACAGTGCTGCTTTTCATTTCAAAGTTTCAATCTAAAAATAGCAACTGAAGCATTTGTTGAACGCATGCTGTTTCTATGCATGTTGCTGCTGCTATTTCAAAGGTGACTGCATGCAATACGATTATACAATGTACACAAATGGTTGCCTAATAAAAGCACCCATTGTAATGTTGATACTCGATTCATTGTGTTTTCGTTTGTCATTTGAATTTCAACAGATTGGCTTGGCTAATTGCACCTGAAACAATCATTAGCATAACAATTAATTTACATAAAACGCATGCTAAAACATGGCTTCAGGCGCAGTTTGGCAGTCAAACAGTTCTTTTACATAAAATTGCTGAAAACGTTTGTCGGTTACGACTTACTTCCTCCGCCGGCTCCTCCCTGCCCAGGAGCAGCGTTCAAGTCTAGGCCAGCCAACTGCAAACACAAAACATCAAACATCAGGAAAACAGTTGTACACCTTACAGGGAGGAAAGATGGCCATACAGTTTGGACTAGCATAATTTATGGGGGCTATATTACGATGGATACAAGGCTATTTTGTCCTTGATTTATTACAAAAGTTTTGTGTGCTTGCTCAGAAACAGCCTCTATTGTCGTCTGTCCACATGTGGATTCAGACAGCAGTTGGACAAATCCTCATCATGGCAGCAGTTTGGACGATTGCGAGCAGCGCAATTGGTGTGCTTTCTTGATATTTCAGAAAAAAATTATTCTTTTCGCAGTCTTGGTCAAGTTTTAGGAAATAAATGGCAGGTATGAATGGGCACACTAAAGACTGGATGTCTTGTACATTTCCTGTGAGAAATTAAGGGCTTCTAACATTCTTAGATAGATACAGTCATCATAGGTGGGGGAACTACTCAGAATGTATGACAGTATCTTAAGTGTACACTGTCAACAAATTACACAGTTGGATGACGTTTAAATTATGATGATTCACTATGATCATCAACTGAACAATTCGGAGTTTCCTATGAGCATGACTGGAAACAAACAAAAAAGTGTGACGTAAATAACCTAGTGCTGTAACTTTCCTGTCGTTTTGATGAAATCAAAGCATTTAGAAAATGGAAATTAATGTCGTAGGCTACTATGTAGCTAAATAACTGACCTACATATCAGGCATTTTCTGAAGTATGTATAAACGTGTGAAATTCTACGTTGTACGAAATCTGTCAGTCTACTTGGACTCGACTCCGTTACACACTGAATAAAGAAGACAGCTTTGGATACGATTTACAGTGGCAAAATTTGAATGACTGAAGTCCAGAAATGTTGGACTAGATACGATGACAACCCACGTGGCCCGGCGTTTGGGCCGATCAACCAACCAGCCATGCGTGGAGCCGGCGTCTACAGACGGACCGGCCCGTCTCGATTTTTTGCCATCGCAGACAGAAAAGGCCAGGCAGAATAAATCTAATAATAGTAAAGGTATAAGTTATAGTTTCTACGTATATAAAGGACAGGGGCTTCGCCACGGAGGACTGAATAGGGTAAATCGCAGCGAGAAAATGTTACCAATGGCGGACGATTTTTACCATCGTATCCATTTTTGACAAATCGAGAAGAGAATGAACCGGCAAAATTTTGAGCGGCGGAGAAAAATGTCTTCTGCCCCGTCAAACCCCCCCCAAAGTTGGCCAAAACGTAGCCACATACCTGCTGATCTAGACTAGGTCCATTTTGTCTTCCATCATGACTCATAACTAGAAAATATCGTGGACGATTTTCTCCTTAAACTATCAGTGAACTGAAATTTTCTGAAATGGTCTAACAAAAGATGGTGGCATCGGAAACTACTTATACCATCGGCCTCTGACGTCATATCTGATCACATGGTCTAAATAAAGACTGCTGATTGGCCAAAAATTCCAACTGGGTAAAAGGTTACAGAAAAATTGTCAAAATTCGTAAAATATTTTAAGGAAAAAATAATTTTTGCACAAATAAGCTTTTTCATTATAATTTAATGACAAAAATACATCAATTCGAGCAGAAACAAGCTATTCAGAAAAAAGTGAAAATCTTGCATAGGTAATTACATCCGGGTATCTTTCTCTTTCCCAGTGTCGGCCATCACGGTGGGTAAAAATTTTGAAGATATGTGTATTCCATCCACCATCATCTCCTCTTATACACATTCTCCAAGATCGAAATTATTACCATCTAGTAGTAGAAATCATAAAGTATTAAGATATATAGTTATTTATTGCTTAAACCCCCTTTGTGAATCTTTACATGTACTACTTTGTGACTACTGAAACAGAGAAGAACTTGTAAAGTGTATGACAACATTCAACGTGGGTTGTGGGAGGGGGGTGAAGTCAACTTGGAAGCCCTGCCATCATTTTCTGTACATTCTTAGGTTATGAAACCTGAATACCTAGTTGCTACGTAGGACTATCTTGTGAGCTATCCTAAATATTGAAGGTTTTCTGGTGTAAGACTTGGTATAGGTAAGCTGGACAGGATGTGTCACTAAATTTTATAAAATATATGACCTGATGCTAGTGGTTCACACCATGAAAAGAATCCATTTTTGACATAGCCAGATACTTAAAATTCCTCTTTCAAGAAGATATATTATTTTTTTAAATTCTTAAGCACCCCCTCCCCCTCATATCTCAATGGGGGGGGGCTACAGAACTTGAAGGTGTTGAAAAGGAAATGTAAGTGGAAGGAATATTTGGTTCCTGAACTCTCACTTTCCTTTGCAGTCTCAAGATGGGACGTGTGATCCGAGGACAGCGTAAAGGTGCGGGTAGCGTCTTTACTGCCCACACGAAACATCGCAAGGGGGCTGCCAAGCTCCGAGCTCTCGACTTCGCAGAGAGACATGGATACATCAAGGGTCTAGTCAAGGTAGGCATTAGTAGGCATGATTATGAAGCTTGTAGAAATACCTGGTGAAAGATATTAGAAACTTCATTTTAAGGACAAGATGGACATGCTTAAAGTCCATTGATTCGGTTTCGAGTATGTTGTCTCAAAAAAAAATGTTTTGGGCCTAAAATGAGATTTTGCACCAATTTGGAAGTGCATACTGATGATATATTTTATTTAGCAGGTTTCTATAATGTGTATAACATTTATTTGATTCTAAGCCTAAGCTTTTGATAAACAACCATTTTGACTACAGGATATCATCCATGACCCTGGCCGTGGAGCCCCTCTGGCCAGAGTGATGTTCAGGGATCCTTACCGGTACAAGAAGCGCACAGAGACATTCATCGCTGCCGAGGGCATGTACACCGGCATGTTTGTGTACTGTGGCAAGAAGGGTAGGTAGCTGCTATTCTGTGTGTGTTGCATGATTTTGAATGAATGTAGTGTACAACGCTAAACCATGTCATGTATATGAGGAGAGTAGAGTAGAATCTTCAGCCTGGTAGGACATCTGTCCAGTTTGGACTGCTCATTTTTATGTCTCGTCTAGCCAACCATCATGGTGGGTTTTTGTGCTTGGTGAAGTATCCCGTGTGTATGTGTGAGTCAGTTTACAAACCCTCCAATGTTCAAGCCAAAAGACAGTGGTGTGTAGTGCATCAACAATGGCATGGTGATTTTGTTGTGCTCTTGATGGTAGCTTCTTCAGTGTCTTTGCTGTTCTCACTTTGTGGTTCAAGTGTTGCTGTGATGCAAAAGATTTTGGTTGGCTTGAAGGGTTAGCTATAGTCTGCTCTTTGGCATTATTTTAGTGAAGAGCCTGATGGCGAATAGACCATCCTTCAGACTAGGCTTCAAACCACTGCACATGAAAGAACCCAACACACTTATCAAGCAGAGGAAAGATGAGGGGTGACCTTTTGTGCTTGGCCAAATTATAAGAGCATTATTTTTCCTATCTGTCACTTAATGACCAAAGTTTTTGCATCTCTCTTCCAGCTATCTGAGAATATCTCGCAAAGTTAGCATGGATAAAGAAAAAATGAACTGTTGATATTTGCAGCTGATATTTTTGTGAATTTAATGTGTTTGATGTAATCACTTTGCAGCCATCCTGAAGGTTGGAAACACCCTGCCTGTGAGTCAGATGCCTGAGGGGACCATCATCTGTAACGTTGAGGAGAAGGGTGGGGACCGTGGTTCTCTGGCCCGCTGCTCCGGAAACTACGCCACCGTCATCTCACACAACCTGGAGGCCAAGACCACCCGCATCAGACTGCCATCTGGATCCAAGAAGGTGGTGGCATCTGGCAACAGGGCTACCATCGGTGAGCAGGGTGTTTCGTTTTTTCAGCTTGTACCTTTGGTAGCAGATATGGCAAGAGAGGAAAATTCAGAATAGCTGCTGACTATGTCAGTTCACAAAGTAGTCACAGTCTTCAACTGTAACTTGTCCGACCATAATTCACCCTCAGGAACCCTTAAAATGGAGTACCCCAAAAAGATTATGTAAACTGCTTGTCCCACGTTCATGTTCTATATGTAAACTTTGCATCCTTGTGTGATAGGATGTCTTCACAAATGTCAGGTTTGAAAACTACATTGGTAGAAGGGAGCATAAAGTAATGAATGTCACCATAGTTTGTATCTTAATGGAATCCTCTTGACTGCAGGTATTGTTGCTGGAGGTGGACGTATCGACAAGCCTATGCTGAAGGCAGGCAGGGCGTACTTCAAGTACAAGGCCAAGAGGAATGCCTGGCCACGTGTCCGTGGTGTGGCTATGAACGTAAGTCTTCCATTAATAAGAGTTCAACTTGATGGACTGTGTCTATTTTCATACATGTCCTATTACTGTCTACTACATTGCATTTTGACTTAAAAGAAACTTTAGTGCTTCACAGTGAAAATTGTTAAATTTGAATGCTTTTTCACGTAGTTTCCGTAGTTAGAAAAGCTCAAAATCTCGTATGCTGGGCTTCTGAATCTAAAGGAATAAGTGGTATTTTATGGACTCGTTTGCATGGTTAGGAATATGGAAACCAAATAATTTATACAAGACAAACCAGTATGTATTCACCACGTTGTCAAGATAACCTGCCGTTTGCCCCCAACATTACCTTTACTTTCGTGATCTGTAAAATTGTCTCTAACCAAGAACAAGATAACGTTAAAACTGATTGAATTTCTCTTCTCTTCTTCCCCCCAGCCTGTTGAGCATCCCCACGGTGGTGGTAACCATCAACATATCGGTATGCCCTCCACCGTCCGGAGGGACACCTCCGCTGGTCGTAAGGTCGGTCTCATCGCTGCCCGCCGTACCGGCCGTCTGCGCGGTAGCAAGGCCACGGAGAAGGACTAGACAACACCTCTTCACATTCTGCAATTACCTACAGGGGAAAATAATAATAAAAAAACTACATGCCAAATACTGTGTCTGTTTATCCTTTGTGTCAATTTGTCTGTTAAGAATAGCTGTATGTAAGGTTAGTCACAGTGGGTGAAAATACCACAGTCATATGCAGGTAGGTTAGAGTCAATCAAGTATTTCTGATGTCCACCTGCACCTCATCAGCACTGGTATATAAGTGTCAGATGATACTGCCAGTTTGTGTTACTCTACAGTCATGACAGCCTCATCCCTGTCAGGCTAATGATAGGATAATAAAATAAAACTTGAAGTAAATTGGTTCAAATGTTTTTCGTTATGAAGCATTCCTCAGGCATTTTACCAAAATTTCACCTGTCAAGGGGTCACAATACTTGAGAAATGGAAAGGAAATACTTGTATGTGGTTTAGTCTTGTCACAGCTGGCTTGTTTGTTGTCACACCTAACTGTTCTGTGAGGTGTGTAGCATAAGTACATGCATGTGTGCACACTGGGAGAAGCGAAGGTATGCAACCGAGTGAGCAGAGATCAGGACATAACAGGCCACGGCCTTCTTTCCTGGAAGACGTATCAAGGTATCAAGGTATGTGTGGACACGTACATTGCAAATCTTGAACATGGCAAGGGCAAGTGTATGAGACGTTAATACTAGAAGGTATGCAAGCTTAAGGAAAAAGCATTGGCCTTGAAGAGGGTTAGATCATTGTAGCGAAATGTGCTTGTGAAATAAGAAAGTTGGGAGAAAAGAGCTCTGATCTGAAAATTTGGTGGCCTACCCACACTGCGGTACGTAAAGCATATGCTAGATGGCGCTGTTGCAACGTTGGCCAAGATGACAAGACTGCTGGCACATGATCGAAGACAAAACGGAAATTCATCTTAATTCATCTCATAAATGATATGTATAGTAAAGTTGTAGATTACCAGTAGATAGAAAAGAAATGTTACAGGGAAGAGAACATATTTTATGTTCACCACATTAATTGTGATTGTCTGATAGTGAAAGCCAATGCAAGATCATAAAAACATCCAGAAGCCCTTGAAGTTAGAATAATCAAGGAGGTTCGAAAAGAAATTATCCATGATAGATGACAAAAAAACAACAACAACATACCCCCATTTCTTTAGTGCACACAACTGCGTGATCTTGTACTGAAATACATACCATGCCGTCGCAGGTACACATTTCCAGGTGCCCCTGCTATTTCCAACTAGCGCTTCCGCCGCATGATTGTTTACCAACGAAAGAAAAACATGGGAAACGGGATACCGACTACAAGACGTACAGTGAAAGAAAGTTAAATCAAACTGACACGTTTCTATTCTCTGTAGGCAGGAATCTTAAAAGTGAAATCCAATGACGTCAACAACGTTTATTTCTGTGCCACAGAATGGGGGATCGTCATTTATCGGAGATCTGTGGCTGAATTAGCCTGATGATACAGACATTGTGGGAAAAATTATGGTTCATTTTCTATTGCCCATTTTACGTGAAGTGATCCGTAGAGGCACTTTTTAATCTACTAGAATAATGTCAGGTCGTTCTTGTTGTCGAGACAGTTGATCTCGGCATTCATAATTGATGAAATCTACGGGATAATCATTACGTCTGAACTGTGTTATGATCAGTCGCCAACGCTGTACGGATCACATTGGATTATTGTTACGATATCACATCATATCATATCAGTGCGCTCTCGTGATATGCAGAAACGAAAGTATTTCTTTTCATTTTTGTTTCCTGTTCACGTAACGTTTTCTGTGTTGACTCATAATCATACTTTCTTTTACTTACTGAACATTTCGTTTGTATATGTTTTCAGTAAACCCCTTTTCAGTAAACCCCTTTTAGAGGAAAAATTCAGCGCAGCCAGAAACCGTCCGTCCCAATATCCATGGCGCATTTAAAAATGAAGGGTTCTAGAATTCTGAGGTCGGTCTTCTGAGTATTGCCCTGTCGGATCTGCCTTTTAGACTTGTAAATATCTGATTGTCTGCATTTATTTTCATCTATATTTCTTATGTAACTACAACAACGTTAACGTAACTCGTGAGGAATTAGTTGACGGTTCTTCTCTAGCTGTATCAATGTTTTCTCTTCCTTCCATATCACCCATATTCAATAGGACGCGTTTGGGCGAAACATGTCCATGTCGACGTCCATGAAATGTCCATAATTTACAGACGATCGACGGAATTTTTAAAAATCTTTGCATTTTTTTTCTGTACTGATGATGAGAAACATGCTAGTGCTTTAACACCTGAGCGGCATGCCCAGACATGCCTTCCATACATCGCCTGCGTGTCGGATGAATGTGTAATACTGCGACAGGTTGTAATGCTCTCTTAATTCCGCAAGGACCTCATTTTGGCGCGATCCCAACACAGAATGTCACTCGGCATTACACACCACTGGTCTACCGATTCCAGCATTTTGTGGAAGCAAGGAGTTTTCAATAAAGATAAAGATGGAAAGCGGCAAACTGTGTCACAACAATGTTCTGTGTACAATTAATATTATACCTCATCAATAATGATACATCACGTAAAAAAAAAGTAGCCTCTACCAGGCTAGCTTCGGGAGGAAGCTGGAAAGAGTAGAAATCAGGCGGAGCTTCGGGAGCGGCAAACTGCTCTCTCCAGCAGACAAACTCCCCTGGCATGTTATCTCTCTATTTGGCCGATTTCTACTCTTTCCAGCCGCCTCCCGAAGCCCGGTAGAGGCTATAAAAAAGTACGAAACGCGCTATGAAATATGCGTAAAATGTGCGTCCTAAAAGACCTAAGATATGCTTTGCAAAACGTTTGACATCAATTTAACACCTAACACATTAACATTTCGTTACGGCAATGTGACCAAAGTGGCAACAGATAATTTTTTTTTCGTGATTTAACGTTATACAAGTTATCGGCAGATGATATGGAAGATAAACAGAACGTCTTCGTAACGCCACAGGCCTCATTTAACCGTTCGGTAGATAAGAAGATGAAATTTAGATTAAGGACGGAAACATTCTTTATTACAACATCGTTTTTGTCGAACTACTTTTCATTTTAGTATCATACCGTTTCATCTTTTTGTTTTCCATAGGTTGTAAGACGGTGTTTACTATGAGTCATTTAATTGCAGCTAGCTAGGGATTGTGCCCGCACTCAGAGTACCTCTCGTGGGGATATAATTAGAAGGGATTTTCGTTGTCATTCGTAGACCCTACCTCGTGCCTATGAAATCATCCAATTTTCTATGTGGCAATTTCCATATCGCCAGATCTGCCCAGTAATGTTTATATTTCTGGTTCAATCTTTGTGCAACTTCGTGTCAGTTCTTTGTCGTTATCCAGTGTCAGTCTCTTTCCTTTTTCTTGAAGTAACAACACAAGACGATGTCATGACTGTCACTTGTATCTGAAGTCATAATAATGACGTGTTGTTGAGGCCGGAAAATCGAAGGAATCTCAAGATTTCTCAAAGTCTTTCGGTTCTCAGATAGTGTCACCAATCTTGAGATTTGAAAGGGCAATGATCAACGGTGGAAAGATATTTCATTTTTACCGATTTTCAAGGCTATGATACATGGAAAAGCCGGTTGTTTGTCGGTCTCATCTTCCTCATAAAAAGTCTATTGAGAAACAAATGTCTGGCAAAAATACTAAGTTGGTGGAATTTTGTCGTCTAAAAATGGTCAAAAGAGCTCAAAAGAAAGATATAGGAACACAACTGTGTGTTTTTATCTTATCATTGGGCAGATATCCAGTTGTCTACAATCGGTTCGCAAAATTGACATTTTGACAAAGACGATCCTCCTCGGAAAGTTACTTGTTTGGCTCTTGCTCTACTACTGGGGAGGTCCCCTACCCAGCAGTCTGTGCGCGAGCTCCTCCCAAAGACGTCGGTTTGTGAATGGGTCGCGGGCGTCGGAAGTCGAAATTCCCTTGATTTTTTCTACCGGACGACAACTCAAGCGGGGTTGGAACATGATTCAGGGACCTATGGACCCTCGGTGACCTGAAACATCAAGAAATTCCGGCGGTGAGCGGAAGGGAGAGACAAGAGAGCCACGGAAGTTCATTGGTACCTGACTGTCGGGGAGCCCTGCTAACACAAAGATGGCGCTGGCCAGCCTGGATGACATAGATCTTCAGAGTTTGAAGGTAAAATATTCCCCTAATCTATCGTCCCAAAAACGTACCAGGAAGGGGGATCCACAGGGTAAACCTTCCACAAGATGTTGCCGTTTTGGGTTTCGAAGATCGATGTTTTTGTAAGGGATTTTCAGACGGGAAAGTATTCGTCTACCACGCTGGGATATGACAACAGATGGGAAATGTTTTGACAAACAACAGCCAAAAACATGCCAGCTATCCTGGCCCACCGTTCCTATTCACACCTTCTCGACTTTACGGCGACTCTCGGCTACCGTTTTTCGAGTCCGATTCCATTTTTTTCTTTCTCCCGCAGGACCCTGCCGGCATATTTGAGCTGATCGAAGTGGTGGGAAATGGGACCTATGGACAAGTGTACAAGGTAAGACGGCCCTGCCGACTGACCAAGGAAAATCGTGAAGAGTTTTACAATCAGCTGTGTTCCTGTCGCCCCCCCCCCCTTCCCCTGTCATGTCTGTCTAGCCCTCTAGCAGTCAGGCAGAAACACAAACAGGGAGAGCGACATGCTTGGTTGTTTTGCTGGGGACACCCCAGTTTTCACATACCAGCTTTGTCTTTGTGCATAGCCGGGTTACGACACCCTTCACTTGACGAAAGGGGGTGACAGGTCTGTCTTTAAAAAATGTTTCTCGTCTTGGCGCTGTTGTTTCGCTGAGGAGATGGATTCAGCGTAACCTGTCCCTTATCTGGTTTAAGTGGGTCGTTTAATTTTCCTCGGCAGGATGCTTTAGATTGGGGCATGTCGTCAGAAGTCTGTGAAACATGGGCGTGTGCCAGTTAATCGAGTATTCTACCTGAATAGATTTTCCGTTAGTATCTGTCAATTATCTTTCGTGGCAAAAATCCATCGTGGGAAATGGACACGCCGCTTCTTAGTACTTCCCCCCTCCCTTTTTTTCTAGAAATCAACGTCATCATATGTTTTGGTGACTAGTACTTGTATTCCGCAACGCTTCCTGTTGTTTATCTTTTTTGTCTGTTCCTGTCTGGGCGACAATAGTCCGGTAATACAAGGTATGGTTCAGGATGCTGATCCGCATTGTTTTGGGTATTACTGACAGGAAGTTTTGTGCATACCTTAGAACACAGGTAACTGTCCTAACTCAGAATAGTAATAGCACAGATATGGGCAAACATTCGCACACTCAAACAGCTGACTCGATTAATAAATCATTAAATGACATCACTTATTTGCATTGAACAAGTAGTACTTGTCTCCCAATGCTCTGTACATAACTTGTTTTAAAAATGGAATCAAATGCTTTTACATAAATTTAATTGGAAATTCATTGTGAGAAAGTGGTTGTGAAAAATCAGCTTGACCACTCATTGGCACTACGCTGATTATAGGTTAGGCGCTTGCAGGGATTTTGTGGGCCGTCAGAAATTTGACACGCAGTGAATGGATGGTGGTAGACTATTGGGTCCATAAGACTGCTGGAATTGTCATGGTAATTATACTGGACACTGGCCCTGGAGCAGGGCACCTAACTGGGGTATAAGGTCAGAGGTCAGTGGTCAAGCATTTCCAAAAGTGTTACAGTATTTAATACTTTATGAACCAAGTCAGGTTGGTTAAAAACTTTTGAAGAACACAAACAAAAATGTAGATTTGAGAGATGATTATTTCTAGGAAGTTAGCATGTTCTGAATATGTGGGTCAGTATTTAATTGAATGAAAGTGCTTGGAAGTGTGAAAAACAGTAATTGTGATCCAAAAAACCTGTTTAGCTCTTGTCTTGTAACAGATAGCTTTTGGCTAGAGGTGTCAGGCTTGTGCGATCGTTAACATCTGGCCTTAACGACTAGTTTTCAGCCGGTTAACGCGTGTGAGATGTTGGACAATTTTTGGAGGGTATACGTCTCTGTGATATCCTGCTTGGTATGCAGCAGATGTCCCCTGCATACAGGGGAACTGTGTGGGTGTGCATATTGCTCCAAAAGAAATCTGATAAACAGAGGGGAGAAAATATTTCCTTTGTGACTTGGTCGAAAATTTGATTGTGTCCTCCCCCCACCGAGTGATGGCTGCCTGGCACAGATTTATTGAGGTGCCTGTTTTCAATTAAACATATCTGTGCTGCAGCATGCTGAAGGAATAAAGACATCTGGGTTGGTATCAAACATCACTGACTAGTAGGAGTAGGGGAGGCCTTCTAATAAATTACAGTATTGGGTTTTCCCCCTATTGCAATTCAGGCCAGACAGGGGTATAAGTCAGCAGTACTAGTGGAAAAGGAGGGATTAGATTCAATTGAATCAATACATCTTTGCTATTCCATCTGTTGAAATATGGCTTTTACACAATTTTTTTTCTAACGCAATGTTTGGCTCAATGATAGAAGTGAATATCATTATGTACTAGTACTGATCAATGGATGCATAACCTCCCTATTTGCTATGGTTGTGCATCGCTTTATCTGCATCCGCAATTTCGATAAGGACATGTATTGAATATTCTGCTCCATTGCAAACCTACGTTGCTTGCAGTAGTCCTTTTGATATGAAAGAAGAATTCTGTGTCACGATTTTTGTATTTCACAGCACCAAGGGTATTTGCATATTGGTAATATGTTGGTGGTTGTTACAATTACCAGTGTGGGATGAGAAAGTGGTACTTTCAGGTTACCATGGTGATGAATAATGGTCTTTCAGGAGGCCTACAAAGGGGCTGGCTGATAAGTCGTGGCACAAGGAGCAGGGGTCTTTGTGTATTGACGTCTTAGTTTTGAGTCAGCTGGATGCTTTGTAACATGGCCTAGCATCCTCAATGTCATTGGCAGCCTGTAGGTTCAACTGTAGGTTGCAAACTTGTATCAAAACATAAATATTGAGTATGGCTTGAATCTTAAAGAAAAAATTGTTCTATTTAATGTAGAGTATGGCTTGAATCTTCAAGAAAAAAATTGTTCTATTGGAAACGATGATTAATACCAATTATTCTATCTACAGAACTCTGTACCAAGCCAGTGCTATTTACCTTTATCTGGTAATGCAATAAATTTTCATTTGAGCTTTTTAGCTATTGAATTTATTTCTG
The DNA here is from genome assembly GCF_001625305.1 of Branchiostoma belcheri. Taxonomy (NCBI): domain Eukaryota; kingdom Metazoa; phylum Chordata; class Leptocardii; order Amphioxiformes; family Branchiostomatidae; genus Branchiostoma; species Branchiostoma belcheri. Next base: position 295,840 of record NW_017804376.1, read on the forward strand.
CTACGTAGCTTTGAAACTGAATGTGGTGCTTGGGAAGCCAATACTTAAAAGTTAATGATTTTTGGAGTCTGTGATGGATCTAGTGATATAGGTTGAATAATTGTTTTGCCAAAATGTTTTGAGATTTGAATTTTAAGATTTGTTGCTGCATCATTTGGTCTAGCTTTAATATATAATATCATACTCTGGGCACACCCATTTCTTGCGTGAAACATATCGACACAGTCACAGGACATAATCAATCATGCAATAATGATTTATAATCAATGCTATTTGCCATGATGCCATGATTATGTAATTTGACCACACCTAAAGTCATTACAATCAGGCTAGTCTTGTCAGAGATCATCACAAAATTTGAGCAGATTTGTTCCAAATCTTTTTCTTCCAGTCTTTATCTTAATCAAGCTGTAGGAAATGGTTTATATTTGAGTTTCATTGAGTTAGAATTGACATTTTATTATAGGTATGACAAAGTACATGATAAAATTGGTTGAATGTAAACCCTCAAAAACCCTGAGAATTTTTTTTAGGTATTCCAGAATCCCCCATATAATTCAAGACTGACGATGTATCAACTGTGAACACATAGATTTCATTAATCATATTCACACCTCTCATGTAAAAGAATAGACTAGGAAAACTATATATTTCTCACAACCTCAGCTTTCAAATAAAAGTAAAAAGAGCATTCTATGATCAATTTCAAGAGAGAAATGGTCATTGGAAGCATCCTATCTGTGATAGCCTACTAGTTTTAAGTATACTGTATACAGTTATAAATGAAACATTAAATGTATCGTCCTTGGGAGTCTCGAGTATCGTGCCGGTTGTATTGCACGCCGCCGCAATCAATATAGACGCCAAGCCGTCTGTCTTGAAAGGCCACACCCATCCAGCGATGGCATCCACGCTCTCTCCAAGGAACAGGAGCACTCAAGACGGAAGGAGGATTACGATATTACACACCGTGGAATTGAGCGATCAATTCCGACTGGCAGCTCTGCTTGGTTTTGGGGCCACGCCTAGGTTATAGATGGAGTCGTGCATTTTTAATGCGGGGTAAATCATTATATGGACATGTCATCACCTCAGTCAGACAGTGGTCACTTCAACATTACAGTGGTAGAAATCCTTTTTTTTTCCATATTCTGCAATATTGCAGAGTGTCAAAATTTGGTTCTGCAATTTGGAAATGCTTTCTGAAAATGCAAACTTAAATTCCGGATCTACAGCCATGCCATATACAAGATCAGTTCGAATTTGTGTGAAATTTCTGGGCGATACAGAGGCCTGGGCTCTGAAGTAGGGCGGTATGTTTATTACTGATAAACCAACATTCCTACAATCCTGAAGAAAGCACCAAATCTTTGACGAAGCTTGATAAGCAAATTTAGTTGACCTTCTGGATTATCTCAAATTTAATAGAACCGGAATATCAAAAACTTATAAAGCATAGAAACATGTCTATATTATCTAGCTCTGTTAAGACTGTTATAGTTTTGGAAAATGAAGTATTCAATTTAAATTAATGTGGTTTATGAAATGTAAACATATTAGTATAAGAAGGTATGGTGAATCGTTTTCTTTGATATATAGATCCAGGATGGCCAATCTCCATTGTGATAATGTTTCTAATTTTGTCTCAAAAGTAATCCGCAGAATGATTAATAATGATAACGTGTTATTCCAGACAGTCGTCTGACTAAAAACCTGAATATGAAAGCCCCCTACGGTTCGGATATGAAGGATGGAATAAATTGAAATGTTGTTCCTTTGTGTGTCGGTTTGTTCCCACGTGGACCTCTGTAGACAGTGATAATGTGTCCATGTTTAGCCCCAGGCAATGCCAGCTTTGATACACACAGTATGCAGCATCCTACCCCCTGATTAGCACGCAGTGGGACCAGGAAAATACCCAAGTATAACAGGATAGAGTACAGAGTTGGATCCGTGGTGTGATAGGAGATTGCATATTTGCATCACCTTGCGATAAGCGAAATGAAAGTTTAAGATGGACGGGGAAACATTTGTCATAATTACAATATTGCAAATTGTCAGCAGTTATCCTAGGGTGTAATTTCTGGTCTTTGTCTGCTCCCCTGCGCCATCTGTGGTGCCTACGAGGTGATGATACCCCAGTTTCCTTGCCTGGGGCCACCCTCCCCCCTTCTATCCAATTTCAAAATGTGCTATAATTTAAAGCAGATCAATGAATCGCTTTGCTGTGTGTCGTTGTTGCCAAACTGTATCAAACCCTGCCATAAACACAGTCTCTGAATATCCCTCCTCTTTATTATAAAACCATTAGGAGAGCCTCTGATTAATATGGTTGTTGATAGCAAGGAAATGTGAGGCATATTCCGGCTGGAAGTTCCTCGGAATTCGTACGGCGGAGGCCATTATGTCTGGAAGGTTCAATACACATTAATTACTGTACGTAAAATGGCTGACCTATTTCTTTCCTTAATTGTACATGAAGCACTGTTATTTTGCTGCCTTCAATTATATTGATTTTCAATTCTTTCTTGCCAACACTTGCTATATGAGTATATATTGTAGCACGTTTTGAGTCAAGATATTCAGGTATAAAAAGTATTTTGTACCAAATCATTCACATTTTTCTTAGTAGTGTGTTTAGAAATATTGTTTGCAGAAAAGAGCACTGTACCTAAAGACTGGAGGACGATTTTTGACCCTTTTTCATGTATGACTGTCCCTGCATTGACATTAGTTTGGGTGGAGTCAGAAATCTGTCAGTATCTATGTAGTAACCGGTATATCACGTGGTCGCGTGGATGTCGCTTTATGACACGAACGTTGTATATGTTCATGACAGTTCACATCGCACTAATGGTACTAAGTGTAGAAGTGGTTTCATAGCATCAAGTATAATCACTTATGTTTAATATTTATTCTGAACATATCTGATAGGTTATAGGAAATTTTAAAGAACTATAATTTAAGATGGGAATCGAAAAGAGAGTCAAATTAAAAGGGAGAGTCTGAGGTTTTTAAAAAAAATGACAATGAACTACCTTGTAAGGCATTACTGTTAAAGCTTCTCCAACAAATTGTCATATAAAATGAAAAATGATATTTTTTTACTGCAATGGCAATGTATCTCATGAACATCTGTTCATTCATTCATGCATTGGATCTACTACCTCATCCACAGAATTAACAACTGTGCTGCAGTCGTCTATAGATTTATTTCCATACTTTCCAAAAATTGTTTGACTTGCACTTTGACCAAATGTAAACTTATCTACAGTGCTAAATACATCTAGCAGGAACATATGCCAAATGAAAACTTCATAGCCCTGAACTGTTAAGACTAGAAGACAGATTTGGCCTGAGTCCCAGAAAAACTATCAGTGTCCTTGTATTTACTGAGTAGTCAGGACAAAAGGGTGAGGCTTTACCACTATTTTAGGGGACGCGTTTATTTGTTTAATTCGGTCCCCTGAAAGTATTGCCTTGAACCCAGAGACTATCTAAAAAAGAAAACTGTGCCGTGGTTTTTGAGGCTGCCATAAAAGATGGATATTCCCTGACATAAAGTTCACTGCCCTGTGGCAGCAATCTTTTTATTCTACTGAATTATGATAAGTGGGATGTAGGGGTGGGTACCGGTTCAGTCGGACCGGTTTGGACCGGAACAACATTCAAGAACCGAGTCCAAAAAACCGAAACGTGAAAACCGGATGACCGGACCTGATGTACATTTCTGTACATTGTACACACAACACACACATCTTTAGATAATCTGGCCATGGCAGGTAAAAAAAAATAACCCTGAATCATACTAGATTAGCCTAAATCCATGTTTATTCGTTCAAAAACAAGAAAAAAAATTGTTTCCCGGTATTAATCTCTTGAAACACGGCGCTGAATATTGACGCAAAAATTTCGTGCACGGCGAGCCCTCCCCCATTGTTCAGACTGTGACGCAATCCCGCGTCACGTGTCGGCATTTCGCATCTCTGATTGGTTGTTGCGCCCGCTGCTGGCAGCGTAAGCGGCAGACTTGAGCGAGCCGACGCGCGTGTAAACAACTTTTCTTTGTTCGATATCGGCGCTAAAATGCTATTTTCCACAACCACACATCGATATTCTAGTGAAGAAATGTATAGTTTCAAGAATCTTTGGGGAAAATATATGCTTCTATGCGGATTTTTAGCGTTTTCGACGTGATTTTGTCGTCACTTAACCCGGAAGTGTGGACCGCGGCGTGGCTAAATTTTTAGCGTATTTTACCCTGCGTTTTACCAATCAAAACAATAAACAACCCCCGCTAAGAGAACCCTGTAACATTTTAGATCGCAGCAATTAAGTATTTGATCAAATTATCTGTGGATGTGCTGGCATTTCAGCCGTATTATTCATCGGGAAAAGCGACCTCATGCACGGCCGTGTCGTGTACACCAAGAAATTGTGTCTCGCTTGCCAAAATATGATATACTATACAGTATACTACTGTACAATAATCAGGTCCGGTTTCAGGTCCGGACCTGGACCTGATCCTCTGAACCTGATCCGGACCTGGACCTGAATTTTCTATACCGGTACCCACCCCTAGTGGGATGTCACAATGGTAATGGATTAGATTTCTATGGCAAGAAGTGGAACATTGGCAGCCATGTTGGGGAGGGGGGCATTTCTTTCCTAAATGTATCCACAGTATTATTATTGTATGTTTGAAAAGCCAGTAAAAATTTACACGATTTTGTGAAGAAAGGCTTCCCGTCCTTGCTGTAATCAGGCCTATTCTATAAAGGTTTGAAAAATAATAAAGGACCAGAAATTTGTTTGAGAAGTTTGTCTACCCTTCACACTCGAGGACTTTCATTTTATTATTTTTCATAATAAGCTAAACCCTTCCTCGTTAGTTGTATAATTGTTGTTGTAATTAGCAAGGCTGGCCTTTATACTGGCAAAGTCACCCTAGCATGTAATCTAGCAGGACTTTAAACTTTCATTGAAACACTCTGATGCTTTTCTCATCAACATGCAGGGAAAGGTGAGGAAGTTTATCTAAGATGCCACCGCCGTGCTCCTTTAAGATCTCTCCGTCTCCCTTTAAGCCATGATACCATTAAACCTTTTAACTCTCAAGGATACTTTCCAATCTGTCTTCTCAAATATATCAGGGATGTAAACCTAAGAGGTCGAGTTAATCTCATGGGGTCATGGTGGAAGGAGGAGCTGGTTTGGCAAGCCACAAGTGGGGAGATATGGGGAAGTGGGAAGGTTTTGGAGGGGCTCCAAGCAGGGTTGAAGGTGACTGCCAAGTCGTGACAAGTTTCTTTGATGTACGGTGCTGTGAAGACAAGTCGAAGGGGGTACAGGAAGGGTGGAGATTTGGACAAGGAAGAAGATTTAGTGATCTTCTGTATGGTCATCTGATATGTCTTGACAATTATATATATTGTTTTTGCTCTGTTTCTTCTTTGGTTTCAAACACTGACCTGTGACCTGGTCAATGACCTGAACCAGACTGTCTGCGGTCTGTCACCATAGTAACTGGTGTTGGGTTACATAATGTTGCAAGTTTATAGTAAGAGAGATTTAAATCCCTGTCACCATATATATAAATGTGTTTGATATATACTTTGTATATGTCGCCTTTCTAGTTCCTAATATAACATGTCTGGATAACCTGGTTCAAATCAATTTAAAATGTAGGGGTGTGCTGTATGTTGTATGTGATGGCTCGACTCATGAAGTCCTTACCTTTGCAGCTTTTTACTTCCAAATGTTCCAACAACATTGAACAGAAATGGTATTTATATGTACCATACGCAGTAAGTATATTCCTGGTCATACCATTCAAATTCTGACACCACAGATCAGTATTGCTACTTGAGAATACCAGAAAAGACAACTGCTTACACTTACAGCGCAGGTCCAGGTGGTTGACACACACACATGGACCGGAAACTGGTTAACAAACAGGGCCGCCTGTAGCCACTTGTGACTACTTTGGAGCTGGTTCAAGTTCATCTGGAATCCATCCACAAAGTCAGTTTTAAGTGGCCGTAATGCCGAAAGTCTGGCCCACACATAAGTCACATGAGTGGAACCAGAAGTTCAACAAGAAATCAAAGATCTCACGCCTCCATGGAGTATGTTAGATCTTTTTTGATAGCTTGTTTTATTCATCAGTGTGAATTTCTTGCTGATTTTGCCTAAGCATTTTCCACTGGCTTTCATAAAGCAACAGACATGAATATAATAGGAAATTGAAGACAGGAAATGAGATAACCTTTTCTGGGACCTTTGACCTAACTTCCTGTCATTGTCCCCAACAGTCCTACTACCATTTGGAAATAACTATTCAAACACACACACAAACAAACACAAAGGCAAAACATCTGTACAAGGTAAAAATTGGATTATACAGAATTAACTAATCAAAGTAATTTTTAAGATTACTGGACACTATAGGAAGTACTGAAGCAGTGTGTGTGGCATTGGATTCACCTGTGTTAGTACTAACAGTAGTAATGTTATGGCTGTTGAAGATGTACTCTGCTTTAAGTCTCTGAGCAGACCATTCAACTTGTGTAAAGAGATTCTGTTGTGGCAATACTATGTCACTTTTGTGAAGGTATCTGTGCTTGGTATGGCTTGGTATCCCTCTTATGTGGAACAGGACATGTGTAGACAATAGATAGACAGGACACAACAGCACACTACATTCTCCAGGGCACTGACTTGGGGAGGCTTACTGTTGTATATTTTTATAAGGCAAGCCAGGAAAAGGTCTGGGCGACTTGGATTGTTATAAGAAGAAAGTAGGAGATGTTTTAACCTTCTCCCTGTTCCCTAACACCATAGCCAATAGAGAATTGGTAGCCGAATAGATACTTCAGTGTGCAAAGGGTTAGTCTCCAAGCAGATGTTATGTGGACAGTTGAAACACCTCTGACCAGCCAGCTTTTCTGACAGTCTTGGTTAGATAGAGGACTGTCAGTGCATTCAAACATCTGCTTGGAGATTTGGAGGCCTTCCCTAAGCCAACTGGGGCACCTGCTGGTAGATATAAATGATTCTGACAGCATGAAGGTTGAAAACAGCGTACTTGTAGTCACCCCAGGCTTCTCACATGTGGAGAGGTGGGCAGAAAACCCACTGACCTATAAACTGGTTCATAACCTCTCCCCATTGTGAGCATACTGATGTAATTTTTGGTCTAACCCTGGTGATTGAAGTTTAAAATTGTAAATGTTCCTTTTTCATAATTTTTCTTCTTCTGCTATTGCTAAACAGTAGCTTGTAAGTTGTATCCACACTTACTCACTCACTATCCGGTTTATCGTCTGTTGTTCCCCGTCTTCCGAGGGTTAGACGTGTTTGCATTGCACAACTGAGGCTTGATGGCAGCCTGCCACTTGCCTCTGTCCTGTGGGTTGACATTATGTAGGTTCTGGTGGTGGAAGTCCTCCCTAACATTGTCAAACCATTTCTTCTTTCACTGAAAAATATAGAAAGTGTGTACCGCACATTCATTCAGTTTCTTATCATTTGATTGCTCACAAAAGGAAGTTGTATTTGACTCCTGAAAATCTGGTTGTAGTTAGCGAGGAGATGAGTTTGACTGATTACGATTTTGATTGTGTATTCGAAGGAAGTGGCTCATTGGCCAATGGGGTCACAGGGCCGGTATAATGGAAGATTCACCGAGTGCCTCAGGGTGATTCTGTTGGTTTAGGGTGTGGTACCAGACACTTGTCTCCTGCTTTCTAAGTAGTGACACCTCAAGGTAGACAGTGCCCGAAATTCATTTTTGAAATACAGCTAGGTGCACTAGTGCACCCATCCTAAAACATTGGGTGCACAAAAAAATTTTTGGGTGCAAATGTTTCATCTCTAAAGAAAAGTACTATAACATTGATTTTATTATTAATATACTGACACTTAGATGTTAAGAATATGCTGTGTACTACTAACATCATACATTTAACATCTTTACAAAATGTAAACCTATGAAAATATTTGGATGCACTGGTGCACCTGCAGAAAAGAATTTGGTGCACAGCTCCAAATTTGGGTGCACTAAGGTGCACATGCACCCAGTATTTCCAGCCCTGCCTGAAGGTAGAGAAGCTACATACATGGCAGCTCCCTAATATGGACAGGGCCTGGCTTGTGACAGTCCGTCACATCCCCTAGACTCAGCCCAACACAATGTAACACGTCTGTGTAAAACTCAGTCGAGTCGTGTTTCAACATTTCAGGCTACGCTCGGGGGTGAAGTCAGGTCACCTCGAGGTGGTTCGCAGCGTTTGTTTACAGCGTTTGTATTTACGTCAACTGAGAAACAAACAACTTCACTTGTTGACCCTTTGGTGACCTGTCTCCATATTTCTCACCCAGCACATATTTTGAGATATATCTGCTATTCCTTTCATAAGAAATTTTAACGCTGTGTATGTAATATGTTATTGTGTATGTACATACTGTATAGTTGTTGTTGTGCATTGTAGAACTTTCACAGAGCAATGCTAAATTGTTTTCTGTCACTAGGAAAAAACACATTTGTAATGACCAGCATCACAGTGGAATCTTTCCTCAGTGATTCTTAGTAAACCTTTAGAACACTGCCTGAAGTAGCCATTTGGTTGCCAATTCTCTATTGGTCATGGGGTTAGCTAGGGACTAGGTTAAAAGATACCTAGCTCCAAACTTATTGCATACACTTTAGCATACACCATTATGTTGTTTGGTATTTTGAGTCAGCAGTGAGAGTATTTAACTTGACAGAAGATGTCAATGTGATAACAGCTTCATGGTTATGACAAGTGTTGAAGACAATAGACAATAGGATCCACCCTTTGTCATCAGTCCTCACCTGCTGACACCTGTGGTCTCCTGGTAATCACAATAACAGACAGGTGTGAAGGGTTCCTTTCACTTAACACAAAGGGTTTTAGCCTAGCGATTACGACCTGGTAAGGTTTTAATCGAGACCAATTACACCATATGCTACTGCGGTTTTTGTTCCAAACAAAGTCTTTATGTTGTTTGCCAAAAAACAGTTACTCAAGCAACTGGATATGATTTTGAAAACGTCAGACGTTTCAGCTAGTATCCACTAGCTTTCGTCAGTGACTGAGAGACCAGAGGGGAAAGCAGGTTTATATACACAACCTGTTGATTGATATGCAAATAAAGTGAAGACAAATTTTTGGAAGTCTTTATGTTGTTTGTTTGTGTGTATGTTGTTTGCTTTGGTCAAGCAGTTAGAAATTGTCACAATGAATCACAAGGTTGTAGGTTTGAATCATGCTCAACTTAAATTACACTTTCTATGGGTTATGCAGTTTGAAAAGAGCAAAACTAAAAGTAAGAGTTACTCGGGTATTGTCATATTTAGACCTTTCAATTGCTTTAATGCACTGGCAAAGACTGAATGGGAGTTTATCTCAAATGGTTCTATCCAAAATCTTAATCACGGATCTGACCTTGCCTGTGTTATTGTTAGGGTCTCAACCTCTCCTGACATTCTAAAGTAACGAACTGGGAACAAAGTGTCCTTTTGTGCCCCGTGCTTCACAAAAGGTGTTCTGTGGCTAGTCACTTGGAAGCGATCTCTTCTTTGTCACCTGTCCTTGTTATGATAGAAATTAGGTAGGTGTGCAGGTGAGGAAGTCATTATACCAGGATTATGCCATTAAATTACCATAAAAACCTTTATTAATCCCAGCCGGTGTCAAACAATACAATCAACAGACATAAAGGGAAAATGTTGGGTGTCTGGTGTGTTGATTGTATATCTTGCGTGTGAAAATAATAGTTCAGATTTCTGAAGTTGTTATTAAGTAAACTGTTCAAATTGGGAAGGTAGAAATCTCAAGTTCCCAATGTTTGGGTACATAGCAGAAAACTGTGAATGTAGTTCTGTTTACCAAAATGCACATTTAGGTTCAGGTCTGGATTCAAGTCCAGAGGTTTAGGTTCAGGTCTGGACTTAAACCTATGGTATCTACAAAATTGCATGTTCGTAACCTTGCAATGTTGTCTGGGCAAAGCTGTGGCCACATAACATGCAGGCCGACACTTGGCGGATGCCTGATGGCAATGTTTTCTTCATTTTGCAGCACAGACTTTGCAATCTATGGAAAGTTTCAGGTCATTTGGAACGAAAAGGGATATGTGAGATTTTTTTGGACTTGAACCTAAACATTTTTACAAGTCCAGAACCGGTCCAGTGAACCGGTACACAGCACAGTGTGAATGTATAGAGGAGAATAGAACCTTTACTTACTGTGCGGCACACACAATGAGCATCGGTTACGAGAACGATTGAAAGTATAATTCAAAGTATGACTCACTACTGAGTTTCACAAAGCAGCGGCCAAAAATCAGCAATCCTGGGGAAAATTCATGTCCTGTGGTCAAGCTTTTCTGTGATACAGAATAATCGAGAAACGCGAGACACACCCAGATTTGATCGCGCTGTTCGGAAAACCGCAGCGATGCGGTCACAGCCGCTCCTGATTGGTGGAAAAAGAGGTGATGTCAGCATCTGTTTTTGGGAAGGTGACTAAGAGTGATCTCATTGGTGGATAGTGTGTCGCAGTGTTCAGCATCTCAGTCCTACAGGTATACTTGTATGAGATCATAATGAAGGGACGAACGTGTTAATGTTATGGCAAGGATGAGCTCACTGTGCTGTGCGCTGTTCAGAATTTGATATCATAGTACTAGTATACCGATTACAATAAGCCATGGACAAGTTCGGCTATTGTTCTGACTTCTCGTTATTTGCCAATTAGGATTAGTTCACCCAGTCCTAATTATTTTTTCAGAGAAGTCTCTTCATTCAGTTTGAAGGAATACTTAGCAATGTACTTTATATAATGTTGAAACGAAAATATCTGTTATACTTATAAACAGTGACAGGTGTATGTCTCTTTAGACCCAGTCTAGGGAGTTGACATCTAATCGTCTTGGACTTTTGTTTATTCCCTTGGGGGCAGATAAAGCAATGTTTAGTAAACAAAAAGGAGCCAGAGCTTTTTCTCATGGTTTACTTAAACCTGTGAATGGGATGTGGAGTCATGCAGGGGGTATTATGGGATGTGGAGTCATGCAGAGGGTATTATGGGATGTTTGCTGTCTAATACTGTCTTGTCAGACAGGTAGTGCTACCTGAGCAAAGGTGTGCACTCTAACTGCAAATTCTATGAAGTTGAACTATTTGGTGGAAAAGAAAGTAAATGATTTGCTATTAAAAAGAAACTGGGTATTTCAGGAAACAGGACAGAAACCTTGCAGGTTGAGAGTTTGTTGTGACTTGGGCATACCCCCAGTAACTTATTTCCTTCCAGCCTGCAAGGAGACCATTCAATCTGTGGTTATAAAATCTCTCCCCTCCTCCCCATTGTATTGCATTGAATGAACACACAAGCAAACACACCCACAAATACACCCAAAACAATACCTCTGTAACAATAGCCAATAACATCAACATGCGACAGGTATGTATAGATTTGTACAAAAGTACACAACAGTTGTTTATTAAACAGTGGAACAATAGGAAGGAAGTCCATTGTTCTTGGAACAGGGAGTACAAAATTGACCTACAGGACAGCTTGCTGTGATGTCACTTCCTGTGTCATGTGATTTACTTCCTCAATTCCTTTGAATTCTTTTGAATAGATAAGAACATCCAGAAATGTTGTTTAGCTTGGAAGACATCCAATGCATTTTTATAGTCTTTGTCATGGGTTCTGATGATGTTCACAATTTTCAGACCTTTTTCAAGATACCATTTATATAATTATATTAGTGCAGTGCATTGCCATAGAAATGACCTTACAACATTGCATCTATTACAATTGCCCATACCTAAGTTTTAGATATGCTTGAACATAGACAGACACAGTTCACTTTATCCTCAGTGATTTCAAAGAAAGATAGGGACACTCTGTTTGGACCTACCATGAACGATGGAAAGGCTATTCCATGTCACACCTCTACCAGTCATATGTCATACTTTCAAAAAAGTTTTGAAACCTATACTTTGTTGTAGTTTAGACATCTAGGTAATAAGATACGCCAATAAACAGTTACTCAAGCACCTAGATCAAATCATATCAAATCATTTTTTGGTGTTTTTAAAGCTATGTATAGTAATGCCAATCAATAAACTTCTTAGCATGTGGACATAGATTTAACAAATCTTTTTATGTCTCAGTGATACCATCTTATCCCAAGCTGGATACACAGTAATTAACAGGTTCAATTATTTTGTACAGCTGGCTTTGAAGGAGATTTAGCTTGTTAAAAGAAGAATGAGGATAATGTTGCATTTATTTGGATATGACCGAATAAGGTCCTTGCTGTCATTGACAGACAGCAGGAGGTATTGAGGAAAAGCAGTCTTAAATTCCAGCCAGTGAGAGATGGACACAGCTGTCTTGGTGAACAACTTGTCAGATGTTGTCCTTTTGGGTATTTAAAAAAAAATGTCAAAGTAAATCTTTGTGGTATATAGCACTGGTAAGAAAATATGTGATTTTTAACAATTTTAGGAAAAGGGTATTAGATTTGCCCCATAGCAGTATCCTTTTGAATTACGTATCAGTATCAAAATGTAGTACTGAAGACATCCTATATGCTCATCTAACCCCTGGCTTTTGGGTAAATCATTATATTTTAAAAGGCACTAGATTTGCCCCCTAGCAGCATCCTTTCGAATTACAGATTCTTTTTTGCATGTGAACGTGTCCTATCACTATCACTTAGTACTGAAGACATCCTATATGCACATCTAACCCCAGGCTTTTGGTAAATCATTGGGGTCAGGATGGGTTTCAACACTACCAGGTGTCAGGTCAAGGGGCAACAAACGTCCTTGGGTAGAACTAGAAGTACACTGCTGCTTCTAGTAACTTGTTAAGCTTCTTCAATATATTGAGAGGCATCCAGTGCAGTTTTTAGGGCCTGGAAGCCCAATTTTTCAAAGCCAATATTCTAGCCAGTTCATACTAAGTGGAAACCACACTATCCCAATATATATTGACCCTCGTGGAGCAAAAATACCCAAAATTCAGACAAAAATGGTTGGGTGATTTTAGGATACCACCCAAAAATTAAGGACTTATCTCGGGGCTTGTTTCTGCAGTTTCAAAGCCCAAAGTATGAAATACTATTGTGCTAATGTGTATGTGTCAATATCATAAAGATTGCCGTATTGCAGAATATTTCCAGTTTTGCTGCTCTGAAAACGTATCGGATGCCTTCAACACTGACAGACTGGACCGGAGTCATCAGTAATGTCCACTCCAAGAAATAGTTCATCTGGCTTGATGCTAAGGCCCTGTCCTCCCCTTGATCCTCTGTCCATCCCTACTTCCTATTTCTACATTTGCGGGAACCCGGGTGAGAAACGGTGGCAGCTGGCTGACCTGCTTCACGTTTTTGCCCGGAGGATCGCCCTGCTACAAGAGGAGAATGTAGAACATCTGACCTGCTCATTGTAGGCCCATGATCCGGGATCAACCACACTGCCTAGGCCTTCCATATGGACATAGCTGTCAGGCTGCACCAACTTCAGTTTATGGTTAGGCCTAGGAAAAAAATATTGTGTTTCCTGTTTCAGTCCTGAAAAAATTAGGGTCAGTAGGTAGGGATTATCTTTTTCTTTTTTTTTAGACTTCAGTGATATCTATATAGAATACAGTGATATCTATGTAACTTATACAGTACAGTTTAACAAAGTAAAACTTGCATTGGGACACTTTTATTTTCAATGTCAGTGTTAGAAAAACAATCGTACAATGCTTTATCACTCAGGTGTCAGATCATGGAGCTAGAAAAGGTTGATCAGCTTGAAAAATTATGTCCCTTGCAGGGATTCACCTCCCAAAAACACTGCATATGTGGATGTGATCCATAGAATTGGGTTAGTCAGGCCTAACTCATTGTCGTCAGTGCAGCCTGTCTCTTACAGCTGTTTCCTAACCAACCTCAAAGGTCTGCCCCTAAAGTAGAATAATACCACGATTGTACCGTTATTTTCGTGCCACAATTCTATCGGCTGTTTTCAAAATATGGTGCTTTACTTTTATGCATGCTTATTTTCATAGACAAATTTTAAAGAAGGTTTCTCGAAAAGTTTGCTGAAACTGTCTCACATCACTCTACCTGAGGACAACGGTTCTGAGAAAAGAATTGAAGAATTCAAGATCAAACACTTCTGGCACATGTTCTGTTAGATATCTGTAATTGAAGTTGTAGAATAGATATCTTTATGAGGAATCACAGTCAGCGTGTTACAACTGGAACATTGCAAAATATTGCTCTCGTCACATGCCGGCGTCTGCTTGTCTCGGAGACAGCTCAACGTGACGACGTGCTTGTCTCAAGAACTGTCCTCGCCTGCCCACAAGAGCCTTCCAGTGCCGTTATTATCCTCTGCAGACTGACAGTTGGACCTGCTTGGACATGTCACATGGACGTGTATGTCCAAGGCCAAAACAGTTTAGGTAGACATACTGTCTACTAGAAGTCGTCTCTTCTAAGAGATAATTCAGATGACATTGACCAGTACAATTTGGAGAGAGTTTTGGGCCCTTTGTGATAAAAATTTCTGTATCAAAATTCTGCAATTTCTCACATCTATTCATTTTGATAAAATGTAATAAAATTCATTTTTTAGATTATTTTTTTTAGAGATTTTTGAAAAGATTTCCTTTTGATCAAATGATTGTCTGTTTTTCTCCCATTTTTTTTAGATAAATTACTCCATTTCATCCCACTGTTTGAACGCGTCTTTTGCAGAAAGGTGGAGAATACAACAATTTAACTTGGGCTCACCTTCTTCACTTACACAAAGGGCATTTTAAGTTGATTGCAATGTGACAAATGCATCGCTGTGTTCCTCCAGTCATCACACACTCGTATGGCCTTCATCCTTCCATTGTCATTACTGTAGAAGGAACCAAAGTCATTATACAAATGTGATCCAATTAACATCAGATGAATATTAGATGGAATATCAGTTGGCAAACACCTGTTTCTTTGTGCGGATGAAACGCTGCGTACCGCGGGACGCGCGCGTCGGTTCCACGCATAATCTCCCGTCATTGTCTCATCTCTATTCCGGGCACCCTGCGATCAAACCAGGATCAATACTCATTTACACCGCCAGAGTTCGGCAGCAGAGATCATACTCGGAACCTTTGCTTTGTGGCCCTGCCTGTCCTGTCATTGTCCAAGGTCGGGTTGAAGGTCAAGGAACAGATAATGCCAGTCAGTCTTTCAAATTAGACGCATCCAATTCTAAGGCTGTCTTAGCATGAATTCATCCGATTCAGTAGAAATGTTTTTTCTACAGGTATACATGTATCTATAGCACATTCTATGAAAATATGATAGGCATTAGAACTTATTCAGTATTTCAAGATGTTAGGTGATTTCATGGCTATTTTCCATTAAGTCAACACGAAAGGCTGGGTTAGTATTTAAACAATGAATTTTGAACTTTTAATAAAACCACTGCATTGATAGATGGAAAAACTGTAACAGCTAGGAAGAAAAGGACTCTCCTCAACTGTTGGGGCAAAATATGAGCGTATTTGAATTGATTCAGAACCAGAATCTTTTTTTTTTTGGCAAATCAAAAAAAAAATGAAGAAGGGAATCCGAGAACCAACAAATCAAATTGGTGTGGCCTAAGCGGCAGGCGACAGCAGGTGTAAATCATACGGAATCCTCAGTACTCCGTACTTGGAGGACGTGCCTGGTCCCGTTCTGCTTCCCGGCCTCTGATTGGCTACATCCATCTCGCTAAGGCAGGGTGCAGAAAATGGAGGGCAATGAAGCAGTGTTGGGAATGGGACACTCGCAGCTCATTGATTCCCTACTGTTGCCGGGCAGAATCGAGACGGTCCATTCTGGTCAAATTAATAGGTGAAGACAGGTGGAGGGACAATGTCAGGATGAGGACCTAAAAGAAATTGATTTAAAAATTGTGCTTTTTATTTTCCTACTTTGTATGTCCAATATAGACGCAACTCAAAGCAAGGCAAATATATTTGTTTTTGCTCTGTTTCCTCTTCTTGTCCAAACCAATAAGGCCAATGACCTGAACCAGGTGTTTGTCACCATGGTAACTAGTGTTTGGTTATATCATGTTGCAATTTTATAGC